>NW_027120744.1:0-600000 GCF_030686945.1 Centruroides vittatus
CGAGAGATCAATTGGCACTTGCTAAACTTCGATAGTATAGAAGCAACTCTAGTCCATATATTAAGTTTATTAATATGTAAATTGTAGTTCGGAGTATTTTAATCGTTAACATGTCTAAAATTCAAACTATAATATAACACAGTATTTATATTATATAATTCTTAGTATGTATTCTTCAGATGTTTTGAAGTGTTCAAGTATTAGTATCTTGTTCCCAACAGAACTGCATTGTTTGATTATAAATTAAATAACTACTATGATTTTCGTGATTATTTTATCTTAAGACACCAATTGGAAATTTTACAGGTGTTATTACGCGTATAACTGAATTATAGAGGTTGTAAAGGTAACAAACAGAGGTTAGAAAGAAAAGATTTGGTTATAGCTGTTACATACCGTGATATAATAACTTTTCGTATTGCTTAAAATTTTAAAAAGTTACTAGTAGCAGGTTGAAGTTGCATAGGTAAATTGGGCTTGAATAAGATGCTAGAAAACAAATTATCTAAATATTATTGACAGAGCAGTTAAATAATTAATAAGTTCTAGAAAATTATTAAAACCTTAATAGTATTTTGAAAATAATCAGAGAAGTTGTCCTAGGAATAAGCTACAGCGAGGAAATGAAATTGTAATTCAGGTAAGCAGCTAAAACCATGTTGTCAATCAATCGGATTTTAGATGTCTAAAAATGAAAACAACATCTGACGGAATTTAACAAATCTGACGAAGGATGGTACGGCAGTCAAGGAATATTGTTTGTGGTTTGTGTTCTGTTTTCATCATCTTTATCACATCTGCTATAATTTGTTTGGTTCTCAGCATATTAGTCTATACAGTATTTAATAATGTGTTATATATTTAATAATTCTAGAGCATGTAAGGTGTTATGCAGTGGATTTTATGTTATCTATTAATTCCTTCTGTTATAGGGAAGATATAGGTTGTCAGGATAGACTTTATTTTTGGCTTCCTCTAATAAACATAGAAATTACTGAATTTATATGTATTATGTCAATGAATCTCTCTTGTAGGTATATTGGTTTATTGCGATTAGGTGTTGTTAATCCTAGTTTATAAGATTTATATTAGTAATGATTTCAGTATGTAAACTATGATTTTATGAATTATGTTTGAGAGCATGTAACGAGTAGAGCAACTTGGCATCATTTATTAACGACTATTAATATTTGTTTTCGCGCATATCTCTGCTTTTGAACGCTATAGGAATTTATAATTTCAATTATCATAAAAGTATGCATGTGTCTCTTATATTTGCAATACTAATCTGAGATAAGTGAATGAGAAATGATTATCTTAATGACATTTGTGATCAAATAATTTTTGTAAACCTTTCATACCTTTTTTCCAGAATTGAGTTAAAACTTAAATCGATAGGAGGTTGGTCCAATCATAAAAACTTTTTTGTTTCTTGTGGTAATTGGAATATCCGTTAAATGATGTTTTTGTATAATGGTGTATTTATACTCTACAGTATGTGTGTGACAACTCTTAATTCTCTCGTATAAAATTACATGAGTTAAACTTGTGGCTCTCTGAGTGTATTAAATAGATTTTATAATCTTATAGAATGATAAGTTTTGAAAATCTCTATTATATCGAAAATTATTAAAATTACTTTTCAGACCATTCTTTAATTATTATATATTAGTTTGTTGTATTCTAGCTTTCTTTTATATAAGTGTGACTCCTTAGGGCTCTAAAAATTTATCCATTGTTATGAAGCAACCATATTAAATTGTTTTTTTGGGTCTCTACTTTAATAAAAAATGACAAATAACATTACTTGAAGATCTCTAAATAGTTTTTATAAAAATATATAGTGCTTTGTGTTTATTTCTAACTATATATTTATATGCATTAATACTGTAATTGCTGGAAATCCCAAGTACAATATTGCGACATACATCTTCAGGGAGGAATACTAATAACTCGAGAGATAGTAGATGTGACTCTAAGAATTATCAGCACCCATCAATATATGGGAATCGGATGATGAGCGAAAGATAAAAAGAAGTGAGAAAGTTGAAATTAAGGGTCAATATTTGTATACCACCTTAGAATGTTATCAGTGAATGAGTCATAAAAATAGAGTACTTTTTGATTACTTATAAATAGTTGTATTAGTGGGAAGACCTGAAGATTGAAGATGATCTTATTCATAATAGAGGCAGTAATCGTAAATCTATCTGTGAATAAAAATATAATTGCATCTTGGACTGATTAGGACACAAAGTAGACTATATATACAATTTGCAAAATAAAAAAAAACAGTGCCTATAGACATGAACTATGGATGACTGCTACTATGATACAGTTACTTTAACTCAATAGCATGAAATTAATGATATCTAGCATAGATTTAAAGAAATATGGGCTGTAAACATTGAATATTATGTATTTTTGTGGTTCTAAGGGCTGAATAGTAACCGTTATAACATCATGATATTCAGTCATATTTTTTATTTTTTATACTTCTACTAAGTCGTATCTATGCACTACTGTTGCGTGTGCATAATTGAGATCTTTAGTATGATAAATTGAATTTTTTGATATTTAAAATTGTTATAGCTTTTAAGGGCGGATCATAGCCAGATAATAGGTTATAACTATAACATACACATTTATTTGCTTTGAGACAATGTTTACGTGTTAATTGAGCTACGGTCCGACATATGAGGATAAGACGATATATGCAATAAAAGCTAGCGTGTTAGAATAAATACTGAATAGTGAATAAATTAGGAAGCGTTTTTGTAGACATACTAGAAATAAATATATAGGTGGTATAATGATTTGATGTGTATGTATAATGATATAGAAGGTTTATATATATATGAAGGCTTATATATAAAGTTTGAATATTATGTGTATGTAAGCACTAACTGTTTAATTATCTGAATGATTGTAATTATCAGTGTTTGTGATGTATAGTAGTGTAAGCTTTATGAGAAGCAGTTATTGTCAGTGAAAGGACAGCTTATTAAAGACTATACAAGCGTTGCTAAGATGATGAGAGTCAATGATGAGGTGTAGATATAATTAGAAATGGTTGAGAAAACAATGATTTAGTCTTGCCACAAGAGTTACTGAACAGTCAAGATCACGTCCATGTAGTTATGTCAGAAAGTACAGTACTATATCTGAATGCCTTACTAGTATGATAATTAGGAAAAAATGAAGTGTGAAGGTAAATGAAATCAGCGAAATGTAGAGAACATGCATAAGAGAGAGTTTAAATGAACGAACTTGTTGTTAAAAGTTTGACAATTTGGTCATGATATTGTTGTTGGATCTATCTTATTATAGTATATGTACAAACAAAGTTGACTGGGGATGCAAGGTTATTTACTCTGTTTGCTTGAGAAGAAGAATAAGGAATGATAGAGGCAATTATCATTAAGCTAAGTAGAAAACTGTATGAGAGGAAATTAGAGTTGAGTTTGTAGATAACTTTAGAATCTTATACATGAAGTTGGTTCCCTATATAAATGGTAATGAATTGTATAGATTAGAGTAAGCATTGGAGATGCCCAGAATAAAGGTGATTAGAGGAGTCTGAACATACAATCTGGTTATGGAAGAAATTGGGACATAATGGTTTTGGAATATATGTTTGAATTAATATACTCAGTAATTCATAATGTTTGTTTTTACAGTTACAGAAACAACGGAATATTTGCTTGTTATTGAGACGTAGTAGTTTTTCTTAAATCCTCTTTACCTATCTTTTAATACAGGATTTCGTTATTATTATAGAGTATATGTTATAGAGATAGTTACAAATCTGTTAGATAATTCGAATAAATACATATTTACCAGAGTCAAAAGTCGGTGTCTGTATTTCAGCATTGGTAATTATGAAGCGATGAAGAAGATCTTTTGAATTTCTACCAGTTGATTATCCCAGTTATGCTGTTGTTAATCAGTAATATGTTAATTGATAACTTGGGCAATGGCTGTAGAATGAACAATGAATTTTGAAATAAAAAGTCTTTAGACTGAACTTTTTTAATAAATTCAGTAATAATGAAATTTGAATAATTTCATTTGAATAGTTTGGAGGATATGTTGAATATTTAGATCATATAAATACTGGAAATTCAAATGTAGTAATTTGTAAAATTTACCCCAGTTCATCAAAAAATGAGGAAAAATTTTTTTTAGAGTGTTACTTTATATTTAATTTAAGTACTCTATTTACTTATACGCATAATTTGTGAAGTAGATCTCGTTGAAGCATAACCTTATTGGTATGAGTTTGTAGGCCATCTTATATTTCTTAACTTGTTTTTATTAATTATTTTAGTATATGTGATGAATAAGTTGGTAAGTGAAAGTGAAAGGGATACTAGAAGACTACTTATATGTTGAGATATTTGAAGGTCTTAAGTGCTACTAAATGACGAATTTTTAAAATCATGATTTCTATAAAAGAAATAGTGATTACTTCTGTTTTTTGATTTGCTTTTGTATGGTTGTTGTCTGTTTTATAATGGCATAATCGTTGTAAATAACTGACTTATTATAAGAATATATAGTATTGAATTTAGAATCATATTAATGTTTATTTGGTTTATTTAATTGGGGATGCATTTTGGACTCTTCTTACATCAAACCATAAAGTTATTCATTGTAAGGTTACATTGTGGCATTTTTTGACACTGATTACCGGGTCAATCGATAAGAAATTTCATTACTTTTGATTGTATGTATATTGTATTTTTGAAAGATTGTTTTACTTTTAAATATATAGATGTATATTAAATTTGATATAATTAATGTTAATATGGCAGCTGGGATGATCCTAGGAGCTATGTAATGACCAGTGGTGCTGCACAGCTAACATTTTCCCTGACAGGTATCTAAATATATCAACCATTAAAATAATTTGTTGATTTTTGAATATCTCAAGGATTGCTTAACATTACATGCATAGTTAGCATTTTTTGACAAATTTTCTAAGAAAGATTTTCTTTAATATTGACTTTGTTTTTAAATCTTTGCATCTATTTTTTGATAAATCATTTTGAAAAACTGTTTTTGTTTTAATATTGAAAATTTTGTATTGGTTTTATTGCATTCTGCAGTATTCAGTTTGGTAGATTTAATATTTATTTTAACCCAAAATGTTGAAGTATAATCATAGATTATATATTTATGATAAAATTAACTTACTATTTGGGACTGATTAGTATACACGGAACCTATATTTATAGAGTGACCATATTGATATAAGATTAGCTTAATTTAAGGCGAATTTTATTAAAAAATAAATTGTACATTAATTCTTTATTATTAGGAATTAGCATTTAAGAAGCAAGAAGGATCATAGAAAAATATAATTTAGTTTATAAACAACGATTAATCATGATCATGGTAACTTTTATAAATTAAATCTGGCTAAAATTGTCATTGAAATTCTCTTTGCTTCTTTCCTTCGTCGTATTGAGTTGTTACATTTTAACATTATATATTTAAGATGCATCTTGCACTGATTCATCTCGAGCGTGTTATTTATTGAACGTCAGATAGATTCTCTGAATAGAATTCCTACCAAGTGATTATTGTTTTACCTCATCTAAGCAATATATCTGTTTTATCCACTGAACCACTTTGTTTGATTGTAGGTCGTTTTAGGATAATGTCTATTTAATCTTTTACGTAGCCCATTTGTATACTCCCATGTATGAGGCTTTTCAGTACCCTTAATTTTATGGTTGTCTTTCCGATCGTGTGCCTATGTAGGTAGACAATATAACATTTAAATGAGTTTTAGTTATACTTGAGACATCAGAGGGTTCAGATTGTGTAGTAGTAGTTAATGTTTTTAATACCAGAATAACAGCAGCTTGTATTTTTCATTGTCTAAATTGTTTTTCCAGATTTTTTCAAATGATACTACTGATCTAGTAAAGAAGGAATGTTCTCAATAAGACCTTTCTTCTCTCCTCCTGTTATCCATATCATCCCACGTCATGTCTTTTGATATTTATTTTAACCATATTTGTACGTTGAAAAAAACAGCATAGAGATAGGATGATATTTCAGCGAAACGAGTTTTGTGTCATTGGATTTTGGGATATGACTATGATTATTTATGTGATTTATGTGAATTGAGTATATTTATCTATTTTAGAGAGATTGATACCAGATAACATATACATGATATGGTTATCTATTATAATGTAGATCAGGAATAGTTATCTCATTGTATAATTTTTGTTTTTATAGTTAAGTTATTAGAATTTTCATGGCATCGTTCTGTTACTCGGACAGATAAATTGAAATCATGTTAAATTTAAAATATTGAGAACACCGCAATAGTAAAAATATACACATAAAAATATGTAGTCATAAGACGATGAAGAATCGTACATAATTCGTTTTTGGCTTAGTTCACATTGGTTTTCTTTTGACTGTATTGAAAATATAATTAAGGTGTGATAGGACTAGATTTAATTTCTATCATCCTCTGATGGAGGGTTGTGGCATATTCTAGATGTTTGGTTTACATGCTCAATAGATCGATGATCCGTTCATAAACCTGTAGCACCATGTCCTAACTCCATTTTCCACTTACACTAGTCTGTGTAAGTTCCACTGTATTATTGCTAGCTTACGAGTGTGTATCTTTGATATCATATTTTTGTTATTATGTAACATTTTCAATGCCCATTTTGACGGATAGTCCTTGAATCCATTTCAATTCGTCATCTTCTTAGTTTTGGCCATTTTGCATTCAGTCCTCTATTTGCACATTTAGTCTTCCTCATTTTTTTCAGTTCTTCTTTACTAGCCTCCAATTGCAAAATGGTTTTTTCTGTTGGTGGAGGGAACCGAATCCAGCCATCAGTCGTGGTGACTGTCGTGATTTACCATATTCTTTCTATGCTCATTATGCTATTTTATTTTCAATTTTATAGTCCGACAATCTATATTTGAATACATACGTATATTATTTTTTTTCCATTCCAAACTAGCTTACTTCACTCTAATAAATATTGTACTGTTTACGATAAACATAAAATCACTTTCAATTCAAGTCTACTGGCACTTGTAGACTGCAATGATGCAATCAAGGCTAGACAGTGTTCTGGGTTTGTGATGATGGGGCAGGAGGGAGACGGTGTTAGCAAGCTTGTGAATCCCCGCAACTCATGTTCATTGCAATGATGCACTGCTGCTGCCAGTTGAATTCATAGTTGCCAGATAGAGATAGGTTTCCCGTGGTATCAAATATATGGCCATTTTTAAGACTGGTGGGAATTTTAAATCAAACACTGGAATTTTTATATTAATTTTGAGTATAAGATGCATCTGAATTTTGGAGGCAATTTTTCGAAGAAAAAAGTGCGTCTTATAGTTCCGTAAAATATGGTATTTATTGTTGATGATATTTCAAAGATTTTACTTTTTTTAAAACTTATTGATTATATTAAAATATTTTGCTAAAATGTTCAATTAACTTGTATAATTGTAATAGATCAAAGCATACATGAAAAAGCTTGGATTTATAGATAAGAATTAGACAGACAAAGTATAGTTGTTTTAAATCAAACACAAATATTATCTAATCAACAAAGCATATGAAAATAATATAATTAATAATATTTATATAATATAAGTATGTTTTAAATGTATGTTACTTGTATTATATTGACATATTTCTTTAATCTCTAAATATATACCATTTAAAAAAAATTTAAAAGAGAGATTTCATATTTTACAAAATGTTAAAATAACAAAATCTACATACATAAACATCTTAAACTCAACATTATTAATTAGAGCCAAACGATTGCCACCACTGTAGCAGGCTATTTTTCTGCTACTATTAATAATTAAATTATTAAGTATTTGATATAAGAGGTAGGCATTAGGCCACCCATTTTTTATTATAATTTAATAATAATAAAAAATAAGAGATGGCACACTAATGCCTACCTCTAATACCAAATTTACTTAATAATTAATTATTAATAGTAGCAGAAAAATAGCCTGCTACATTATGGAAATCATTTGGCTCTAACAACAAAATTATAGGAATAATAGTGAATTTTTATATATGTGACTTATTAACGCGTTCAGCCCCTCTAGCCCGAGATATCTCGCGGTCTAGCATTGTACTAGCGTTCACAAAAAATGGGTCCTCTTAGGTACCCCCTAAAAAAATTTTTTTTTTTTTTTTTGATTTTTCGTGATGTTTTCTAAGTCTCCAAATTTTTTGAAAAATCTTTTACCACCGCGCGAAAAAACAACTTTTATTGCGAGTCTATATTAACCTTTAATGACACGAAATTCAACGCGTTTAATGGTTTTTTTATGGGATTTTTTTTATAAAACTTTATTCATCTTTCTAAAGTTCTAGTGCGTCGATTTTTACTTCGGTAAAGTTATTTAAAGCTATTTTCTGATGTCAAAAACAACATCCAATAGTTTTTTAATTTTTTTAATTAATAGATTTTTATTATATCTACGTTTAATTAAAGTCGGGGGGTCGGAAATTTCTCAATTAAAATCGTAATTTTAAAAAAATATTTAGAAATATACGCCATCTAGTATTCACCCTACTTTTTACCCTTCTCCTCCCGAGAGTTTCATGAGAATGTCCCGCGAAAGACGACACCAGCTGTTCTCAAGGTCATCCAGCTGTGTAAACAATGACGCATCAGTGTCAAGTTTCGCGCTAAGGCGAGAAAAAGGAAATTGTACTTTGAAGTGTTTTCTTCAAAATTAACACATTTCTATAATTTTTTTTTTCGTTTTTATGTTTAACTACATTAAAATTAAAAAGTATTTAATTCACCGGAGTCCCAAGGAGTTAAACTGAAATATCACTATAGTATATTTATATATATATATCTGGGAAATTATCCTGGAATGCCCAATCAGGACGACTGATTGGGTATTCTAGGATAAAGAAAAGTCTGGGCGTTCTAATGTTAAATAAACTTAATACTTTTCCCTAAATATTTTGTGCTAAAATAGTGGTGTAGCTTATAGGTCTGTGCATCTTATATGTTGTAAAATATAGTAATTTGTGAGTAATATTTAAATTGCTAAGGAGCATAACAAAAAATATCTAAAAATTTGTCCAAATTTGTTTTATAAATAATATAATATAATATGCCAAGTATATATTCATATACGAGGGCTGTTCGGAAAGTTCGCAGCCTTGCCTATACGCGGCGCTGCGATCAATTTAATTTTTGGCGGGAATAATTCAGTCATCTTTGCTAAAGATACGATATGAATTTCTGCTTGATTTGTCGTAAAGTTTTTTTACAACAGCTTATCAGATAGTCAGTGTGCACATGCTTTGTCAAAAATGGAAAAAATGGAGACTCATGCAGTCATAAAATACCTGACGAAAAAAGGTTGACCCATCTCAAATCAAAGCTGACATGGATGAAGTTTTAGGAGAGTCTGCTTTTTCGTACACCATTGTGGAAAAATGGACAGCCTTTTTTAAATCTGGCAGAGAGAGTGTGGAAGATGACCCTCGCAGTGCGACGGCCGTCAAGCTGCTGTCACTGAAGAAAATATTGACAAAGTTCACGATTTGGTGTTAGCAGATCACCGTTTGAAAATGTGTGAGATAGCTGAGACAACAGGCATCTCTGTCAACCGAGTTTACCACATCCTAACCGAAAATTTGGGTATGACGAAGGTCTCAGCAAGGCGGGTGCCGCGTCTGCTGGACCGCAGAGCAAAAATGTGTTTGCACTTTGATGTCAAAGGAGTGTTTGGTCTTCTATCAGAAAATCCCACAGGATTTCATACGTCGGTTTGTGACTACTAATGAAACGTGGGTCCACTACTACACTCCTGAAACAAAAAAACAGTCAAAGCAATGGAAACATTACAGTTCGCCATCACCAAAGAAGGCAAAGACAGTTCCATCAGCGGGGGAAGTGATGGCCTCGATTTTTTGGGATGCTAAAGGAATCATCATTATTGACTACCTAGAAAGAGGAAAGACCATCAATGCTGTCTATTTCTGTGAACTTTTGGAAAAACTGAAGAAAGAAATCGAAGAAAAGAGGCCACACTTGAAGAAGAAAAAGATTCTGTTCCACCACGATAATGCACCTGCACATTCTGCCAGAATCACTGAACAAAAGGTAAACGAACTTCAATTCCAATTAGTTCCACATCCACCGTACTCACCTAATTTGTCCCCAGTGACTTCCACCCTTTTCCAAACCTAAAAAAATTCTTGGCTGGAAAGAGATTCCACTCAAATGACAAAGTCATCTCTGAAGTGAACAAGTATTTTGCACACCTTGACAAATCGACCTATTGTGATGGCATAAAAAAGCTAGAACATCACTGGAATAAGTGCATTGCTAATAAAGGAGACTACATTGAAAAATAAAAAAAGTATTAACATTATTTTGTTTGTTGTTCTATTTGAGACCGCAAACTTTCCGAACAGCCCTCGTATAGTATAGGAAATAGATTATTTTAAGGTACAAACATACATTTACATTTACCAAAGGATTAGAAGGCCTCCACCAATAGGTATAGTCTTGGAAAAGGAAATATAAAGGTTATAGCAGAAGTGAGAAGAATGAAGAAAAGAAAAGAATGACAGGAAAGTGTGAAACATGAGACTTCAGAGGGCTACCGAGTGCCAATTGTATAACACCAATGAATACAAATTACAAACATATAGTTGTGTACAGAATAACTGCCTCTGTAACTTGAGGCAGTAGGAGCTCCCTAATGGCTAACTTGCCTTGGAACTCAACACACAAAATGCATATTAACAACCCACTTGGGGGGAAAAACAGACAAAGCCCTCCATGATTTAGGAAGTAACATAAGAAAACAGCATTTGTACAAATACAAGGCCTCCATGACTTTGGACGTAACAAAAGAAAAACAATTGCATATGTAAAATACAGCCAGTACATGAGAAGAGGTCCCTCAACTGACTTGCCATGGGCCAAAACAAAACATGTATGTACAACCCTCACTAACGAGAGGGGAACCACTGAATAGTTTGCCTAGCTGTTATACTTTAGAATGTCTGTAGTTCTGATGAAAGTTTAAAGAGCCTGTAGGATCTTTTGATTGGTGAAAAAGGCTTTCAACTGGCATGGCCAGTGAAAACCATGGTCATACAGAGTGCTCGCTAAAATTCGTCTTTCATGTTTGTATTTAGTGCACAAAAAGATATGCTGCACATCTTGATTCTCAGCTAGGGCACAAGGGCATTTCCCATTCCTTTTGTTCAGGAAATGCTTCAGGTATGTCTTAAAGTTCCCATGCCCTGTAACGATTTGGGTGATAATGAAGTTTGGATGGTAAAAAGACATGTGCCTCCTGTCCTGAATGCTTGGAAAAAATTGGAAGACAAGTCTTCCCACCTCTGTTGCCAGATTCGGCTCATGATGTTGTCTAGTTGGGACTTAACCAGGCTCGATGGAAGGGTGTTAGCCTTAAGGGCATATTAGCCTTAGCTGCCTTTTTTACAAGTAGATCAGCTTGTTTGTTTCCATGCCCTTTGATCCAGTTTAAGAGGATTTTTATCCCTTTTCCTCTAAGTAGTGTCAGAAGGTTGATAGCTAATTTTTTGTTTTAACTTGATACTAAATTTATTGCAGAAAAAACTGTTCACATACATAAGTTGTAGAAAATAATGATAGAATTTTTGCAGCATAAGGTAGGAATTTGATATATTTTTAAAAATATTTTGTGCGATGCGGGCCGCACAAAATATTAGTGCAGGTTGTGGGTTTTCCACCCCTGCTTTATAAGGCTTTTCCCTGCCTATATTTATGTGAATTGTTTAAAAGTTCTGTACTGTCTGATATCTTCAAAACATTTTAAAATTTTGAAGATATCTGATATTATGGATTTAATTTTTTTGTTTTTTGTATAAGTCTTTAATGTTGTCTGTTTGTACAATTGTAAAATATATATATTTTGTCCTGGATTTATTTATTAAAGGTATATTATATATTTAAATACAAGAATCATTGTAAATGTATTAACAGATATTTAGGTCTAACATATTGAATTTTTAATAGATAAACTTTATAGGAAAATTGAGAACTTGCAGTAATTTATCTTTTTTTGCCATGTAGAAATTTGAAGAGAGATTTTCCACTTTATTCTTGTTGTATTTATCCTTTAACACAAAAGTTTAGTTATTTCAGATATATTTAATATGAGCTAAAATAACAAATTTAATGCACACAATACCAACAAGCAGTGGCGTGCCATGACATTTGATGATAGGGAAGCCGTGTTTCTGTAAGAAGCCAACTTCCAGAGGCAATCAGTTAATTGCGCGTCAGTGATGGCCTAGGGTCCATTCGTACGTACGTGGTGGCAGAAGAGACATACCTGGCAAAAACCGACAAAAAAGAAACATAAAATAAACATATACTATGTACAAAATAGTTTGCTTTTAGGACAATCAGCCATTCGGACATCCTGGGCGTCGATGTGGTTCTTTGATGGTCGATTGAAGGTGGCCCCGGGACAGTTGGCGTTGACAAGTCTGTAGGGCACGGGGAGACTTCCTCTGTTGGCGTTGGGGACATGGTCTAAGTCTGAAGTGGCACAGGTTACAGGTTGGCACAATAGACGAGAAACTGTTTTTTTTCTTTGCGCGTTGACACACGGTGTTTTGGTTATTCGGAACGTTAACCGACTGCCAGGTGTCCTCAATTGTCGGAGATTATATCAATCTCCGTTCTTTCTTTCGTCCATTTGATTGGTCGTTCTCCCTCAATCATGCTTCCCGAATGGTTGGTCCCTGGTTACTAAACCTAACGAGACTCACCTGGAGCACGAGAAAAGTCAAAATCGAAGATGAATTCGATCTTCCACCGATCATAGGACGACTTCCTTCCGCAATTTATGGTTTCTGCCTGGCAGTTTGATATAAACAATGGTTGTCCAACTACAAACGACTTTTACCTATGTTTTTTTAAACTGATAAATTTTTCTCTAAATTAATCATTTTTTGCATCTGTCGTGACGGGTCAGATCTGTCCAGTACATGACATTTCCATAAAAGTTTTAAACAAATACTGGAAATGACAAAAATAAACAATTTATGTATTTTAGTTCTAAAATATAAATAATACATACATAATACAAATTGATATGATACAAACAATGATAGAAAAACTTGTTTTTTTAATTTTTTATAAACTAATTCTATTCAGTGATTTTTTTCTGCAAAGTCATTAATTACTTTATCATAAAAGTCACTGGTCGTCGACTCCATCAACGTATTTGAAAGCTCTTTTTCTATTGAAAAATTGTCGTCGCTAGCACAACGCTAGTGACGACAATTTTTCCTCTGACTGAGTGTTCCTGGCCAATGTATGGATTTGCTTCGTGGTCGAAAAACTGCGCTCAGCAGATGCACTGGTAGATGGTACTGTAAAAATTAATGATATTAAATCATATAATTCTTTTAGTACCTCTTTGTTCGGATCGACATTAATTATAATATGTTTTAGGTTTAAAGCCTGGACTCCACATTACCTGAAAACAGAAACTCAGAAACGGAACTGAAACATACAGCGTTTTCATTTCAGTTCTGTTTTTGTTTTACCTTGACGCTACTAGCATCGAAATGAACTTTACGTGGAAATGCGCCATCTGTTGATCAGTTCTGTAATTGTCGTAGAGTCGAACATGGATGACGCTACGGATTTCGTTATGCTTTCTCTGCATTTATCAACAACGAAATTGTTAATAATCTTTGAATTATTTACATTTTTTGTCGTGCAGACATCTGTATTTTCTAAATTCTTCGATGAATAATTCCAAATCTATTTGTTTCTTCGTCCTTTTCGCTGCACTTTCCGCCATTACGACAACAAACTACACATGACTAATACACGTGACTACGCGTCACAAATCCTTGCGTTTTTATTGGTTGCAGCACGACAGAAGCGCAGAACGAAAACGGAAAAGTTAAATAATTTTTAACTCTGCTTTCAGTCTTGTTTCTGTCCAACTGAACGTTCCAAAACTGAAAGTTTCGTCAGTTTGGCTTTCCATTTTACGATTACGTCGCGGATTCCGGCAATGTGGAGTCCAGGCTTAAGAGTTACTTGTCAATATAGTCCAGACACGAATATAAATATTGCGATTCCCCTCATAATTTAGATAAATCAAAAAATTTCCCATAAAATTTACTTAATTTATAGAATTAAAACACACTTGAAAAAATTGTTTTTCATAATATTAAAATTATTAACATCTAAAAGTGATAAAAATTCTAAAGATTTTATGTCTGAAAATCTGTCAATATAATTACAATATAATTAAAAGAAAATTATAATCAAATATAACTTTGCAAAAAACGTACATAAAAATAACATTGAATACTCTTTACTTGAATTAAAAATAACATTGAATACTCTTTACTTTAGTGAATTGTTTAAGATTTAAACAATTCACTTAGTCAGATAGCTCCCTACCCAGTGGCTAAGGGATAGAATCGTTGGAAGCGTTACAGGTGTGTAGTGTAGCTTCCACCAGCTAAACCGGGGAGGTTGGTGCTCTGTAAAGCGCATACGCCAATGCCCTCTGGCTGCTTTACACCATTCAGTTATTCTCGCCGTGGAAGCTGTCTCGTAAGCGCTTCCATTCCGCCACTGATATTTGAATATACAATAGCAATCTTATCGTTTTTTTCACATGTAGTATAGAAATTTGTAATAAGATACATAATGCAGTTATAATAAAATATTAATTTTAATTAATTCAAAGTACGTTAAAATATGAAAATTTATATTTTAGAAACTACAAGGGAAGGTCATTGGAAGGTGGAAGCGGCGCTTCCACCGCTTTCAATGATAGCACACCACTGCCAACAAGTAAGTTGGTATTCCAAGACATACTCATATTGGCACTACTGTACTGAGGATTTAGGCTGGGAAAAAATTATCTGTAGCATTTTAGCTAATTTTACTAAAAAAGTTGTAGCAAAATTTTAGAAACTGTAGCTAACATTTCTCATCTGTGAGGCTACCCAGAACAATACATGATACATTATTGTTTAAACATTTGTATATTCTCATAGATACTGTACTATATTACAGTGTACTACGAATATAACCATAAATATATTGTTACAACCCACAAGTATCATACATTATTGAACAATTCTTCTTGGTTTTGATTTACACAGGCAACAAATGCTGAATGAAAATCAAATTCTCAACTTGGGAGCCATTTATGGAGATGTTTAAAAGTTGCTGACATTTTTTACATTAAGACAGTTTCCAATTGGAGTTTTTGGTAATATCATCTCACTGAAATTTCTTTCACAGTTGACAGTGTGCACTGTGTGTGAAAGAACAAATTCAGTAACTGTTGATATATGAGGAGTAGTGATGTAACGAATAGTATATTCGACCTTAGCCGAATACCGAATATTCGGCTAGGAAAGTGGCCAAATACTGAATATTCGGCCAAACTATTCGGCTTGATTAATGCACGTACAAAAATTGGCGCAAAAAATTATGGCAAGGATCGCGCACCCTGCTCTCTATTGGCCCACTGTCACTACGATTTTTTCTTCCAGTAGGTCTAAATTATTTAAATTAATTAATTAAATTATAATTATTAAAGTTAATATGAGATAGAGCCTAACGTCTACCTCTAGTGCCAAATTGGTTTATAATTTATGTAATAGCCGTAAATAGCCCAATATGATTCGGCAGTTGTTGGTATTTAGATGTAAGTTATAACTAAGTTATTTTATTTGCAATCGATCTTTTTAACTTTTTAATTAAGCACTAAAATTTTGTTTTTACTACGTATTTGTAGACTGAATAGTACTCTAAGGATATACTTTAGTGGGGAGATTTATGGTCTAGTTTCTCCCCAGTTGTGGAACAGTTCAAATATATTATTGGGGTGTTTCTATTTGTGAAGCTTTGTGATATTTTTTTGTTATTGTTTTTGTCAATATTTTTAAAATTAACATGATTTCAAATGTTATCTTTTGCATATAATGAAAAATGCTCATTCTTTGCTTTATATATAAAACAAGGGCGTTGCCAGGGGGAGGGGCAGAGGGCAGTTGCCCTCCCCTAGAAATTCAAAAAAGTTATTTAAATGCTAAGTTTTAATTAAAATAATCTTCTTAGACTTCTTGTAAGTTAAAGAAAATGTTTTATTTGAGATATTTCTTTTCTGGTACATAGTAAATGATTAAAACTTTATGAATCGTTTCTATTTTACCTACATACGATTCATATCCTCTATCAATTTACATCATCTTGCCCCCCCCTTACCCATTGGCTGGCATCGTCCTTGATATAAAATAAATTATATATTAGTTCCTCATCTTCTAGAAATAGATAAATAATTCTTTCTTTAAATACGATAAGTTTCAATAAAACGTTTCGTAAATCATTTTAAAATATCGTAAAAAATATTAAAATACTAGCAGGTAGGCCCGGCGTTGCTCGGGCAAAATTAATGATAGCGAAGATTAAGATTATTATGTTATAGTCACAAAAAAAAAAGAATAATTTCATTAATGAACTAAGTTTTTTTAAAGAAAAGTCGAATTTGAAAATCGAATGTTCTAATATTGTTCGATTTTCACGATGTGTTCTGATTATATCCTTCGATTTTCATCGAATGTTCTAAAGAAGAAAGGTTGAGAAAAACCGAACTAATCTGTTTAAATTTGAAAATCGAATATGTTCCAACATATTACTCTTTTTCTTTTTTTTCTTTTTTTTTCCAGCGCCCGTAAATCTTGCGCGTCGCTTTCTCTTGTTCTCCATTGTTACTTAACACTTCCATTGTTACTTAAAACTTTGCTACTTAAATCTGGTACCCTAACTGTGTACCAAATTTCAACTTTCAACTCCTAACCGTTTTAGCGAATATTAAGATTATTACGTTATAGTAAACCTTACCCGTTTTCACAGAATGCAAGAATTGGGTCCTCCCTGTTTCCAGACTAATTACAGAATTTTTAGATAGGTCTAAAAATATGTTTGATTTCCCGCAAAAACGAAAAAAACTGCATCTGCGTCTTGCACGTCGCTTTCTTTCTCTTAACACTTCCATTGTTATGTAACACTTCCATCATTGATGGAAGTGTTAAGACTTAATCCCCCCCCCCGTGGGAAGGAATTTCGAAAAATCCCTTCTTAGTGTGCGTTCTCGTGACATCCCCTAACTGTGTACCAAATTTCAACTTTCAACTCCTAACCGTTTGGGCTCTGCGCTGATTATTATTATTATTATGTTGGGTTAAGTGAGATATACTCGGTTAACACCGGTGGCTGTGTACTATGCCGGACCAAAGTCAAGGCATAGTAACCAAAACAGAAATTAAAGAAGTGTATCAGTGTGTGTGTCTGTATTCAGGAATTTTCTCACAATATGACATGTATTCAATATAGTGGCCTTCTGTAGTGTGATGTATGTGTTTCTATTCAATTCTAATGTGCCCAGGCTTTTGTGTAGTGTGTGTGGTATGACACCTGTAGAGGAGAGAACAACAGGTACAATAAGCACCCTATCCATCCTCCACAGATGCCCTATTTCCTGGGCGAGTTCTGTGTACTTGCTAAATTTTTCAGTGCATGTGTTTTGTATATTGTGAGTGTTTGGAATGGATATGTCTATAATGTATGTGATTTTATTGTGTTTGTCAATGACTGTGATGTCTGGTCTGTTGTGGTAAATTGTTTTATCTGTGATTATGGCTCTGTCGTAGTACATTTTGTGCGTGTTGTTTTCCAATACTGTCTGTGGAATGTATTTGTAGTATGGTTCGTGGATGTCTACTAATTTGTGTTTCTTTGCAAGCTCTTGGTGTATTATATTTGCTACTTGATTATGTCTGTGTAAATAATCTGTCTGTGCCAAGAGCTTGCAACCAGAGGTGATGTGTTGTATAGTTTCTGGCATGATGTGACATTTTCTGCATGTGTCATTTGTGAGTGTTGCATCTTTGAGTATGTGTTTTCTGTAGTTTTTAGTATTTATAACCTGATCCTGTATGGCGATCATGAATCCTTCCGTCTCCCCAAAGAGGCATCCTCGAGCTAGCCAGCTGTTTGACGCAGTTTTGTCAACAAAATCCTGGGCCAGATCATAAGGATGCCTGCCATGGAGTGCCTTTCGAGCCCACGATTGCTTAATGGTGTCTATGCTTTTTATATGTTGTGTTGTGTCCATATGATGTGAGTGTAAGTTTAATGGTGTGTTATTTGAGTCTGCTAGAGTTACTGCTTTATGTAATTGTGATGTTTCTTGTTTTTTGTAGAAAAACTCTCGCAGTGACTGTATTTGTTTGTAGTGAAGGTTAACTATGTCAATCAGGCCACGTCCGCCATCTTTACGTGGAAGGGTTAGTCTTTCTATAGCAGATTTAGGATGATGTTGTTTATGCTTAGTAAGTGTAGTTCTTGTTTTCCTTTGGAGTTGCTCAAGATCTGTGTGAGTCCAATGTATAACTCCAAAAGAATATGTGAGTACTAGAATGACATATGTGTTTATTGCTTTGACTGTACATTTTGAATTTAACTGTGTTCTGAGAATAGCATTTAACCTACTTTGGTATTCTTTAATTAATCTTTGCTTTATTTGTGTATGTTCTGTTAGTTTGGCCTGTTGGAATCCTAAATACTTGTAGAACTCGCCCTCTTCCATGGATTCAATAACGTCTCCATTTCCAAGCGCAAAATCTTTTTTCAGGATTCCTTTTTCTATGTGAAGTGTTTTGCATTTATCTAGGCCGAATTTCATTTATATGTCCTTGGTGTATGAATGTGTGATTTGTAGGAGTTGACAAAGTTGTTTTTGTGTGGATGCATAAAGTTTTATGTCATCCATGTACATGAGATGTGACAGTGTATACTGTGTTGTTTTTTTATGTCTGATATTGTAACCATATTGCGTGTTGTTTAACATGTTGGATAACGGATTCAGGCTAGGCAGAACCAGAGAGGACTCTAGGAATCTCCTTGAAAAATTCCTCGCCTAATAAAAATTTGGTTTGTTTGTATGGAAGTGTTATGAACCCTGAGATGTAGTGTTGTTCTCCAGTGCTGCATGGTGTTTTGGAAGAATGCAATGAGTGATGGATGTATTTTGTACATGTGTAGAATATGTAGCAGCCAACTGTGTGGAACACTGTCGAATGCTTTTCTGTAGTCTATATATGCCATGTGTATGTTTCTGTGTTGTTTGTGTGCTTGCCTGTAGAATGACTGAATCTATGAGTAACTGTTCTTTGCATCCCTTGTGATTTCTACGGCAACCTTTTTGTTGTTCTGTTAGAATGTCGTGTTCTTCAACATGTTTGTATATTTTGTTTGCAATACAGGATGTCAATTTATTATTATAATAATAATAATAATATTATTATTATTATCAACTCGTCTCGATTATATATATAATATACGTGAATACAAATATAACATAATTAACAAAACAATAACATTGATGCCCGATACATTCTAACCTACACGCATCAATGTTATAAGATATCGGGCTAGATAAACACTATAATATTATTTAATTATGAAATAATTTAATACTAGAGTTAGATGCTATTTCTTATTAACTTTAATAATTATAATTTAATTTTCAGCATTAATAAAAGTTACCAAAATGATTAATTTACTGTGTTTTTGTTATTTCTTACTCCTGTTTTTAGGTATTTGGTATTCGGCCGAATAGTGATTTAAATATTCGGTATTCGGCCGAATAGTGAAGAATAGGCCGAATACTGGGTAGTAACCGAATATTCGTTACATCACTAATGAGGAGTAATCTGAGAGAAGGTCATTTACAACTATCATTTTATAAACTTTAGACTTTAGACTGATGACAGATCCTTACATCTGTTTTAAATAAATCCCACTTTATCACAAACTTGTTTTTTTAAAATTACAATATTAACAGTTAAGTATTCATTTATTGGAAACTTTCGTGTCTACAAAGCAGAAAATACATGATGCTTCATAAAGTCTGTCAAAGCAAACTTTTCTTTCATGTTGGAGTGATGAGATTGCACTTGGTTGGTACTAACTGTCCCATTTTAGGAGAGATAGGGTGACATTAGGGTTACCCAGTTGGTTTGGCCAGCAATTTTAAATTGAGGCCAGCAGTTAACAAATTTATGTTTTGGCAAAACAGTTTAAAATATAAACAAAATTATGTTTTAATTGAAAAAATATTAGATAAAATTATTTTTAATATTTAGTATGTGTACTTGTAATGATAAAATGCTTAAGGTTCCAGATTTAGGTAACAGGTTCTGGATTTAGTATTTCACCCCCGGTGTCAAGGAGAGGTTGAGTTTCATATTATTTCTTTATTTAAAAAATTTTTTTAAATTAATTAAATTTTAAATGAAAGAGGTTAACATTGAAAGAACTACAGAAAATTAAAATAAGGAAATTAAAAACAGAAATGGTCTGAAGATTAAATTATTTCAAAATCAGTTTATAATTGTTTGCAATAATTATTATATTATGAGATATCTGAAAAAATTCTAGGTTAAAACCTAGTAGTTAATTAGTTAATTAATAAGAAATTGCTAATATACAAATTACAATCAAACCTCAGGTTTTGAATGCCTTACTTTTCAAACAATTTAGTTCACGAACAAAATTTTGAACTTGTATTTGCCTCCATTTGCCATATGATAAATCTATTGCTGAACAAGCTACTCGACAAGAACAAGCCACAGATTAGAGATACACAGATTGTCAACTCCCGATACTTCCTATATGAAAGAAAGTTGATGGTCTGATCAATCACCAACAGGACTACAAATTCAGAAGTTAGTGCCGTAGTCCTAAATCAATCATGACATTGCTATTTAAATCAGATTTCAATGCACATGTGGGAAAGATACTATTTGTGTTTTTTGGTAGACATTGCAGTTGAATCTAAATCAAATTTCTTAATAAAAACCTCATTAATTGACATTTATCTTATAGAAATGGCATTTAAGAATTTAAAAGTGCTTAAGTCAAATTAAATAACAAAAATTTATTAATGTAATATTATCTATTATAATATTAATATTTGATATTTAATAATATTAGATAGCCAGTTAGTTAAAACTAAAAATAATAATTTAAACTCCGGATTTTACACCAAAACTAAAACTAAAATCAAAGTAAAATCTAAATTAATTATGTGAAATCTGGAATTTTTATAGCCTAAATTTTTAATTATTTTCCCTTCTGTTACATAAAGAGTTAGGGAGAAATTTTACTCTGCTGGGACAAATTCCACCCTCTTCAAAAAAAAATGTCAACATTCTATTGTTCTCATCCATCCTACAGCTCAACTTGCATGATAGGTTTATAGTTAACATTCAATTCCATCACTTTATTTTTATCCCAGGAAGGCCTTTAATCTCCACACCTGTTCTAATAAACCTTTGCCTCCCACAACAATCGATCACGTGACATATTTTCCCACCAAGAAGCTATAAAAGACGCTTCTCCCCCCCTCTCAGGGATAGTCCTTCATCATCTGCTAATCTACCGGTCACGTAACCGCAACACTGGATATTCCAAACAGCCGCAGTCTCAAATTTTATACCTAGTGTTTCCTTTTTGGATATCTTAGTGCTTCGGACCACATTCTATGGAATCATCTAAGAGGTATGATAATTGGGTACTGTAAACTCTCTCTCTCAGCCCCTTTCGTGCAACAGAACTAGAAACCCAGCTTGAGAAATGTTAGGAAGTGTAGTTACAACTTTAGTTGCTTAATTTTAATAAATTATTGTACTATTGTTAAATGGTGTCATTACTCGTCTATCACCCACGCCTTATTGTCGTCCCCTCTTCCCTCGCTACACTCGCAGATCTGAAGAAAGACATCCCGGCCCTATGGGCGTCTAAACTGTAACCTAATCATCCTCTGACAAGTGGGCAGGTCCACGACTTGTTGCCGGAAAGTGAGGTACGGCTTCCTCTTGCTTCCTGGCGGTTCACAATTAGTTAATTAAAATTAAAATCAAATCAAATAAAACAATATTTTGGAAAGTTTGGATAAAGTACTTGTCCGTCTTGGTTGATTTGGTTATATTTCATCCAGGGAGTCAGAGTTGACTCTCTATTTATAGCACTTTGTAAAGTGTTGGTTTCACTTTCAGTTGGTGGTGACAGGACATTTTGCTTATAATATATATATATAGAATAGATAGAGATATTATAATTTATATAATCAATGTTATGTTGCATTTGTAGGCATTTTTATGCATGAAATACAGTTAAAAAAAGGTTTAAAAAAAAGGCTTTGTTTTGGGCATTGGGAATGGATTAGTCAATTTTTTATTGTTTCTTATGATAAAGTTTGTTTCAGGTTTAGAACAGATCGGTTTTTGAATAATTTTTAGGAATGAATTAAATTCGAAAACTGAGGTTTGAGTGTAATTTGAAATAAAAATGGATTTAAATTAAAATGGCTTATTAAAATGATTAAAATGAACATTTTTTTCCTTGTTAGTAATGAAATGGAGAAAGTCAAATCATCAAAAGTACCAAAGAAAATTAAAAGGAAAAAATCCATAAAAATTAAAAATCCAACTGAAGAAAAAAATATTGAAAAAATTAATAAAATTAAAACAAAACAGAAGAGAAAAATAATAATTCAAGATAATGAGATCAGCAGTACCGTTCATGATGTTGAATCAAATATTTTAACTGATGAGACACTGCAGAATTCATTGTTGATAAAACCCGGAACTAAATGGTTTGAATATAAAGTAAGTATTGAATTTATGTCATCTAATTTAGACTAGATCATATATGTATACTTATATAATTCCAATGAATTTAATATGTATTAACCCTTTCTACAAATTCATGCTGAGTCCACAGGGGAAGTTAATAGGTGGTCCTTTCAAGGAATGAATTGTGAACCCCACCTGTGACCTATTTTCATATTGCTGCTTTGAAAAGTGCTTGTTTCAGTTTTGGTTGGGATGGAACATTTTGCTTTTAACATATACCGTATATCTCGGCAGATAAGACGATAGTTGAACCATAAAAAATGGCCCCGAAAATCCGGGGTCATCTTATAGGACAGATACAAAAAAATTGGATTTAAATTTATATAAATTAAAACCATTATAAAAAGACAGACAAATTGTAATTATTTACTAGAAGAGAGTAGGGTATGTGCACAAAATAGAATAGCCCATAGAATGTTTTTGTAAATAAATAGTCAAGGTCATTACCCGAATGCCTGAATTAGTGTGAATGTTTGCAAAAATTGCCAGATGCAAGAAAATAAAATTTGTTCATTCGAAAAATTACAAATAGGACATAATTCCATATACGCTATACAGTATTATTATTCAGATGATGATCGCTGATCTAAACTAAATTCATAGCCCATTGATAGTTTGGGGGTCGTCTTATAGGATAGATATATGCTAAAACTATAAAACTTTGATGAAAATTTATACATCGTCTTATCTGAAGGTCATCTTATATGCCGAGATATACGATATACGTTACCGGCAAAACCCGATTTTACGCCAAACTAGTTTTGCCTAGTTCAAACTAGTTTGGCATAAGTGTGTCAGGCCAAACTAGTTTAGAATTATTATTCAAGTATATTAATGGTTAAAATAAAATTAAAAGGCAACAATTAGATGAACAATATTTATTCAAACATAGTCTACTTAAACAATAATCAAACACCTTTATTGTTGCTGAGAAAGTTTAATTTAAAACAAACGTTTTCGACCTATTCTATAGGCCATCATCAGGTTGAAAACTGACAATTGGATATACGTTTCAATTGTCAGTTTTCAACCTGAAGTTGTGTCTTGTACATCAAATAGCCTTAGAAAGGCTATTTGATGTACCAGACACCTGGTATACCACAAATTGAATCAACTCATCAATCTTGAGGTGGGCTTATATAGACAGGATTTTACCATACTGAAACAGGTAAACTCCAGAGTCATCAAACTAGAAGCAAGTGTCAAGCATAATTTGCAGCGTAAATATGAAAAAAAAAGCTCACTTGGATAATCAAAATACAAAAATTGCATTCCAAACCTAAGTTCAACAACATTATAACTTGTTGGGACAACATCTCTCCTCCAGAATGCTTCCACAAGACATTCAAATTTGGTCCTACATTCATACCTCAATCAGCTTCATCAAATCCGTTTTCATTCATTCTGAATGTGGAGAAATTACTATCTAGAGCAGTGATTCCCAAACTTTTTCAATTCACCACCCCTTTGTTTCATAAAGTTATACCCAGCGCCCCCTAATCCATTTTCTCTTGTGTGAGAAAGGATTTGAAATATTCTTAGGAAAACTTTTCTATGAATCTCACACTTTGTACCCTTACCATACATTGTTCTCAACATCTGGAAACCATTAAATGCAATGTTTCCTCTTATCAGTTTAACAGAGGAAAGGGAACAGCTGTCAGTGACCCCAACTTTTGCCTTTGGTCACTGTTCAGTACCCTGCCTCCAGCGCCCCCTAGATTTACTCACCACCCACAAGGGGGCATTATCATCCACTTTGAAAAACGCTGATCTAGAGGAAATAATGAGTATTCAGACACCCGCAAGGACTATCTCTGATGGAAAGCGCTGATGGCAATTGAAAATTACAAGCCTGAACCCGATGTACATAAGTTCTGGAATTTTGTCAAATGCAGTAAGAAGTGGCTCCAATCTAACAACATCACAATGGTCAAAATCTGATAAGAGCAAGGCAATTGTCATCATGCTAAGGGCAATCTATGTCAGTATAGTACACCAATATATAGTTGACACTCAGTGTCAACCCGCTGAGACCTCCTACACAACAAGGCTACAAAGTTGTGTTGGTAGATTCACATGCACTGGCCTTGTGGCAGTCTTAGGCCTTCAACATTCAATAGTTAGCTCCCCTGACAATCCCCTGCCTTTTTGCATTTGCTAAAATGCATAAACTTAGGCAAGAATTAAGACCCTGTGATCAATAAAGCCAGATCTCCCACAGTCTTGTTAGAAAAACGTATCCATCACTTGTTACAATGCCGTCTTGACGCATACAACTTTACTGTCTCTGATTCCAATGCACTACTCGCCAAACTCCATAATATAAAGTTAAATGGGAACAAATATCTTACTGTATTCAACTTTGCACTGATGTTCCCATCCATTCGTTTGGAACCATGTTTTTGTGTGCTAAGAGATTTCTTTCTCACTACTACATTTGATGTTCAGAGATTCCATTTCCAGATATTAGAACTTATGCATCTAATATTCTATTCTTCCTTTTTTTACTTTGATGGTCAAACTTGCATTCAAAAAAGGGGAGTACCAATGGGTAATTCTATCTTGGGGATCTGTGTGTACTTGTCTTATGAAAGTTGGAAGAAAGAGTTTTAGTAAACTTACAATCCAATATCCTTAGTTATACATGGTATGTAGACGATATTTTGATTATATGGAAAACCAAACCTGATATAGGGGAAGTGTTAAAAGTTTTTGACAACAATGGCTATGGACTAACACTAGAGTTAGATCAGGAAAGTCACACAGAAGTTAATTACTTAGACGTAAAGATTCATATGACAAATAAAAATATAATTACCAATATTTACCGCAAACCCACATACATTCCTT
The DNA here is from genome assembly GCF_030686945.1 of Centruroides vittatus. NCBI lineage: Eukaryota > Metazoa > Arthropoda > Arachnida > Scorpiones > Buthidae > Centruroides > Centruroides vittatus. Next base: position 25,652 of record NW_027120744.1, read on the forward strand.
TTCTTTATGCCTAATAACTCAGCAGTCCCTTGCCCTTTTAAAATAGTGGCATTCTGGGCCCTAGTCTCAAGGGCTTATTCTCAGTGTTTGGAGACTTCTGATATCTACAATAAACTGAAATGCATTAAGTATATGGCATCTACACATGAGTACCACCAGTCCTTAATCAACAGGCTCGCTGCCAACCAGCAATCTAGGACAGCTATCACCAACATGAGGATTAATGATGCAGAGCACAATCGAGTTGTTATATCTTACGACATCCCTCCAACAAATTTTATAATAGAATTGCTAAGGATTTAAACTTGTGCCTAACATATAAGAGAAAATGGAACATTTTCTGGCTTTTAACTAATGCCAAAGACAAGTCCAATGACAAGAAAGTGCCAGGAGTGTATCGCATTCCATTGTAGGATGAGCGTTTTAATAGATTGTAACATACATCGGATCCACGTACAGAACACTGGAGGCTAGAATACGGGACTTCGAATATGATGTGTCCAAGGGAAAGTATAATACTGCACTAGCCCAATATACTACTGAACCCGGGGTTTCCTCATGTTGGGATGAAGCTACTCTTTTACACAGGGCTTTTGACCAACATGACTTATGTTCATTGGAGGTTCTTGAAATTTATATCACTGGCATGAAGGGAGGTTGCATTAACTCCAACTATATTGTGGTTCCACAATCATGGAAGTATTATTTACAATGCCACAAAGCATAACAAAGCAAATAATTTTTGTTTGTAATTGTTTATTTATCTTTATGCAATGTAAAGGAAACAATTTCCTTATTGAACATCATTTATATGTTTAAACATCGAACTAACTTTTACATCGTTGCATAATATAATAATAATGAATTTATTTATAGTTTTATTAAAAAAATAATTAATTTATATGATGTAAGCATAATGATTTCTGTATAGAACATTGTTTAAATGTTTAAATGTTTCATGATATTTGACCATGACATGTTGTGGTGATTAAGAAAAACCAAAAGGCATTCTGAACATTAGCTGATGCAATCACAATACGAAGGATAGGTTGTAACTTGTCAATGGGTGCATTGCAAATACTTGCGGAGTTTGTATTGTGTTCATTTTTAACCAGTGCTGCCGTTTCTAGGGTAATTACCCTTTTCTAGAGTAATTGCAACCTTTCAGAGTAATGTTTTGGGTAAACTTATATTTAGGGTAAATCTATGGTAAAACTACCTAGTACCATTGTTCTATGGTCTTATTATTCATTGTGCCACAAGTTTTGCTGGAAAAGTTTTAGCTTAAAACCATTCTGTTTTTTCCTATAACTGGAGGGTTTTAGGATAGGACAACAGAAGCTAAAGAAATAATGCAGATTGATGCTAGATACATGAGTGTATACTGTACAGTGATACCTCAGTTTTCGTTGATACTCTGTTCGAAAACACTCGGCAAAAATAACTCTGCAACATTTTTGTTTCTCATAAAAAAGACTGATTTATTAATAAAAGTTCCTGACAAAGTAATTACTTTTAATAAATTAGCTGTTAGAAAATGTTGACATCTCGAGCACCGCAACAGATTTTCCTGAATGATTAAATGTTGAAAAGGCTTAAAGTTAGATTTCTGTATATGATGAACAATTTTGTTACCTATTTATATAAGATGATTGAAGATAAATAAATCATAATGAAAAAGAAAGTTTTATTTTCTTATCATCACCTCGTTATTAGTTAACTTCCAGAATGTGTGGTGGCTTTTAACCATAATAAATCCATCACACAGTGGTTTTTAACTTTAGCAGCTGATTTTTATTTCATCGTGTATATATCAAGCACCTACAAGTAGTTAGACCTTCAGCACTTTTTAGCAAAACAATAGAAACAAATGTGTATTTTTCTCCATACATTTTTCTTTGAAATTTTTTTAAGTATTAAAATTAAATTTCTAGGAAAACTTATAGAACTAATGTTGTTTGGCATTAAAAATTGTAAATAAAAATGTTTTCAGGCTAGAATCCATGTTTTAAGTTACAAACCATGATCCTCTATCGTAGTTGCATCAGCTAACGTTCAGAACACGTTATGGCTTTTCTTAATCACCACAATGCAGCATGGTCAAATATCATGAAAGCCACAACACGAATTTCGCTTTGTGGTCATTTTGAGTTAGCCACATTGTGGTGTGGCCATTTTATAAATGCCATGATGCAAATTTTGCTTCATGGTCGTTTTTACAAATGGCCATGAAGTGAAATTTACGTCGTGGCCATTTTGAAACGACCACAACACGTTGCGGTAGTTTTTGTTCAATGAGCAATTTCAGTCTTTGAGCCTAACATACATATGAGCTGCTCACTTGCCAAATTGATTAATTCCACAAAACAAAAAGTATAAAAATTGATAATGTAAATTAATTTTTAAAATTTCTTTTTAACTTTAAATTTAAATAAACATTGTAAAATGTATTTTTATATGAGCTGTTTATTTTAAAAGTGGCCTAAGTCCATTTTTCAAAAAAATCAAGCTTCTAACTATTTTAATATTTACATTTCTACGTTATCTTTTCATTTTGAAACAAATTGTAAATAATATATTTAAAATCACTAAGATTTTGTAAAACAAAAATTAGCTGGTTAATAGAATGATAAAAATGTTTATTTTGAAAGTGGCGTAAGTCCCATTTTGAGAGTTGCAAATGGATATGGAGTATATTATGCAGTAAAATTTTATGACGAGCTTTATGTTTTATTATTAATATACTTATATATAATGTACGTACTGGATAACTATAAAATGAATAAAACACCTTTAATAATCCAGCAAATAAATTTATTTGCTGGATTATTAAAGGTGTGTTTTATTCATTTTATTATTAATGTAGTATTGCTTGATTAACTCAGATAATGATTTTTTAAATAATAATAATAATTTCATTAAATATATAATTTTAATATATCAATACAAACAAGCAAGTAAAAAGATTACCAATGTGATGCAAATTGATAATGGTAACCCTACTGTGCACCCTCATTCTACTTTGCTTGAGTTTTCTGATAATTTTACCCCCTAAAAACCTTTAAATGGTAAAGAAAAATTGCCAAGTACATACAGAATTCACTCTAAGAAAGGAGTGAAATATAAATCTACACCAAGTACAGCAGATGTTTTTGTTCATGTATTTGTAGTTTGATAAATCTTTTGTAATAGCAAATTAATAACCATCAAGAATATGACATAGAAAAATTAATTTTGTATAGTCTGTCTTGGCAAGATCATTTGTTGCATAATTTGTTGCAGATAAAATGACTGTTCTTGACATAGTAAATTACAGTGTGTGCATGTATTTTGAGTCTTGCGATCCTTATTTCCGATCAGTTTACAGGCCTGTAAATTGGTCGAAAACATTTATTGTGATGAAAGTTATTGATGGAAAAGCATGAATGGTGTGTTTTTTTATTTTATTGTCAAATCTTGGGTAAGTTCCTATTATCAGGGCATTCATTTCTACCTAATAATAGAGACTTCGGAGTTATTGAAATGGCATTAAGAAAAACAATTTGTTGTTTGTCCCTAAGGAATATTACAAAGTCATAAAAAAGTGTTGAAAAAATAAGTTCATTCTAAATGAAATGAAATGAGAGGATTTCATTTCAACTAAGCCTCTAGAGAATACAATTTTTAGAAGGTTAAAAAAATACTAATGGAGAAAGGGTAAATTGGTTAAAAATATGTTGGATGCAATTTTTTAGAATTGAACCATATAAAATGTTCTATAAGACATCAATGAATGATGATGCACTATTCAAAACACTGGATTTACTACCATGTCGGGTGAGACCAAGAAACTTTAATAATATTGAGTTGACACCAATGTACAAAAAAACAAGACCAATCGCAATCGCATACAGCGATTTAATGGATCTATTATACTATACCTGCATACCATAATTATTTTAAATCTCTCATGTATATGAAAATTTGAGAAGAATGAATAATTAGTTGCAAAATATTATTAATGTTAATGTAACATTTTTAAAATAGTGAATAAAAGTTAAATGTTTTTAAATTTTATAACATAAAATAGTATATATTTCTTTTTATTTCAAGGAAAATTTATTTTCTCCATGGACTTATGCCCTTTTAAGAATTAGAAAAGTTATTTCATTAATTTTGAAAGTGGCTTAAGTTCATTTATAGTCATCAAAAACATTATTTTTTAAACAATGTTAATAATGCTAATTGGGTTGATAAATTATACACCCTTAGAAACACAAAAACATTATACTACAATTTTATTAGTTACCAATATTTTTAAATTTATTAAAATGCAAACTCTTAAATATCTCAATTTTAATGTAAATGGACTTAGGCCACTTTCAAAATAAACGGTTCATATATCGTTACATTAAAGGTATGCATTAATATAACAATATATAAAATTAGTTACACGAAAAATGTAAAAATAATAACGATTATATTAAGAATTTACAAATGGAATTAATCAATTTGACCTGTGAACTGCTCATATAATTTATACATACACAAATATGGAACAATATTCTGACTTCAATATACTTATGGAGAAAGGTCTTATATATTTTATGTCTATTTCAAAGCTTAACTTTTATAGAATAATAGACAAACTGATTAAAAAAAGTAATTCATATGATCTCTGGTTCATAAATTTGCATCAAGGAGCTAATGAATAGCACATGAAAATCATAGCATTGAGAGAAATGACTAAAAAGTTATTGCAATGAAGTAGGAAGGAACTGGGACAGTGGTTCTTAATCTGTGTTCCATAAACCTACCTTGAGTGTGCCATGAAAGAAAAGATTTTAAAGTTTTTATTCAAATTTATTCCCATTGCTAGATTCATAGATAATTCCATGTTTCTATTTTATTTAATATATTAAAGCTTATTAGTTTATTGCTTCATTGCTTTCTGAGAATAGTAAACATGGAATTTGAATGTATTGATTCTAATGCTTTGTGTAATAAAAAGTATATGAATGATGTTTTGCAGTCTCAGAAAGGTTGAGAACCACTGATCTAGGATATTAGAAAATTTAAACAATAAGGAAAATATAGGATGTTTGGAAAAGCTCTTAAGTCCATGAGAAAAGCCATGATATCAACATAATTAAGGAAGGATTGAAAAAAATGCAAAATTTGCAATAGATGGGACTGGAAAAAATTTGTTATTCTGAGTTACAGAATTGCTATGAGGAAGTAAAATAACATTCATTTGTCAGGATCTGGGAAAAAATCTGTTATTCCAAGAAATCCATTGTTCCACAATCTGTTGAAATGAGATTCTATATTGTAGATCTTTATTTGATTTGGTAATGAACATTCCTTATGTAAATTCTCTAGTTTAATTTTGTTATCTATTGAGTTAAAAACAGTTGTTTATAAGAAATGTAGTATATGTAAATGTGTAATGTATTAAGTGTACAGTTTGTGATAAATATAAATTTTACACCTTCATACTGTAATTGTTTGTAATAAATTGAGTTCAATAATAAAAAATTTTTTATCCTTCATTTAATGTTATCAGTCATTTATGGTTATCAAATGTTGTAAGTTCCAAATTGATCATAGTAAGGAAATTCCACTGTATATTTAAAATATTATTAGAAGAATAATTAATATTCGAAACTTCTGTTATATTTTATTATAATTACCAAGAACTTTCTTATATGGAAATTTTGAATATTAGGAATTTTTTGGAATATTATATCAAGAAATAAAATTTTTTTAAAAACAGTAGATTCAAGAGATAAAAAGAGTGGCATCAAAAGATCAGTTTAGGAGGAACTAAGATTTATATATTTTTTAACTATGTTTCTATAATAAGAATAATATAGGAACATGATTGGAAAAATATTTTGTTTAAATTAAATTAAATATTAAATTAATATAATAATATTTCATTAAAATACTGAAATAATTTTTGGTGTTTTTTCTTATTAGTTGAAGTAAAAATGAAATTAATTATTATATTTTTAATTAGTTTTACAGTGAATCTGCAAAATCTACAACTGAAGAAATGAAAGATACAAATGTTGATCTGTTGAAATCTTTTGCTACAAATTTGCTGCATAAGGATATTACAATATATCGTCAAGGTAATTTTAGGAAAGAAAAATTTTCTTGATTTACAGAATTAGGTTTTTGTGGTTTGTTTTAACATTGTTGTGTTTAGACTAAAGATACTAAAATTGTTAAACAAAAATATGTCAGTTTTATATCGTTTAAATAAAAACATATATTAGATTTTTTTATAAGTAGATTTAACAATGATGTCAAATTATTCAGGCCTAGATGTAGTAGGTGAAAACCAAACTAATGGGTGAATGTTATATTAAAAGGATATATCATTGACATGCATGTCAATGATATATCATTTTTTCACCACTTCAAATTATTTATATGCACAAGTTTTACTTACTTATTAATGCAGATTCTGATAGTTTTATAAGTTTGGAATCTGGAAAGCAAAATTAATATGTTAAGCTGTCACTTGGAAATAAGAAAAATCATTTTTGAATAATTTTTTAATGAAAAGTTATGAATAATAAATTTGATTACACTGCTTAAACAGTATTTCACATTTCCTGTCATATCAAAATTTTTATGCTTTAATTAATCTACCGAAAAAAAGGCCAAAGTGAAAAAATGTCATTCTCAAAAAATGCTCCAAATTTTTTGTCAATCAATAAAAATATCCCTATTCTCATAGTTTTCATGAAAACTGCCTTTGGTTCTCAATGTTATTTCCTGCTTTCCTGCCCAAATTATAATATCACTGAGTGTGTGGTGCATAGAAGCTTAACATTCTGCTGTTTTTCCTGAAGCATGCTTTCTGATTCAAATTCATACTGAATGTCAAAATAAGCAGAATTGGGATTTTTATCACCATTTTAATAAAAATATTGCCAAGTGGCAATTTTGGTGCCATGCCCCAGAAATTCTATAATCTTTATAACTGTTTTGAGTTTTGCATTTGTTATGTTGCTAATAACATTAATATACTTTTTTAAATTTTCTTTTGCACTTTTTCACTTCAAAAAAATTTTAAGAAACAAAAGGATTTTTTTAAAAGAATGAATAGTTATAGGTACAACAGGATCATGAATAATACTCAGCTTTTTTCAGTGTATATGCTTTTGTTTATAAAGGCATAATTCACTAATGCAATGGATTAGGATTCAGACTACTGCTATAAAGCAGTCTTTAAAGCAAAGTACAGTGTTTTTTCACTTTCCAGTGCATATAAAATCCTAAAATCATATTTATGTTATAATTTATTAAGTGTACAATGGTGTTGGCCTAAAAAATGATGCAAAAGTAAAAATAATAGATAAAAAAGTCTTAAAAATCTCCATAAGTGCAGAAAATAATAAACATGTTGCAAAATGTGTTAAAGCAAGATACAGCTGTACAAAATCTAATCATTAGATATACTAATCTGCATAGGTTGTAATAATCAAGTATTCCAATCAAATTAGTTCATTATAGCTTAATTAATTTTAAAATAATTGATTACAGTAGAGTCCCGTACAATGCGGGGGATTTGTTATGCATTATAGGAAATTGTGTTATCGAAACCTGCATTATCACATGATTTATGAATGTTTAAACCTTGGCCTATAAGTTGAAAAAAAAACATATACAGTAGAGAGTCGAAAATCGGCATCAATTGGGGACTGGGGTTGTTCAGATTAGGGATTTGTTCCGATTACGGTCTATGTACGAAAAAATATATTAACCTGTCCAATGTTCAAATTTTTCTTCATTGCGTGTCGCTTCCTGTTGAATTTTTCTTCGTTGCGTGTCGCTTCGCGTTGAATTTTCATCGATTTTAAGCCTAACGAAAATTTTTATAATAATAATCGAGGCTATCGTATTGTTAAAAATTATTTCTTTATTTTGTACAAACAAAATAAATATATTGAAGAATATAAAAACATGAAAATTATACTTTAGAAGTAAATTTAGTATCAAAAACGTTTGATTCAGCACGACACAGTCCGACTGAAAATCGTGCCGATTATCGGGCGATTCCGATTACCAGGGTGCCGATTTTCGACTCTCTACTGTACCTCTGATTGACAAAATTTGAGGGTTGTTGCTTGCTTTATTTGCACATTGTACAGGATTTCACTGTATATAGATATAGCAAATCTAAATTTTATTATTTTAAGCTGTATAATGATTTAGTTGTTAATAATTAAAATTATGTTTTCAATAAAATTTTAAACAGGAAAATCAATGAAGCGTGATTATAGTTGGATTCAAACAGTTTTGAAAAATGGCACAATAGCAGATAAAGTATCAGCTCACACATTATTAATACAGGATTCAGCTGTTCATAACTTATCCAGTATTGACTCACTTATTTTAATGGTTAATGCTAAAGGCAAGAAGGAATGTTTGATTGCTGTGGGTAAGACAAGTTAATATTAAAAATTTCGTTTTCTATAAATATGTTACTGGCAAAACTCGATTTTACGCCAAAGCGTATCAGGCCAAACTAGTTTAGAATTATTATTCAAGTATGTTAATGGTTAAATATATTAATGCTTAATTTAAGTTCATCATAAAACACAAATAAATTCATTTTTAATTTTAGTTTGACTTTAAAAGTTATTTTTATTATTTCGTTTGAATTTTTGAAAATATTTTCGAAAGTTAATTACCTTTAAAAGTGCATGGCTTAATAAAAAAAAAATACAAACTGATAAGTACTGATAAGCTTATTTTTACTTTGTAGTTTTGTACAAGTTGTAAAGTACTATTTAGTATCTTAGGAAACCAACACTAACTGCGGCCGGTAAAACTTCTGTTAACCTAATGGGTACTGTACGCGGATTCGAGATTAGTTGGCCAGGCCTGGGCTTTTACACGTGCACCGAAAAGAATTAGTAAGAATAACGACAAATATCAAGTCAAAGTTTCAAATATATTTAATTAGTAAATAGAATTTACTATGTACAATTGTCTATAATCCAAAACAAAATTTATTAACGAAAATCAACAAGTCAACCCGACAATAAACTCAGCTACTTAGCTTAACTTAATATTAATTCCCCTTTGAAAATTCGACATATCAAATACTTAGGAACTATGAACAGAATCTCTTCGAACTAAACGTCTATCCATCACCTCACTATACTAGGAACCTGTTTCCTCAATCTTTTCGCTATCATCAAATCGTTAAATTCGAATTCCTCTTTAACACCTTGGTTCGCCTAATTCTCAATCTGGACTTCAACCAGGAATCACCTCGCTCTGGAATTCACCTCCTCATTCTTCGGTTAGTGTACTGGTTTTATGCTGTGAGGTGGCGTCACACTTCAGCTGGGTTACTCCCGTTATTTACATATTTAGTTTTCTAACATTAAGTTTCTTTCTGGCAGCTTTAATTTTCCGACAAAAGCTTATAAACCGTTTACAAAGTATTTAGCACAATTTTCTGGGATGTTATTACGGTTTAGTAAGTTCTTTGCTAGTGAGTGTGGGGATTCTCCCCTCCATTTTTTTTTCTGTGGACTGTTTATTTCCTCTGGGCAGCACAAGTGCGCGAGATTTTTCCTACGGCACTTCTTTTTTCGTGAGTTGGTTTATTTTATTTTTATTTTTTTTCGTTACCAATAAGAGAGTGGTGGGGAACCTTCGTCCTAAATAAACATAAGCCCCAAACAAAATATAATAAAACGAAAAAATAATAATAAAATAAAAATAACACTCGGACTCAGTTCCTTACAAAGTGTTGTGTCACTTCTAATCAATACCGTTTTTGGTTAATGTTACCCTAGGTATCGAAGATGGCGGCTTGTCTCCGATTCCAGCAATCAGAAGACAAGAAACAGTGGGGACGCACATTCTAACCTAACCTAACCTATTCTAATAAATTACCATAATTATTAGCAACCAAATTATTAGAATAGGTTAGGTTAGGTTAGAACGTGCGTCCCCACTGTTCCCTGTCTTCTGATTGCTGGGATCGGAGACGAGCCGCCACCTTTGATACCTAGGATAACATTAACCCCATTTTTTATAAGTAGACTATGTTTGAATAAATATTGTTCATCTAATTGATTGCCTTTTAATTTTATTTTAACCATTAATATATTTAACCATTAATATACTTGAATAATAATTCTAAATTAGTTTGGCCTGACACACTTATGCCAAACTAGTTTGGCCTAGGCAAAACTAGTTTGGCATAAAATCGGGTTTTGCCGGTAACAAATATATATTAAAATTTATTTATAAACTAGAATTATTGAAATTGTAATTAAAATTTTTTTGTTCAGTAATTGTTAAATAATAATAAAATTTCATTATTTTAATATGAAATTAGAACAGAAATCCTTTTATATTATATTGGCAAATAAGTCTGTGCATTTTTTTAAGTGAAAATAATGGACGATTTTTTCATAGAAGAAAAAAATTTTATTCAATAATATATTCACTTCTTTTATCCAGTACTTTTTGCCATTTTTCAGACAGTTTTATAATTCCTCTTTCAAGAAACTTCTTTTTTTTATTTTTTTGAAAACTGTTTCAAGTGCTGTTTTATGTCGTCATCAGAAATGAAGTATTGTTCATTTAAAATACTTTGAAGGAAGTGAAACCAGTGGTAAGGGGCAAAGTAATGTGAATATGGAGGATGAGATAAAATATCTCAACCAAGCTCTAACAATTTTTGCTGGGTTTGCAACAATGTATGTGGTTGGATGTTGTTATGGTGAAAGATAATGCCATTGCAATTCACCAATTCTGGATGCTTTCGAATTGCTGTGTTTAATTTTTCCAGCTGGTCACAGTATACGTTGGAATTGATCATTGCATTTTTCAGAAGCAGCTAGTAAAACAAAACACCCTTTCATTCTCACCAAATCAAAAGCATAACTTTGTTTGGATGAAGTCCTGCTTTTGAAATGATTTGCAGTGGTTCACTGCACTTAAGATCTTTTGCACTTGATGTTGATGCAAATAATCCATATTTCATCCTCTGTCACCATTTGCTTCAGAAATGAGTGCTTTCCTGAAGTTTTTTGAGTGAATTGCAGATGGAAATATGAGTGGTGCAATTGGCTTCAAAGTTCATGTGGAACACAAACATCAAGTTTGCTGACATAACAAAGTTGATGCAGATGATTTTGCTTGCTTGATTTCAATATTTGAAGATTATCTGTAATCTCCTCTGCCATTTGGCATGGATTGGATTACTGTTGACTAATCCTTTTACTTATCACTGTTCATCCATCTCAGCTGGCCAACCTGATTGTGGTATATCTTGAATGGAAGAATCTTTGAAACAAAATCTCACATATCATTTCTGGCACATGTGTTCTTTCATGGCATCCTTATTGTACACCTAATATTTTTTTTTAGGTTTGCACTGCATTTTTTGCCTTTTTTAAAATAAAAAAGTATAATGTGTCAAAAATGCATGTTTTATTTACTCATCTTTCGAATATTTACAAATACACAAATGAAACTAATTGTCAAGCTTTATTTTTGACAAGTTTTAGTGAAATGTCACTTGTCAAATCGTGTTTTCAAGGTTGAAACTACTAATAATTGTTTTTCAGAGTGTCTAACTTTGTCTTTTGGCAAAATCCACACAGACTTATTGGTCAACCCAATATTATTATTTAAAGTACTGTACATCAGGCCCTCAATAATCTAGCCTCTCAATTATCTGGCATACCCTTCAGTGTGATTGCCTGTGCACTTCCATTTTCTTGAAAATGTTTGTCACATATCCTATTTTCTTGTTTACTTGAGTTTCATTTCTGTGTGTAATGCTGCATTTCAGCAAGCCATATTATTTGCTTACCTGCCTCCAAACAGATTCAGTGCCACATCATTCATTGTCCAGGCAGGCTTTAGGTTTGTATGCTCTCAGTAATCTGTCATTCCTCTGTGCAAAGAATGGCTGGAGTAGTGAGAGTCTACTGTATATATTTTATATACTTTCAATAATTTATTATACAGTGATTTATCTAAAACACTTGAACTTTTTGGAGCAACTTGTTTTCAGTTTAATGCATCAGTTATTTTACAGTTTAAAATCTTTAAAACACTATAATATTTTTAGTAAAATCTAAAAATCTTTACAATGGATATATTACAAAATATTATTATCTAATAAGAAAGAATTTCAAAATGTCAAAAATTTAGTCTGTAATATTGTTAATTCCAAAATTTTCAGAATTTAGTTGGATCAAATAAATTTGACAAAAACAATTTGATTTTTTGTTTGTCAATAAGTAACATTATTATTGTTGTTATTATTAGATACATTGAAAGATCTGTTTTTATATGATCTGCTATTAGAAGAAAAGAAATTACAAAAATTTGAACAGGTAAGATTCACTATTAACTCTTATCTTTAAATTATATCAAAATTAAATTGTAGTTAATTTGAGCTATCAAATCTTTAACTTTGTATTCATGGGTAATGCTAGAAGGTCTCTATATTAGGTGCAACCTCAATGTTTTATGTTGTTTCTAATAATCTGTATATTTGTGTAATAATATATAGTAATTGTTTATATAAACAATATTAGTTTTACATAATGATAAAAACAATTGTAAATAATTGAAAAATTTAAAAAAAGAATAATCAATGGTAATAAAATGCTGTAATTTAAAATAATGCTGAACAAATTAATAATAATAGACATTTTCAAAAATGAACATTGGTGCTTAGATTAATTGACTGCTCAGATGAGATGGTATTCAATGAGGTATTAAGGAGGAATTGTCTAGAATATTTCACACTTTTGAGGTTTTGGAGTTTTTCGGTAATTACACATTAAATCTTTATAATCAAAAATGAACAACAACTGTTTTTTTTGTTTAATTTTAATCATTCTATTTGTTTGGAGAAAATAAAGTTGTAACTTCTATTGAAATTACTTGCAAATGTAATTTTAATTCTTATATTTCTAAGAATGTTTTAACATATTTTAAATATTAACATGTAAAGACAGTTCCTGTTTAGTTTTAGTTATTTTGATATACTAATATAATTTTAGTAATTGAAAAAGTAAACTTACTACTGTTTACAATTTACACATATAAGTTTAAAAATCCTATAACTAATTATACTGTCTATAGAAGTCTAGAAATTACAGAATTACTTAAGTGTTCTTAAGTGCTAATATTTTTTAATGTGCTTGATGTCATTCTTAAGCTATCATAAAGGAAATAGATAAAAAAAAAACATTTAATTCTAAAATTGAATAGAATATTTTTATTTGATGTTGGAAAAAGTCTACTATATTTGATGTTAAATCAAGTATTATTTTGTTTTATTTTCTTGATGGTGGCTTGAAAATGGTATAAAGTATGCTAAAAAATATTAATATTTAAGTACCGTATTTTACGGACTATAAGACGCACTTTTTTCTTCGAAAAATTGCCTCCAAAATTCAGGAGCGTCTTATAGTTCGTAGCGTCTTATAGGTATTTTTTATTTTTAAAAAAAATTGCTTAAAGTTAAGGTGCGTCTTATAGTCCATAGCGTCTTATAGTCCGTAAAATACGGTAATTTAAATATGCAGTTTTATAATGTCAAACATCAAAACAGAATTAACATAATATTCCACGAATTTTGTCTTGAATTGTGTTAATTTTTATATTTGTGGATATTTCAAATTCAATAATAACTTCTGAAAATAATAAGAGAATTATTAAGGATATTCGTAATGTGCAACTTTTATGGCTAAACTGAATTTTATAATTTTCTTAAAAGTGACTTGTGACTTGAAGTGTTAATTTTCTTAGCCTCATTTTCATTGATGCAGACAGGTGCTATGGCAAAAGCCATTGGCTTAACAAAAAGCTGCCTTAGAGCAACATTAACAATTTGTCAATAATCAACAACAGAGGGATTAGCTATTGTATTTTTAGCTTATAGAAATGAAACAAAATAATTTTACCATGAGACACTAATGTTAACCAATAAAGATAAAATTTTGAAATTGTCAATCTCACAGTTTTCAAGTTTTAGGTTTGTTTTTTCACACTTCTAAGTATTAAACATTAGATTTAAATACTTTGGATTTTGCATCAAAATATCTCATATCTTATGGCTGTATTGTTAAAATTGCAAAAGTTGAATTTAAAAGTTAAAGTTAAAAATTAAAGTTAAAATTGAATGTTAAATAATCAGTTGAACACTGATTATTTAACATTCTTTTGCTGTATTCATTAAATTCATCATTTTCTATTATGCCATTCAGTCATAAGTCACCCTTATTCCCATTTTTATCACTAGATGACATTATTACTTTCCTCAAATTGTCTGGTACAGTCCCGACCAAAATGATTGACTATCAGTCGATCGATTGCGCAGCTGTGGAAATTGATCACTTGTTACACCAGGACGTTCTATCTCTTAGCAAAGGCGTTTCAGGTGGACTGATCCGATTTGAGCCGTAATAGGGGTGAGGAAATCGAGCCGGAGGGACTTAAGCGTGCAGTCAAGCGCTCTGCAGGTTGACAAGACTAATCGCTCATCGCTTGCCTAAAACTGCGTGTGTAGCATCGGCCTTTTTTCTTTTAAAATTGTAAATTTGCCGCCACTGATCATCAGAAATATGATTTTATCCGTTATCTTTATACTTTTCTTTCTGTATAATGTTTTATTTACGTTTATTTTCCTGTAATTTGAGACGATACAGCTTTAAAATAAACAGATCAGGTCTCACTTGCCAATAGATTATCTCAACTTTCACCGATTGTCGTCGGTTCCTTTGTAATCGGAGAGTAATAGGACCCTGTGTCAATTTTCACTGTTAAGTGTTAATTGTTTTTGCAGTAATCTGAGTAGAGGGGAGAAGTTACTTAATAAACCGCCAAGTGTTTTATTACTGTTTAAACAACTGCTCCCCAGTTGTTATTTTTAGTAATTGGAGAGGGGTAGATCGTGTTTCAAGGTCAGTGAAAGTTTATTACTTTCGCAACAGGGTGTCATCTGAGCTGCCACCCACTCCCCACTTAAATGACAACAACGTGCTAAGTGTTTTATTATTATATAAACAAAAACTCCTCTCCCTGTCAGAAGTGGGTCAAATGTCAAGGTTACTATTTAATAGTATTGAACAGAATGTTGTCCTTGATATTTAACTATCATTTTGTCAGAACTCTTTATTTTGAATACTTTTCTTATAATTTATTTCCGCTTCGGTTATAAAATTGTTTTTATCTCTTCTTTGTCATTATTATATATAATTATATATAATGACAAAGAAGAATATGCAAACATTTTTGCAAACATAAACTCTGTATAATCAATAAATATTTTATAAAACAACAAAATGTGCATTGCAATTTTAATTCGTAACTTTATACAAGTGTATTATAAAACGCGCGAATTTAAAACATGATAAAAACAATTTTATAACCGAAGCGGAAATAAATTATAAGAAAAGTATTCAAAATAAAGAGTTCTGACAAAATGATAGTTAAATATCAAGGACAACATTCTGTTCAATACTATTAAATAGTAACCTTGACATTTGACCCACTTCTGACAGGGAGAGGAGTTTTTGTTTATATAATAATAAAACACTTAGCACGTTGTTGTCATTTAAGTGGGGAGTGGGTGGCAGCTCAGATGACACCCTGTTGCGAAAGTAATAAACTTTCACTGACCTTGAAACACGATCTACCCCTCTCCAATTACTAAAAATAACAACTGGGGAGCAGTTGTTTAAACAGTAATAAAACACTTGGCGGTTTATTAAGTAACTTCTCCCCTCTACTCAGATTACTGCAAAAACAATTAACACTTAACAGTGAAAATTGACACAGGGTCCTATTACTCTCCGATTACAAAGGAACCGACGACAATCGGTGAAAGTTGAGATAATCTATTGGCAAGTGAGACCTGATCTGTTTATTTTAAAGCTGTATCGTCTCAAATTACAGGAAAATAAACGTAAATAAAACATTATACAGAAAGAAAAGTATAAAGATAACGGATAAAATCATATTTCTGATGATCAGTGGCGGCAAATTTACAATTTTAAAAGAAAAAAGGCCGATGCTACACACGCAGTTTTAGGCAAGCGATGAGCGATTAGTCTTGTCAACCTGCAGAGCGCTTGACTGCACGCTTAAGTCCCTCCGGCTCGATTTCCTCACCCCTATTACGGCTCAAATCGGATCAGTCCACCTGAAACGCCTTTGCTAAGAGATAGAACGTCCTGGTGTAACAAGTGATCAATTTCCACAGCTGCGCAATCGATCGACTGATAGTCAATCATTTTGGTCGGGACTGTACAGTGTATTTATGATTTACAGTTTTGTGCAATTAAGCACTTCTAAAATTAAGAAAAGCTGTGCATCATGAATATCCTTATCAGTATTTGTTTATTTATTGGATTTTAAAATACAGTGGTGCCTCATATGACGTACTTAATCCATTCCAGGTGCATGTCTGTTAAGTGAATCATCCATTATACGAAATGCATTTTTCCATAGAAATACATGTTAAAACATCTAATTTGTTCCGCAGCATAAAATAACCATACTGTATCATAAAAAAATGAACATGGGGTGCGTTCTTTTATTTCTCCACGTAACTCTGCGCGAGCGACATCCGTTTAAAAATTCCTGCGGAATGTGTTCCTAAATTCCAGTGGAAGTGCACGCCGTCGAATGGCAAAAACAGCCGCTTGTAGCAGTAGTTTACAGTGGAAAGCAACATGGCGTCCTCCATGGCTAAGATAGTTTCATTTCCGGGTCCATTATGTGGTTTTATGAATGAGAATTTAGAAATTGTGAAAGCACGAGTTAGCGCATGCGGTGATGTAAGTGTCTTTATGAATTTTTTTTTTTTTTGAGGCTATTTTGAACGCTCTTTCAACAAATAATCCATTTTATGGTTAAATTTTACAATTGGGACCCTTCTTTTGCCTTTTAAAGCTTATATTTTAGAATTATAGATTCCTCCATCACGATATTATCGATAGTGTGGGCACTGCCATCTTTCTTTCTTTCACTGTCATTCCTAAATGCCAACAAACAGCAGCGCACTCCCGTAGTAGTGGAGACGCAGAGCGACCGCTATTAAAGAATGCACCCATGGAGCAGTCACCAATTATGCCGGAAAGTCTGTTGTTCGCAGCAAGTCCGTTGCTCGAGTCACGTAACGGCCAAACAGAAAATCCGTTGTTCACAGCGTCCGTTATTCAAGGCGTACATTATACGAGACACCACTGTAGTTTAAATAGAAATTACAAAAGTAGGATTTTAGATTGTTGGGAAAGTTGGAGAAAAATTTGTGTTTATGAAAAGTTATGAAAAAAATAGAATTCATAATTATCCGATTTCATTATCTTAATAATCAATCATAAATTCTAAATTTTTTCCAACTTTTCCAATAAGCCCAATAACTACTTTTATGCCATGAATTATTTAGATCAGTTTATTATATAATTCGTTGATCAGAATGTCCAACAGATCTGGAGAACCTGAAAATGTCAGGGAATTTATCAGATTAGGGAAAAGTCATGGAAATCTCAGGGAATTTGGTATTAAACTTGGAAAAGGGGGGAAAAAATATTATTGCAGCATGTATAATGCATCTTATAATGGAAAGGGAACAACAAGAAATGATTTGAATGGGCACATTATGTTGTCACATAATATGAATGATGATCTAAGATTATATTATGCATGATAATTATTATATTTAATTAATTAAATATAATAATTACTAATATTTACTCCAATGTTTTAAAAAAATACAAAATTTGAATTATTTGGCTTTAAATTGTTATATAAAAAATGTAGCTTTTTTTCAACTTTAAATAACTTATTTATAAGTGTTGCCTCATAGGATTCACTGAAAAGCAGTTAGCAACCCTAGCTAGCAGTCAGTTTTCTTTGGAAATGAGGTTGTAGAGGAAGTTTGATCACAATAGTTTCAAAACTCTTACCAAGTAAATGCTATGTAGAGTCAATCTATAGCTGAGCAATGCTTGCAATTTATGTTTGCAGAATTAGGAATTAGTCACTATTTTAACTAAAAGTCAATTTTTTCATTTGTCATTATTTTTGAAAAATGTCATTAAGAGTCTATTTTGGAAAGATGTTACTTTACAGTATTTATTTTACTATTTTAATGGGCATCTTTTTCAACTTCTTGAGAAGCTGAGAAATGAAGTGTGCATTAGATTCAAAGTATAAGTAATGAGCTTGGAAGCAAAGCATATTAAATGACATTAGTATCATTTCCAGTATTATAGTATGTGAAACCTCTTAATTGTAATTTGAACAGATTTAGCTATTTTACTCCATTTGAGCGTCACTTGTCTATTGAAATTTTGCTGATTCTAATAATAAAATCTATTTAAATTAACAAATTTTACATGCTATAAATTTTTAATTTACAGTTACAAAACAATAAGCATCAATTTTATTTTTTTATGAAAACAGCAGTTTGATCAATATGTTCATATAATTTATATGTATTATCTATATAGGGTAGATGTACCAGTTTTGGCCAGTGTACCAGTTCTGGCCAGAAAACAAATTTAACTTAAAAATATAATCACCACATATTCAAATCTATCCAATGAAACAAACTTTTATTGTTAACTGTTCACACAGTTAACAATAAAAGTTTGCAAGTTTGCAGTTAACAATAAAAGTTTTGTACGAAAATATGTAAATTTTTTGAGACTACTCGAATCCGCCAGAGGGCCCGCAACTAAAAGCAATTATATAACACGGATACTATTGTGGAAGACTAACAGTTTTTAATGCTTTGTAGACGCCGTAGCCTATAAAGACAGGTCGGCGCCGAAGATCATTTTTAATTGTGTTGTATGTCGTCTTATAGTGTTTTGTTCGTTAATTTTAGAAGTTTTTTGACTTGCAAGTTGCAAGTTGCATGGTGGTTCCTGATCGGAATAAAGGGAGAAAATAAAGAAATAAGGACTCGAACTTATGTTTGTATAGCCTTTGTAATTCAATTTTGAATAAAAGTTTGTTTCATTTGTGATTATATTTTTAAGTTAAATTTGTTTCCTGGCCAGAACTGGTACTATACTGGCCAAAACTGGTACATCTACCCTATACAAAGCTAAAAAGTATTAGAGACAGTCCTTGTTATAAATGATTTGTGATAAATTATATTTGAATAAATTTAAATTTTCTTTGTTTTTAAATTTTCATTTTGTTTGTATCTGTAAAAACTAGGAAAGTTGTTTTATTTTTTAATTTTAATCATTTTGTTTAATCATCAATAAAGCAGTCTTTGTTTGCTTGATTTTTGGAGTGTTAATAAGTATTCTGTTGTTTGATTTTGTTTTTATTAATGCTTGTTAGAATAAATTATGTTTGAATTCATTTCACAAGTTTCAGTCTAAAGATTATTTTAATAAGTAATATTATTTAATTTTTTATTGATAAAATATTCTGATTCAGCAAGAGTAATTTTAATAAAACTAAATTTTTACTTACAGTAAAATACTGTAATTGTTTTTCAAAATTACAAAAGATTTTTCTGATATTTGTTATTTTAATTATGAAAATATCTATTTTTAAAGCATCCATTAAATCAATTGGATAAAATTTCCAATTGGAATCAAGAAATAAAAAAGAAATTGCTAATTTTATGGTATTTTGAGGAACAATTGAAAGAGAGATACTGCAGATTTCTCAAAGCCCTTGAAACTTTGACACATGATTCTGTTGAAAAAATTCAACAAAAAGCAGTAATAGTAATGGCTGATCTTTTAATAAATAATCCCGAACAAGAAGAGGTTAGTCTGTTTATTTGCAAATTTTACCAATTCATTAATTAATTTTATTTAGATTTTAATTTAATTTTTCAGTATCTGTTGGAAACATTGGTAAATAAATTAGGTCATCCTGTACGTGCAGTTGCAGCAAGAGTTTGTCATCTTCTAGGCCAATTAGTCAGTCAACATCCAAATATAAAAAATGTTGTTGTCAAGGAAGTTGAAAGATTATTATATCGTCATAATATTTCTCAACGGGCACAATATTATGCATTATGTTTTCTTAATCAGGTAAATATATTTTATAACCTTTTATATCTTAAATTTAAAAATACTTTAACATCACTAATATTAAAGAATGAGAATTTGTTTATGATCAATATTGGTGACAGTTATTATTATTAGTTATAAAGCAATTATAATTACTACATTTTTTTTCACCAAAGAATGCATTACATCAAAACAACTCTTCTCACTGTATTTGTATCATTCCGCAATGAGCTAACTCTCTGTGACTCATAAGTTCATTTTGGCCACAAGCAGTTACAGTGAGTAACCAACTGCCTGTAGCCAAAGTGTGCAGTTTTGTAGTCATTGGCTATGTGCCAATGATTGTACAGTCATTTTTATCACAATACAATCTACCTATAATTGTAAATAATTGGTAAAAATTAAGCATTGTATTTATTGTTGAAACAGAGTATAGTACAATAGATACTCATTCAGTTTATTATTAAAATTTTGGATTTAACTCTAATCTTGCTTGTCTGTATTATTGATTTTCAGCCAGAATAGAAAAATTGTCATAAATTTGAATAAATCAGAAAGTTACTTACAATGTTAAAAATACTCAAAAATATTATGTAGCATGTGTTTTTAATCATGTCCAGTAGTATATTGTATTTCTACACAGTGTCAGAACATAGAGTGGAATTATATTTTCACTATGATACAGGTACAATTTTAGATTAAGTTGTTTATATATTAATAATTTGTTAAATTTTTTCATTTTTTATTTTAGATCATAATGGTCTAATTAATAAATCAGTTCTTAATGTTATACTAAGATTTTTGCAGTGTTTTAATCATGTCCAGTAGTATATTGTATTTCTACACAATGTCAGAACATAGAGTGGAATTATATTTTCACTATGATACAGGTACAATTTTAGATAAGTTGTCTAAATCAAAACTCAAAAAGTCTCACAAATTTCACTTTCTTTACTTCAGACTCATCCAAGGCTGCACTGTCATACACCACCTCTCTTAAACACAAAATGGTTCAAAGCAAATTTTTGCCAGGAAGCCATTCCGTTGCTGACAGTTATTTTATAATAGTTAAAGTTTATAGGTTAAGGTTTAAGGAAAACCTGACATGTCAGGATTTTGTGGAAGTTGAAGATCATGTCTTTAGGAAGAAAAATGTCTGGACAACATATTCGTGGTCAATTTGTGACACTTTAGGAGATATTGGACTCCAAATTTCTTGTGATGCCACTTCTGGTTTGGATGTACAGTATGTGCCAAAATTCAAAATACATTTTCAAATAGACACTACTTACAGCAGGCCTAATCAAATGTAAGCTATATGTTAAGAATTTTCCATTCAAAAACATGCAGATAATAGGGGCATAAGTTAATTGATTTTTTTTTATTTGCTAGTTTTTGTATTTGTGAATTTTCATTATTTTTAAAACTGGTAAAAGCAATGAACTATATAGTTAGGTTTAGAGTGCTACTGAAGACATAAGGAGAGATTGTAGTGCATGTGGCAGCTGACCAGAAAGCACATGTTGTAATGTTGAATTTCCAGGCATTTTGAAATTTTGATTCTTTTTTTCTTTCTGAGGTTCTCTACAATTGAGGATTGTCTAATTTTGGGGGTAATATCTTGTGACCTCTCATGAATTGACTCTAATATGTTGTTATAGCTTTGTAGCTATAACTTATATAGTAATATGTTGTTTAGGCTTGTTTTTATTCATAAAGACATGATATACAACTACCACACGATCTCAACTGCATCAAGTCAACCCTTCAATTGAGCTGTTTATGGAGCTATACAGTTATTACATTTTGGAAATGTTTTTGGTCATGTAAACCTCATTTGATAACATAGATAATAAACAAATTCCAGATGGTTACAATGTCGAAATGTATATGAAAATGCAACAACTTTACAGAAAATAAAGTATAATCTGAATTATCATCACATGATGTACAGCACTTGGTAACTGGATGCATGAAAAAGCTATATCAATTGATCTTGTGATTGTCAATTAGTTTTAAATAAATAATGGACTTTTTAAATAAAGTTAATGAAAAATTGTTTTTCAGAAGACTTTGTTTGGGAACCAAATGGATTGTTACAAGAAAATTTTTGTGAATCTGAAGTTGTTAATTTTGGAATTTGATAATATTTTTATATCTTACAATGAGTTCTTATAATTGTTTGTTGATGAAATAACTGTATTCGACTTGAAATTTGCTTTAATAAAGTTAGATAGTCCAAAATTTAATATTTAATTTTCACTCATATTTTGACAGTATCTGAGAAACCATTTTGAAACCACATGATAAGGCTGAGGACTGTAGCATGTCATAAGTTTTAAATATTTCTTTACAGTAGTTTTTATTTAAGGTTCCTGAAGTACAGCAAAACTGTGGTTTTCAGTTGCTTTTCTTGAATCTTTTTTCCACATAAGAAGTTCTTAAACAGATTAAAGACATGGAAATATGGCAAGGTTTAGACTATGTACTGGGTGGCTTGAAAAGAACAAGTAGGAAGCTAGCCATTTGTGCTTTTCAAGCCAAATTTTTTTCTGGTTTGGTATGTGAAATCATGCTCCATTATGCAGAAGTCTCTTTCCAGTGCTTAACTTTCCTGGCCTCCACAAAAATTGTATGCAGATGAAAGAATTTCACAGTATTTTTTATTTTTGTTTTTGTGGAAGAAGTTCACACAGAAGGAGGTTATCATAATTCCAGAATATCAAAACCATTTTCTTCTTTGCAGATGATTGCATCTTGAATTTTTTATAAACTTAAGAATCTGGATGTTTTCACTTATTTAGAATTTCTTTTGAATGCATCATAAAGTGGTAAATTCATGATTCACTTCCTGTAATAATGCTTTTAATCAGTAGTGACCAGACTTATCAATTGGCGGGCCAAATTGCACGTAAGTCATAGATGGGCTGGCCACAAACATTTTATACATTCCATGTATAAAAAAAAAGTAGACCTATTTCTGTTTTTGATAAATAATGTGTCAAATATAATTGCAGACCAGGTTTGGTCCAAGCTATAGTTTTGGCACCATTGCTTTTAATAAAAGAGCTGCTTTCAACATGGCTGGCTGAGGCTTTCAATTGAAGCAACCATTTTTTCATTATTGTATTAGTCAATATTTTTGGAATCCACTAAACAAAAAACTTTACAAAACCCAACTCTGTATTGTATGAACACTGCTCTTTGGAATACTTATCTGTTCAATAATTTCATGAACTTTTACTTTTCAGTCTGTCAGAAGCAAACCTTCAACAACAACAAAATTTTCTCTTGTGTTTGAGGTCCTTGATCTGCTTCTTTGTTCCAGATCATTCTTCAGTTCTGTTTGGTCATCATTGAATTTATGGTATTCCACTGGCATTTCTTTTCAGCTTAAAACATTATGTTTCATAACTTGCAATGAATCTTGCTTTGATTAGATACCTTTTACTTGCAAAAGTTAGATAACAAATCTTACCTCAAACTTGGAATACTCTTCAAAAACATTATCCAATTGCCTTGCTTGTCAAACTAAGGCTAATGAGCAGAGAACAATTATTATTTGATTGTTACTATTCCTCTCCCTTATTAACCAATAAATATTTGTGATGTCACAGATGTGCATAAATATTGTGCATAAACACTGTTAACATAGCTTTATGATAAGTATTATATACGATACTATCAGATGACTCTTGTAATTGTAATTTGCCAATTTAGTTTCAAAAAATGTAAACCCAAACCAAATCAGTTCTGATGGATTTTGAAAATTTTAAAAATGGAATTTTTTTAGTGAATACATTATATGAATATGGTCAAAAATAAAAATGCCAAAATGTTTAGGGATCTGAATATTTTCATTTAGATTATAATTGTTTGAAACATTTTTCTCATCAGATAGTAGTAGTTCATTCTTTACTGAGGCCATACATGAACATAGTTATGTGCAAAACATTCAGAGAGATATTATTTCTAAACTGTTTTATTATTGGAAAATTATAAAATTAATTTAAGCATTTATACTTTATATAGCATATCAAATGTATGTATAATTATTACATGTATTGAGATAAAATTATAGTACTATTTACTTTAAACTTATAAACTATCTTTCATAAGTTTTAATTTATCACATTGTTAAATAATCATATTTGCTTACAAAATTATTATGTATTTATTATAATTTTATATTAAAGTAAGAAATGTCATATCAAATGAAAAACATAATTTATATTTCAGCTTCTTTTATGTCCAGAAGATAGTTTGTTGGCTTCACGTCTTATTCGTATTTATTTTGGATTTTTCAAAGCCTGTACAAGAACAGGTGAAGTTGAAAATAAAATGATGAGTGCCTTATTGACTGGAGTAAACAGAGCTTTCCCATTTGTTAAAGATGACAAATTAGTGTTAATTGAACAAATGGATACTTTGTATCAAATAGTTCACTTAGTCAGTTTTAATATCAGCATCCAAGCTCTTATGTTGTTGTTTCAGGTATATTTTTTATTATAAAAATAGCAAAATAATTTATTCATAAATAAATAGAAGTAAAAACATTGTGTTGAAAGATGCAGTCATTTCTTAATGTTATCCTATATTGATACATAGGCTTGAAATTATGAGGAGCTGAGTTTTGGCTAACTTTTATTAAGATCATAGAATTAATTACAAAAGTTATTTTTTATATGATCATTGTACTTTGGAACATTTAAGATACAATAAACAAGTTTAAGATAAATATAATTTTATTATTATGTCTTTATGGCTTAATATTATTATGCTACTTTAAATTCACATTAATATTGTTTAAAAAAATAAATATTCATAAATTATAAATTATTCATTATAATTAACTTTTAATTTTTTAGGTTCATGGTTTAGATGAAACTCTATCAGATCGATTTTATGTGGTTTTATATAAGAAACTATTAGACCCAGGATTAAGTAATTCTACAAGACAGACAATGTTTCTGAACTTAATATATCGTGCTTTAAAACGAGATCATATTGAACAGAGAGTTAAAGCATTTGTTAAAAGATTATTTCAGGTATAATGCTTTAAATATTATAATAGTTATAAAAATATGCAATTTAATAACTTAATTATTCAAGATATCTTAATACGTTAATATGCTATTATTGTTTCTATTTTAAAATGGTTCCTTAAAGCTAAAATTGTGGCTGCTGATTTTTATGAGTGTAAATTTATATGTATGTTTAAAAATATTTATATAAATGCTTTTATTAACCAAAAAAAAAAACCAATTAAAATAGATTATTTATGATACTACGTTATAGATTGACAACTTTTAAAGTATTTAGAATTTTAAAAATTCATTTTCTAATTTATAAATTACAGTAGAGAGTCGAAAATCGGAATCAGTTGGGGACTGGGGTTGTTCAGATTAGTGATTTGTTCTGATTACCGATTATGTACGAAAAATATATTAACCTGTCCGATGTTCAAATTTTTCTCCGTTGCGTGTCGCTTCGTGTTGAATTTTCGTCGATTTTAAGCCTAACAAAAGTTTTTATAATAATAATCGAGGCTATCGTATCATTAAAAATTATTTCTTCATTTTGTACAAACAAAATAAATATATTGAAGAATATAAAAACATGAAAATTATACTTTAGAAGTAAATCTAGTATCAAAAACGTTTGATTCAGCACGACACAGTCTGACTGAAAATCGTTCTGATTACTGGCGATTCCGATTACTGGGGTTCCGATTAACGACTCTCTACTGTACTTAAAAATCGAAACAATTAACGATTATATTTTCAATTGTTACAGTAATATTTCAGTGAGTATTAAAGTATTATTGTATATGTAATTAGTAAAGGATGGGATTTTAGAGTGCTAAAGTAGTTTAAAAATAGGGATGCAAAGTGATAGAAAAAAAGCAAAAATGGGGCAAAGAAATGGTGCTAAAATCATGTTGGGCATCTATCTCAAGTAAAAATTTTTATTTAAATTGCAGGATACAGTATATTTCTCACAGGTCATTCATTTTTATACTATACTTACATACCATTGTCACTTGAATCACAATCATTTGTCAAAAGGAATGAATTAAGTTGGATAATGGTAATCATTTCCAAATTTTCAAATGTAAATTTTCTGTGTTTACATGAAAAAAATCTTTGTATGCAGCAAAAGATATTCAACATTCAAAGATGTGAGCAGCAGATACTTTTTCTGAAACTGAGGAACATAACCTGAAGTAAAATGACAACTATGTATATAGGGATTATCTGTTAAATTTTCAAACAGAATTGTTTCTAGAAAAGAATTTATTTTATTTTATTTTGATATATATTTAGTAGATTCTATGAAATGATGTCATGTTAACATCTTTATTTATCACATTGTTTGGTGATACTAATGATTTAAAAATTTGTTTCAATTATCAAGTGCTCAAACTCCCTTAAACAAAATAAAAATGGTGGCATATCAGTGACGAAGTGGATAAGGCCACTGAATACTGCTATATACATCTTTATGTATATGATATCGTTTTATGAAATTACATAAAATATGAAAAGTTATATGCTTTTTCATTTTATATTAACAATATTTTAAAATATTACTATAAATATTTTTTAAAAGCATTTGCAGTTATTAATATTTTTTTTAAATGTGAATCAATTGTACAAATTTAAAATTTTTCATCATAAAAGAACACAAAAAGATACCTTGTAGAATTACTAAATTGTTAGTTTCAAAAAAAGAATAAGAATAGATAAGGATGAGTTGCAGCATGATATAAAACACAATAAATGGTAAGAAATAGCATTCATCTGAGCCACTTTCATAACATTTTAGTTTGTGATTTGTCTCTCATTAATATATAAAAGAGAAAGATCAATAATTTATGGAAAAATATTGTAAAAGATAAGGGAAAATGCTACTTATATATTATTTATCTATTGATATTCTATTTTCATTGCATTTTTGCACACTAGGTAAAAAATCATACTAGAAGGTGCAAAGAACTGTGTCGTTTATGATCAACAGTAAAGTCTAATATAAATTACCCTTGGTGAGTTTACTAGCTACTCATCACTATACAAATTCATGAAGGAGTGAGTTGATACTTGCACAATGAGTACCAATTACACTGGGCTAGTGAATTTGCTTACTCAGTTTGCTTTCAAGGCTATACTAAATATATTAAAATGTAATATTTTTAAAATATTTTTTACCTCTTTAAATACAAAATCAGCCAAAATCAACTAATCCCATTCAAGATAAAATTGACTGAAGGAAAAGTTGTTTGACTGGTTTTTCTATACAAGTTCCTGAAGAGTACAAACAATTTTATCTCTTGATACAGAGGGGAAAAAATACAATACAGCTTACAATACGGCTTGATCCTCACACCAAATATTAAATAGTAGGAAGGAAAACTCATTGAGTATGGAAAAAATTTCAGAGCATAAAGAGTTAATTAATGGAACTAGAAACGAACTAGAGACCTTACATTCCAATGATTATGACAAAGTCTTTGTGCACCATGATATGGTATATTCTCATACTTCCAAGTTCACAACTGAATATGGATGACCTCAAGGCCAGGAAAGACATTCAAATAATCAAAAACAGCATCATTCTAGTTAGACCATCTGATGGAAGTCTGATGAATTTTCTTGCACTCAGATACTTAAACAGGGGCAGCTTAAATATAAGGAGAAATCACTAATTTGACTTGTAAAGCACTTAGAGGAAGCAGCCACAATGATTCCTAAAATGTGCTCAAGGTGTTTCAGTTATGAAAATAGTATCTACAAGAAATTATACCTATTTACCTACTTATGAGAAATAGTATCTGTTTCTAAAATGAAAGAACAACATATAGAATAAATTAAAACAATTTACTATGTATACATTAAATTTATAGGATACCACATTAAACTTATATCCTTATATAAACAAACAAACAAATGCACTTCTTAAATTGCACAGATTTAAGAAGTTAAACATTTTTTATTTTTTTTTGCTTGTTGATTATATATACTTATATCATTTTTGTAATGTCATTATAAGAATCATAGTTATGTTCTTATAAATAATTTATTATATTATTGATAATTTTTCATAACCTTATTTAATTTTTAACTGTTGTTTTTTAAAGGTTTGTGAATATCAAGCTCCAGGTCTTGTGTGTGGTACTTTAATTCTCGTATCTCAGTTATTAAAAGAACATCCAAATCTTCTAAATAGTAATAATATTAGTATTGCTAGTAGTGATGATGGTGAGGATGATGACAGTTATGAACATTATGAAGATGTATCAGAGGTACATAAATTTAAATAGGTTTATGGTAAAGAAAAGTTATGTTAAATTACATGAGGTGTATAATTAAATGCAAGCTGGATTGTTAATATAATTATTCACTTTAAATTTTTTTAGAATGAAGAAAGAACAAAAGAGTCTAATTTTAAATCTAATTCAAAACAAAATTCGTCTTGGTTGCATCGAAATAATTTTCAAGTACATGGATGCACAGCATCAAAAGTTTATAATCCTAATCACAGAAATCCATTATATGCTGGTGCTGAGTATAGTATTCCATGGGAATTAACATTGTTAACAAAACATTTTCATCCATCAGTAAATGTTTTTAGCCAGCAAGTACTGAAAGGTAAATGCATTGAATATGATGGTGATCCATTGCATGATTTTACACTCATCAAATTTCTTGATAAATTTGTATACCGAAATCCAAAGAAATCAAAACTATCTCCTTGTGAAAATGAACGCCAAAAAATATTTGGACGTCAACATCAATTAAAACAACAATCTTTAAATGTTAATTCTTCAAATTTTGATAATGCTCGGCCAGAAGAAAAGTTTCTTTATCAGTATTTCCAAACCAATAATTTCAAACAAAAGGATGAAAAGAAAGATAAAGATTCAGATATGGAAAGTGTTGCCAGTGAAGATTTTGAAGCTCTTTTGGATAAATTTGAACCTGGCTTTAAATCAGATGAACTCAATTTTGCTGCTGATATTTCTGATCAGAAACAAACAAAAAAGCGAAAGAAGAGAAAAAATGAAAGTTATAATAATGATGACGACGACGACGACGATGATGAATATGATTTTAATGATGATGATGAGTTCAATGAAGCATTTAAAGATTTTGAAAGTGATTTAGAAAATATTCAAACTACAGATATGAATGGTAAATTAAATATTGTGGGATATATTTCATAGTTTGTATTAATAATAATAATAATTATTGTTATTAATATTATTTAGATATTCCAGTATCAAAAAGCAATTCTAAAAGAAGAAAATTGGCTACAAAGAAAGTAGACAGGTAATTTTTTAATTTAAAAAAATGTATTTATTGAAAATAAGTATAAAATATTTGTGGACAAAAAGGAACAAGAGTTTTATAATTTATTAATTAAATTTATTACAATAATTATCAAAATACACATTTCATCAATTCAAAAGAATGTCTAGAAAATTTTAGGAAATTCTTGAATTTGGAATTTAATAAAACAATTTCTACAGTGTATATAATTAAAAAAAAAACCAGTAAATTAATTTCTGAACATATTTAAAAATTTTCTTCATTTCAAAGGATAGATAACCATATTTTGAATCACAGATATTCAATATCTGTGAATTAAAATTTGATCATTTTTAATAATCATCAAAATATTTCTGATTATTTTATGCTTTCTTTGTTGTTTTTTGAATGTAAAAAGATTTTTAAAAAGTTGAGCGATATTATTTATTCAGTAAAAGTGATATCATTTCATTGTAATGTTTGCACACCTATATACATTTTTCTTTTCAATTTTTTCCACTCATTTTATAAAAATCTACTTTGAAAAATCAGAAATTAATTTATTTTACTAATTTCTGTCTTGAATTTTGCATATAATTAATGACAAAGTCTTTGTTTTACTTTGCTAAAAAACATTACGGTAGAGCGTCGAAAATTGGCGTCAATTGGGGACTGGGGTTGTTCCAATTAGTCATTTGTTCCAATTTCCGATTATGTACGAAAAAATATATTAACCTGTCCGATGTTCAAATTTTTCTCCGTTGCGTATCGCTTTCTGTTGAATTTTTCTCTGTTGCGTGTCGCTTCGTGTTGAATTTTTGTCGATTTTAAGCCTAACGAAAATTTTTATAATAATAATCGAGGCTATCGTATCATTAAAAATTATTTCTGCATTTTGTACAAACAAAATAAATATATTGAAGAATATAAAAAACATGAAAATTATACTTTAGAAGTAAATCTAGTATCAAAAACGTTCGATTCAGCACGACACAGTCCGACTGAAAATCGTTCCAATTTCTGGCCATTTCAATTACCGACGTTCCAATTAACGATGCTCTACTGTATATTGATATATTTACTATTTATATACTGTATATATATATATATTTAAATTCAGTAGATAAGTCTATGGATGAAATATAAACATTATTTTCTAAATACTAAAATGTATTATTTATATACTATTTGTTTGTTGAAATTTATTATATTTTATTTTTGAAATCAGTTTTAATAATTTGATAATAGATTATTATTATTTTCATGCTAGCAATAAAAATGAAGCTTTTGCCCCTGCAGAACAGGTAAAGTTTGAGTATTTTAAAAATGACAAAATTTTTGTTTTAAAAATTAACAATTAGTTTTTTAATATTTAAAGCTCTCCTGTATATTGGAAGATAATCAAAGTAATGTAGAAGGATTGAGTATGCACAGTTTAATAAATAAAGACAAATCACGTGAGTAATTAAATATTTAGATGAATATAATCTAAATATTTTTATATATTATATTTATACATTAGCCTGAACTGTCAGATTATTTTGGATTGTAACAATGCTAATTTTAATTAAGATCAAAATTTAGCTTAATAATTAGAAATTAATTTTGAATTTTAATTTCTACCTATTAATGTTTATATATTACAATATGCCACTACAATCTGTCTTTAAAACAGAATTTTAGTTTTAGTTAAATTAGCATTAATAAAGATTAAAATAATGTAAACATTAACCTGATTCAATTATTAATGCTTAAATGAACTATTGGATTATTTAACATTCAGCAGTTTGTATGAGTCATAATTGAATCAGGTTGATGTATATATTGTTATATTTATACAGTGTCTCCCAAAAGAAACATGCCATGGGAGATTGTGTGGCGAAACTTATAGGCAAAGTATTAAGGAAAAGTATATAGTGTACAGGTTTTATAATGCATCATTTTATATCGTAATACTGCAATACTGTCAAATGGAAATTAATTATACAAAATTCATATGGTTGAATCACTTTTAACTAATACAAGTATAGACCCAACTGCATAATTCTGTAACTAGTTGGTATGTTACGAGAATTAAACTTGTTCTCTGTAATTCTAGATATATAGATAATAACAAGAATATAAAGTTTTTTTTGTTATTTGTTTTATTTAAATAAAACTAAAAATACTAACCACAAGTACGTGGATTTGCTTATGTGCATAAACTGTTGGTTCAAAACCAATACAGTCTATTCTGCTTAATTGGGACACATTAGGACCTGATTAATTTGTCCCAATTAAGTGGCTCTCCCAATGAAACAAATTATAAGGAAACAAAATTTGAGATAAGAAAATGAACAATAAAGACAAAAACTATTGAAAAATATAATTAATAATCAATGTGAATACATACATATATATATATGTTACAGTCAAAATCCATTTTTAGTTAGAACGCGTTTTAACTAGTTGAAACTAGTTTATACTGGATATCTTTGTTAAAACCCGTTTTGTCTAGTTAAAACTAGAATTTACTGCTAGTCAAAAATGAATTTGAGTTAAAACTAGTTTTAACAAAGACATCCAGTATAAACTAGTTAAAATGCATTCTAACTAAAAACGAGTTTTGACTGTAACATATATATATATATGTATTCACATTGATTATTAATTATATATATATATATATAAATTCAAGTTCAAACATAACATATTAAAATATAATAATTAAATAAAAAAAAGAACAATTATCTTTGCAAAACTCTTGGGTGTATATTGTGCATTTTCTTTATATTCTGCAAGTAGACAAATTGGCACAGCCATCCAATGCAGAAATGTTATTTTCTTCGTTTCTATCTTGCGTAAAATGTTTGTCTTAGTTGGAAATAAATTTTCTAGCTTCCTAGTCACTAACTCTTAATCAGAAGTATTTTCTCCATTACTATCTTATTTTCTAGTTTTTAGGTGTTTTCCCAAAATGACTTGTTCAATAATTGCATCTATACAATTCTGATTTTCATTGGATCATTGAAACATTGTTATCAATTTATAAAAATTCTTTGTGAATTATAACATTTTGTACTTCTTAAGCAATTTTATTATTGCTATGGATTATATGTGGCATTTCCTGTTCTGAAGTCTTAAAATTGCAATGAGAAGAGCAGTTTTGAATTGTGCTACAGCTTACTTTTCATCAACTATCAGTGACATATTATATTGCTTGTCAACTGGCCAACTGTAAAGCTTTCCAATGACTATCAACTTTAGTTTATCACTTTCTGACATTATAGCAGCACAATATGGTAGTGCAATTCATTGCTTTTTTGAACCTGACAGTACTTCAAGTTTAAAACTCAGAACTATCTGAGGTGGCATAGTGTAAAAACCCTGTTTCATTTACATTGCAGATTTGATCAGGGCTGAATTTCTGCAGAAATTCAGGCAATTTAGTTGATTTCCACTCTTTGGACTCATAGTGTTAATACTGTTTTTTCACTGTATGCCCTCTTAAATTTTACTTTGTGTCAGGTTTTCCAACATGATAACCGCTCATCTGTAGCTTTGAAATTCATGTGAACCACCTTTGTAGCTAACTCTTCTAATTTGTTTTTAACATTGGCCCATTAATACATATACAGGTATACCTTGAGTTACGTCATTTTGAGTTATGTTGTTCTCGATTATACGTTGTTTGTGAAAAAAGTATATGGAAAAATAAAAATCAAGTTTAAGTCATTTTATTTGACTTTACATCTGTCCGCCACAAATATTGAAGTCGTAATATCACTAGAAAAGCGTTAAAAGCACATAAAATCATATTAAAATATGTACATTTACAGTAAATGTTAATATAATCATCATAAATCCTAGAGAATGAAACATGAAAACATCTGTGTTTCTGTGTTGTTGTCTTATTTAGAGGTCTTTAAGTGCTCATTATTGGTGTTTTCCACCGTAGTTTCAACTTCCTTGGGTGCTGGATTGGATATTACAGCCCATGTAAATGGTCTGTCAGATCCCCTGATTTAACACCCTTTGATTTCTTATGGGGACATTTGAAAGCAATTATTTACCAGGAGCCATTTCAAACTATATATGAACTGTGAGGAAAAATCTCACAAACTTGCCAAGAAACAACACCCAATATTATAAGAGCTGTTGTTTCTTCACTTTATCATTGACTGTTTCACTATTTGTATATGGGAGGTCATCATTTGAGCATCTGCTGCTAAAAGGTATGGTGGATTTTGAAATTGATAAAATGTTAAACGAGGCGTCTAAGAAGAACCTAATAATAATTAATTTTCCATTCAAAACCTCGGAATATGTAGAAGAGTTGAAAAAATTTATAAAAGAAAACTTAGAACTTAACTGGATCGAAATTGAGGGTCTCATCCAACTAGGAAATAGAAAACATAATCAAGTAATTAAGGTTATGACCGAATCGGTTAAAGATAGAAACCTAATTCTTAGTAAATTCTGGACAACAAGATTTAAAATGACGGACGAAAAGAAAAAAATAATAATCTCAACTGACTTATGTTTGAGATCAAGGATTAGGAAAAAATTATTACTCAAACAGATTAAACTAGAGAAATCGGGTGACAACAGGATAAAAATAAGAGATGACTACTTCTTAAAAGAAAATACAATGTATACATACGATTTGAATACTAAAGAAATAATTCAGGTGAATCATTTTTTAGAGACAAATATAATATAAGATTAGTAAAAACAAAAGATAACTTAAATATAACACAGAAAAAATGGAGAATGGAGAATAATATAGAAAGTAATAATAGTAAAGTGAATGGAGATGAGTTGATAGCCAAAGATAGTGAACTGGGTGAGAAAAAAGCAGGAACTTTAACAAGAGAAAAAAATAATGTGATGATGAGTTTTTGGAATACTCAAGGGATAAGAGGGAAAATATCTAAAACCACGATAAGAGAATTCCTAGACACAAATAAAATAATTGGATTTCTAGAAACTTGGATTTTAAAATCTAGTGATATGGAAATAAAATATCCAGAGCAAGACAATAGCGTAATAATTAGTAATGCTCACCACAAAAAGAGGTTTGATCGCCCGTGGGGCGTTAAAATAGTCAAGGAAAATAAATTCTTAGAATTAATTATACACCTAACCTCTCGTTTGAGAAACATTATAAAAATACACTAAACAATGCAAAAATTATAATAGGTAAGT
Source organism: Centruroides vittatus (assembly GCF_030686945.1). Classification (NCBI taxonomy): domain Eukaryota; kingdom Metazoa; phylum Arthropoda; class Arachnida; order Scorpiones; family Buthidae; genus Centruroides; species Centruroides vittatus. Next base: position 60,186 of record NW_027120744.1, read on the forward strand.
CAATAGGTTTATTCTGCAAGGCTAAACTTAAGAACTTAGGTACACTTGTTCAACTTTTTAATTCGATTGTGATGAATTCAATGGAGTATGTAGTCCCAATTTGGAACATGGATAAATTTAATGAATTTGAAAAAATACAGAATGTACCTACTCGCAAGATATTTCAGTTAGAATACAATATTCCGGGCAGCGCCTTAAGATTAGAAACAAATAGACTCAGATTAAATACTATACCAATAAAAAGATATTTGATGTTTCTACAAAAAATTATTAAGGCAGAAGATATAACAACAAAACTACTGTTTTCACTACACCGCATATCAAGGGAAATGGATTTAAGACGAAGTTGGATAATGCAGTTATCAAAGTTAGTAAATAAAAATGATTTTTCTATTAAACTGTTTTTGGATGATACAAATGATATGGAGCAGTATAGTAAAGAAATAATATATAGAGTTAAAAGATGTTTGATAAATGATTAATATGTTATATAATTAAGTTAAACAATCTACTGAATCATAATTGTGACAAATACTAATGAAATTCTATAGATTAGTAAGTAGAAAATATCAATGTTATTGAGATGCTATTATATGTGTATAAATATGCGTTGAAACAAAACGCCCCTGTAACAGGCGAAAGCCTTCTACGCCAAATAAAGATATCTATCTATCTATCTATCTATTTGAGCATCTGCTCTAAAATGTAAATAAGAGTGTGTTCCAAATGGGGGAAACAGACAAGAGAAATAAAGTACTTATTTTTGTGACAGACAAGTATTAATTCCTAACTTTGTATACAATTAACCAACTATAAGCCTAATAATACCAATGAATGAAATACCTTTACTAAATAAAATTAATAATTCACATTTTTCATAACTGAATGAAATAACTGCAAAGAAATTTTGTGGAATTATGTTGTCCTTCATGAGCATATCTTTCCTTTAGTGGTCATTCAATTAATATTAATTGTCAGTTCAGATCCTGTATGCTATTACAAACCTGTATGACACAGCATTAACTTTACTTGATTGTGTCCCTGATGTTTTGCCTATGGCTGCAATTTAAAAAGCTTCTTTGTGAGAGTTTATATTGTATATGAAATGCAGTCTATGGAGAGATTTGCCTACATGCTTCTCCATACACTCTCCTATGGCACATTTCTTTTGGGAAACACTGTATACCATACCAGGGTAAAATGTCTTTCCACAAATCCAAATATATCAACAAAATATCTATGAAGAGTACTTGAATGCTAAAGATATAGAATGTCTAGTCATGATTAGGAAATATGCAATAGTTAAAAATTCATGAACTTTTTTATGTACAAATTTTATCTTTGTGTTATTATATTGTCAGATATTTTGATGATTATATTTATGTATCTAGTTTTGATGTTTCATGATCTGTAACTTCTTAGTGATTAATCAATGTTTGTATGTTTTCAATAATTCCAAATTTTTAAAAATAACAGTGAATATTCTATAATTTGATATTAAAGAACTCCTGATGATGATCTATAAACTATACCAAAAACATTTGAAATTGAAATTATATTGTTTTTTAAGATGATAGTTTATTTGTGATTAAAAATTGTTAAATTGTAAATCATAAAAAAGAAGTTGTCATTGCATAAGGGAAGATAATATGGGCAAGGAGATGGCAGTTATTATTAATTTAGATTTCAATTTATTTATTATTTAAATCTTAACAACTTGTTTTTTATTTAAATAACAGTGTAATTGCAATTTTTTATTTTCTAAAAAGTTTAATATTGATTTAAATTATATTTTTAGATGAAAAACAGATAAGATGGGAAATACAAAGGGATAGATGGATTCGAAATGCTGACTGGAAAACTAAGAAGAAAGGAAATTTACAGCGCAAAAGAAACTTAAAGTCTAAAATTAAAAAATCAAATAAAAAATCTAAACTCTGATGACATTTCTAATATAAAGACAATGTGATGATAAACGTAAAAAACAGTTATTTCAATAAAATGGCATAAACAATTGATGTGCAATAATTTTATCGTATTTTTATGTAAATAAAATAAAAATTTGAATCATCCTTTTCCTTTTCTTCAAATTTCTTAGTTTTTCTGCAGCTAGGATTGTATAAACAGTATCATATGAAATATAAAAACAGTTTTGTGAAATTTAGAATTATATTATTAGTAATATTTGTAATGTTTGCCAATAAATCTACATATTTTTTATTAACAGCCTAAAAATTTGATTTGTTTTGTTGTTTGAATTAAGTAAATTTGAATCCAAATATCTTATAAGCAATAGAAGAATCCTTTTCAGGGTTATCTGGTTCAACTAAATAACAGTTTAACATTTTTGAAAATAATTATTTTGCAATAAGCAATTAATGTACAGTACATAAACTAAAATTAATATTGGAACTTGAAATTATTTTCATTTCATAAAATTAAAATTTGCCAATTTGATAATACCACTATACAAACAAAATTTTAAATACAGGGTGTCCCATAAATCTGTAAATAATTTAAAAATTCATAATAGTTGAAAGAATTGGTATATTTGAATGTGGTTTGCGTAAAAGTTATTCTTACGAAGGGGGAATTTTTGGGTAGAGAGAAAGAAAATAGTTCAAATTTTTTCTCTACCCAAAAAAATCCCCTTCGTGAGAATAACTTTTACGCAAGCCACATTCAAATATACCAATTCTTTCAACTATTATGAATTTTTAAATTATTTACAGATTTATGGGACACCCTGTATATGTTTTCACAGGAAAATACAAGCAAAGATAATATGGCTAAAAAATTAAACTATAAATTATTGAACAACAACAGAAATATATAAAAATGATTGTTTATTCTCTGAAATTTCAGAGAACTCTCTTTTTTACCTACTATTAGTTCACACTCTCCCTATATATATTTATATATCTTGTTCAAATTTTCAATCGCTAATAAAATACTTTTTATTCAACCACTCAAGTTCAAATACATTTTTTTAAACTTTTAGTGACACTTGATGTTAATACAGTCTTTTCAAATATTAATTCATTAATTAATTTTAGTTTTATATGGGAGAAAAAATTTCTCTTATATAAGATATTTAGCATATGTATATACATATTTATATTAATTGTAATTACAGTAGAGAGTCGTTTATCCGAATCAATTGGGGACTGGGGTTGTTCGGAAATATATTAACCTGTCTGATGTTGAAATTTTTCTCCGTTGCGTGTCGCTTCGAGTTGAATTTTCGTCGATTTTAAGCCTAACGAAAATTTTTATTATAATAATCGAGGCTATTGTATCGTTAAAAATTATTTCTTTATTTTGTACAAACAAAATAAATATATTGAAAAATATAAAAACATAAAAATTATACTTTAGAAGTAAATCTAGTATCAAAAAAGTTCGATTCAGCACGACACAGTCCGACTGGAAAGCGTTCTGATAACCGGGGTTCGGATAAACGACTCTCTACTGTATTTAATAAAAATAAAAAGTAACTAGAATAAAATTTTTCTTTGTTGACCTAAAGTATGATTTGACTTTAAAAAAATTTTTTTTATTTATGAGTTATATCAGATATGTATTAAATACAGTACCACTATATGTACTGTATGATATTTGGTTTGAAATAACAATACATGAAGATATTGGAATAATTTTTTCATAACCATATAATAATCAATATTAATAAAAACTTTCACTTACTTAAACCTTTAACCGGTGCGAAAAAAACTTTTTAAAGAACAAACGGTTTAAGTATCATAAGTGGGATTTTTGCTATACACACCCCGGTGTGCGAGTAGAAGCTATACTAGTCAGTGATGCCCACTAATCCTTATCGTAAGACTGTAGTGAGCCTCACTAAAGCTTGTGCAAGACTGGATGTTCCAAAATAAAGAATCCAGCTAGTTTACCTGAAGATGGCCTGTAGAATAGGTTGAAAACGTTTGTTACAGTTAATAAATAATTCTCAGTGAGATAGGATGTTGTGAAAGTTAAGAAGCATCTAGCTGGGTATTAACTATTATAGTTTCTTTTAAATTAAACAACGTTTTACTGAGTTACTGGAAATGACAATCTGCACTTGAGAACGTTTATAACACAGTAACAACAAAATTTTAATGAATACTAAAGTTTTCGACCGCAACCTCGGTCGAAAACGTACCGTGTTATAAAAGTTATTTAGTATAGATTGTCGTTTCCAGTAACTCAGTAAGAAGTTGTTTAATTCAAAACGATTGGTTTTTTTTTTTCCCCAAATTTCATATTAAATTCTGTATACTTCAGTGTATTCAATTATCGGTAGCTATCCCCGCTGTATCAGGAGCGGGAGAAACGATTTTACGGACCAATTTATTACGTCATTCGTCAAATCGTTATGTTTTGCATTTTATTGTATTTAATTTTTACTTGAAAATAATTAAATTTAAATCAAATTTCATAATTAACTAAAACATGGAATTCTTTTGGCTGTTAAGATGTAGTGTGTTTGTGAGATTAGCCGACTGGGAGGGCTGTCTCGATAACCGAGCGATCGACACAGTCGTGTGGGAGTGGAAAGACTCACCAAGACAGGTTTTCCATCTTAAAACCGTTTAATAAAAATAGAAGTTTCTTACAACTTTCTTCATAGCTTGGACAAAACCCGACTCTGGGAGCGAATAAAAAGTTCTTTTTTTTCCTTTCTTTTTGGTTGAGTGTCCAACGTTCGGTCTGAAGTTCTCTCGGTCCCTCGATGACGTACGTTTCGGTGGACGGCACAGTTTCGAATCGAAAGTTCGGGAGAAGGGTGAATCTAGGAGAAACACGATGTCTCCAGGAGCGATGGTTAGTTTCGGGCATCGACTAGTTGGTCGATGTTGGTCCACACGATGGCAAATCCTGAGCACCAACAACCAGAAACCAAGAACTCTGAATGTCCTTGAAACGCACAGTTTTATAAGTTTTTCATTCCAAGTCGCCTCCCCATTGGTCTCTCATCGTCACCTGGTGACAATTCGAAACCCGATGGAGGACGCGGGAGAGCTCAACGTCGCGACTGAATACGACTCCTCTCCAGCTGCGTTTTCCTCCACTTTAGTCTTTTCTATTGTTTAAATAGTTTACAAAAAAAAAACTTCCATTGTTTAATCGAGACATTCAATTCCTCTCATTCGCGTTTGAAAAGGAGATCTTTAATTTCTCGATTGATACCCCACATTCGGATCTCCCAGTCGACCCCTGTTCGGGCCTCGCATGTTTATGTGCTGGAAAGTTTATCCAATGTAAATTCGTTATATCCATTTTTTGATTCTCGCTATTAATTTTAGTACGACTTTTTATAAAGAAATTTTACATAAAAATATTCGGGTACCCAGTGGTATCTTTCTTATAAAAGAGTGAGGTTGAGGCTGAAGTTTTAAATGCGAAAACGTGTACGTAGGACGTTCAGCATCGCTTTCCTGTAAGCCTACAAGTTTGACAATGGCGTTTGGAAAGTCAGTGGAATCATGCTGGACATTCCAAACACCATTGTCAAACAGGCTTACAGGAAAGCGGTGCTGAACGTCCGACGTACACGTTTTCGCGTTTATAACTTCGGTCTCAATCTTGCTAAGGAGTCATGGTGCGACGCTTAAAAAAAAAAAAAAAAAAAAAAAAAAAAAGGTCGGAATCGCACATTGCAAATTTGTCGGAGTCGGGCTTTTTGTTCTACTGACTTCACGACATTGGTTATTACTATCAGCGGATTAATGTTTCCGTACATAAAGAGTGGAAAAGCATAATTTACTGACTCTTAAGGCAACAAACCGTACTCTTCTATCCCCAGGAATTTTTCGGGGGGGTGGTCTCTCCGGATATGTCGGGCCCCGTCCCTCACCACTCGGTCGCCCCATTGTGGGCCTGGCCGAACCCATAATGGGCCTACTAAAAGAGGCCCTCTTAGTGCCCACAGGGCGGAAAGAGTTAAAAAAAAAAACTTCTGACATTTTGAATATGAAAATTATTGATTTCTACTCGCTTTGGTGAATACTGCGGTTTTCATGTACAGTATTTTTCGTAAGTAGTGTATTCGATATTTTATTGTAAAGTTTTGTTCCGTATATTCAGAAAATATCAAACAAAAATGCTAATTATTACGGCAATAACATTAGTAAAATGTTTTAAATGCATCTTAATGTTTTTCTGTTAATTGCAAATGCTTGCGTGTCTAGGCAATCGTTTGGAACTTGGAGTGGAGCACAGATTTACGTGGAATTTTATTTTATGTGGTATCTGCCAAAGACCTTCATTTCATTTGTTAAACACGATTTTATACAAATTGAGAAAATAACAATGAATATGAAATTTTCGCTATGAAACATTATGATGAAATCTAGATCATAATACAAGTACAGTGGAACCTTGCTTAACGAGCACATCGTTGGTTAATTCCGCGCTAGAAAAAAAAGGATCAGGATGATTCACGCTCCTTTACAATGTATATTGCATAATTTTCCTTGAATGAACGTTATACATAAAATATTTGAGTATTTTTTCGGCATGGAACGCATTATCGTATTTTACATTAATTTCTATGGGAAATATTGTTTCGCTTAATGCATGTTTCGCATTACGAGTAAGATTCTAGAACAAATTATACTCGTTAAGCGAGGTTCCACTGTATATAATTTTATACTTTTAATTATATGATTTATTTAATATAAGACGGCCAGAGGATCGAGCGGGTAAGATGCCGTCCCTCGCTCTGGGGCTTCTGGGATCAAGTCCGGTTTAGCCAAAAAGCTCCAGGAATTTTTTGGGCGGAGGTTTGTCCGGATATGTTGGGTCCCTCGCCGCTCATTGCAGACCCAATCGAATTCATAATGAGCTTGCTAAAGGCCTTCTTGGTGCTCACAGCGTGGAAAGAGTTTAAAAGAATAATATGGAAGAAAATTAATCTTAGCTCATAAGAAAATCTAAATTTAAATTGAGCGTGTTCAAATTAGTTAAAATAATAATTTTTTAAAATTAATTAAATTTATTTTATTTTTTAATTTCATATTTGTTTGATTATTTTTAATTAAAGAATTTTGTAATTGTTTATATATAAATAATGTTCTTTGACAATATGCCATATTTTTAATTAATAATTGGCAACATTTATTTTTAAAACCAAAAGGTAGAGATGGTTTAAAAACAATTGTTTGTGTCTATAGACGTAAAACACTTGATTAAAAATTTTATGGAATGATCACGTGTCAGACGTAAACAAAGAAGTTTACACGTTATCAAGATTTAATTATAAGGACTGTCTTTTATTATGAAAGTAAATTTAGAGGTAAGTTCAAAATAAAAATGAATAGAAAAAGTGAGAATTTGATATTTTTAAATCACTTGCTACTTTTATAATTTTAGTACATAAATAATTTACACGAAAAGAAAAAAGAATGTTACATGACAGAAATAAATTGGCTCTCTCAACAAGTATCAGAAGAAAATGAAAAAGCAACGGATAAATTGTAAGCATTTACTGATTAAATCAAAATTAATTTAAATATATTCATTCTATTCATTCTACAATTTATATTATTGGATTTAAAAAAATAATAAGGTAAAAGTTTACTGTTTAAAGTTTAAGAATTACTTTTAAACTTCAGCAAAAAAATAAAAATTATTTTTGGTGTTATTAACTATTTAAGGCATTTTTATTAATATATCACATTTGGAAAATTAAAGGAATTTATATGTAGACATTACATTAAATATTAAATATATATATATATAAGTATATTAAACATCCCGAAGCTGGATACGTAGATACTCAACTAAATGATTGCCTTAAATAATCATTAATAATAGTGGATTTATAACCCAATTATTCTTTTTATATTTTTTAATTTTTTCATCTACATTAGGAAATGTCGCTGGATGGCAGCTCTCCTCCCCCGATAAATAACAAGACCCGTAACAAAAAAGATAAATACATAAAAAGAAAAGCAACCAACATAGTAAAACGTAAATGAAAATTGCAAAAAAATATACACAAGTCAGAATACACAAAAAATGTTTGAAATATTAAATACATATAATGCTAAAAGTAAAACATAAAAATTTAAAAACAATATAATATAACATAATTTAATAATATAATAATTTAGAGTGATTGTTTGGTTGAGTATTAAATATATAGTTAAGGTGACTTGGAAAGAGTCACATTTTATTTAAATACCATAAACAAAACAGGAATTAAAAACTATTTTAAAACATGCATTAATTGACAATACATGACTTTTAGAGCAGTGGTCGTCAACCTTTGTGACCTCATGGACCACTAAACTTACAATTTTGAATCTCGCAGATTACTGTAAATCATGAATTCTTTAAATGATGCAAACATCTATAGAATAATAATCGTAAAAGTTCCATTTTACTTTATTGTACTTTATTAATATGAAGTTCACTTGTTTAATTATAACAAATTAGTGTGAAGTTTGTTGCTGCTTGTTTGAAATAAATTTATTGATTCTTGGTTCTTTTTCATGAAGGACAATAGTTACAATCACATTATTTATTAATTTATTGATAACAGTCATTTTGTGTTTGGTTTTAGATTCAAATAAAAAATCTCCAATGAATGAGAAAAAGCAACCAAGTATTTTGCATTTCTTTCGTAATACTTCACATAACCTTCAATTGATCAATGTCCAAATTTCTCAAGTGACCATTAAAATTTTATTGTTGACCATAAGTGGTCCATGTATTTAATGACATAAATACTTGTAACCATCATGTTCTAATTTGTAATAACCTGAATTGTATTAATACTTGTATCTATATAATTTTTTAAAAGTTTTGTATCATTTTTTAGATGTAATACTGAAGAGGAATCACTAAATATTGTGATTTGAAGTGCATTTATACTAGTTAGAAAGTAAATAGTGTCAAAAATAGCATATTTACTTGAGTTGCTGCAAATTATATAATTGAAATTCATAACAAAATATTGTATCAAAATTTTGGTTTACAAATTAAGAAAGAAGTAAGAGAATATACTCATAGTCCATATCCCTGTAAGATAATTAAAGTTGGTAAGTTGAGATGCTCAGTGGCGTAGCAAACATAACTGGTGCCTGGGACATGATACTTTATTGGCACCCCTTCCCCCCTCCAGAAACACATATAATTTGTCTTGGAGACCATTTGGGTGCCCCTCTGCGAGTGGAACCCGGTGCATGATACCCTTGCCCCCCTCGCTACGCCACTGGAGATGCTCCTACTTTTTGTTATTTGTGCAGGATACTGTTTCAAAGTATCACAGGGTGGTTCTTTATTAAGTTTATGATCATTTGAAGGTGATATTAGCTTCCTTTTTTACCACTGAGCACTTTTTGATACTTTTTCTCCTTTTTTGCACTTAAATTGAGTATTTTGCGTATTTTTCTGTTTACAAATCTGAAATTAAATTTTTAATTAATATATTTCTTTGATATTTTGATATTTAAATACATTCCTCTGATGTAAAACAATAAGAACAATTCCATTGTTAACAAAGGTGAAGAAGGGCATAGTAATAACATGACAGCTTACTGGTCAAAACTGAAGGAATTGGTAAATAATTTAAATAATTTTAAAGATGAAGAAATTTTGACTGATGATAATTTTGAGATGTGAACTGTGTGATGTTATCATAAATTTGGATGAAAAACTTTCTTTACAGGTTAAGCAGCATTTTTCTCTCCTTGTTGGAAATATGCTTTGCATATTTCCAACAAGGAGAGAAAAACAATACAATCAGAGATTGCTCTTAATAAGGTAAATCATCCAGCATTCAAAAACTTTCTAGAAAAGTATACCAAGCACCTAATTCCTGATCAGTGTGTGTTAAGGAAAAGCTATGTGCAGAGCCTGCATATGAAGAAACTTTCAAAAATATTATACAGAAATTAATAGGAAACAACCCACATTTTTTATTTTCAATGAAACAACAGATGTGCTAAAAAGACATGTGCAGAACACTTATCATTCTCTTAAGAGGAGCCAATACACTCCATGCTGTTAAGAGTTTATGAATTAAAAAAAAAATTACACAATTGTTACGCAGGGCTTCAATGATTGTGTCAAATTGTGAAATTCTGCCATTCTGTATGAAAACATTTGGTTACTTTTAACAGACCTAACAGACCAGGCACTCTATATGATAAGTGCATGCTCAAATACAAAGTTGATATATCCAAATCTGACACATCACTTGTCTTGTATTAACAGGGTATATGAAGCAATTAGGGCAGAATTTTCTCGGACCAATGATTTCATTTCAGAAATGTAAAAGACTTTGATTAGATGTATATGTATAAAGACATGACTGGCTTGTCACTCCTAAAATGCCTTGCAATTATTTTCTCAGTTCAGAGATTTATTTTCCTCACACTCTACAGTGACCAAGTAGAATATAGAGAAACTGTGTGTTTGCAAGTACTAATGCTTTTCTAATTGTAAACTAAGAATTTGAGGGTACTGATTTGAATATATTCTTGAATTTTACATGTTCTATATATACTTTTTTATATGCAATAAAATGATGGTTTTACTTTTATATTTTTTTTGGAGCTTTTTTTTTTTTTTTTTTTTTTATTTTTGCAAAAATCCATCACTTTCTTAGCCCTTTTTTTAAAAAGATTGGTTTCTCAACTTCCCAAGTTTAATAATAACTTCAAACCTTAGTTTTCAAACATAATTTGTTCTAAAACTGAAACAAATTTTTCCATCAAAAACAATATAAAATGGATTAATCCATTCCTGATCAAAATAAAGCCTATGATTTTTACCTTTTCAGCTGCTTAAAAAGTCTACAAATGCAATGTAATAAATGCATAAAAGTCAGCATAAAAAGTCTACAAATGCAATGTAATATTATATATAATATATTACTGTATTATATATAATAAATTTTTGTTATTTAATTTGAGTTAAGCACCTTTAAACACGAATTCTTGAATGCCATTTATATTGTGTGAATGTCAATTAATATGGTTTTTATTAATTAATTTGATTTAAATTCAGTTGTGCACAGAAAAACAGTAGTAGCATCTTTCCCATATGCACACTGAAATCTAATTTAAATATCAACATCATCAATGATTTGTGTCATGACATCTAATGTTATGAAGTGATTTCAGAATCACTAACTTCTGATTCAGTAGTGCTGTTGTTGATTGGTCATCAACAACAGCACTATTGATCATTGGGCCATCAACTTTCTTTAATGTAGGAAGTATAGGGAATTGATCACCTGTGTCTGGGAGTATTGTATGGCAACCAATGAAATTATGAGTTTCAAATTCTGTTCAACTTTTCAAATAAATTCAAACAGAATTTATTTGAAATGTGAGATGTTTGAAAACTGAGGTTTGACTATATATATATTTTTATCTTCTAAATTATATGGCAATATCTATGTTTTGTTTTAAAACTGAATAATTATATTTTTAATTCCTAAAACTAAATATAGCAAGAGTCAAAATTCAGCTTTTGATGATTTATACAGGGTTCCTATGCACCTGGAAAGTCATGGAAGATCAGGGAAAGTCAGGGATTTTCATTAATGTTCAGAAAAAGTCATGGAATGTCAGGGAATTTGTTAAAAATTGTCAAAAAGTCAGGGAATTTGCTTCCTTGGCTGCCTTGTTGATTTTTATCTGATAATATGCTTGACTGAAGTGTAGCCATCTGCAGGCAGTAAGAAGTAATATGGTGCAATACAACTTATGAAAAAGGGTGTAGAATATTTTCAGGACTCAAAATTTCTCCTCCCAAGCTTACACAAAATTTTCCCAAAAATTTACAAAGTACACAAAATGATAAATAATTTAAATGGTATTATTTTTCATTTTTTTATTTTAATAATTTTGATTGCATAACAAAACAATTTCTGATTTTTTTCTAGTTTATTAATATTTTTATAAAGTTAAGAAAATTTATTAAGAGATAAATTTAATAAATATATACAGTAAGACCCCGCTTAACGTGGGGGATGCATTTTTAGATGACAAAGTGCTAAACGAAACAGCATTAAACGAGGTCATTTTAACATAGAGTAAATAGGGATAGGGGAACACGTGACCAAAAATAAACAAATTTTACTTTAATTTTAAGTTACTTTTATATTAATTTGTATAATAATATATGTTAAATAACACATAAATATATGCACACAGAAATGTAAAGTTCATTTTTTGTGATGAAGGTCCTTACTTTTCTGAAATTCTTGTTTTTTTGCAATAAAGTCGTGAAGTTTCATTTGTCTCTTTTTCTTTTCTTAAGCAAATGTCGGTAGCAGAAGACTGGCAAAACAGAGACAGTGCCCAGAAATTGAAGATGTCTGGTCACTCTACTTTTAGTGATTAAAAGTAAACCCTTATAATCAGCACAAATATGTTTATTCTATGAGTTTTGATCTTTCAATAGATCATACATTCTACTATAATTTTAATCATAATTTGAAGAAATCAGTTTATGTTACTAGAATAGTTGATTTACAAGTATATTAAGAATATGTAGTGTATTATGTATTGCACACAAATTGTTAAAATAGCAAAAAACTTAATTTTGAGGGTAAGGATAGGTTTTATAAAAACTTGTAAATGCAGGTAATGAGTAAAATCATCATTGTCTGGCCCTACTTTATCTCCCCACCCCCTCAATCTTTAACCACCAAAATTCAATACCTTCAATTCCCCTAATACACAAATACACAAACTTCCCTGCAAAATTACAGAAAATTTTGACAAAAAGCAAAATTCACAGATTTATTAAGCTTCAAAGAGGGTGAACAAAATCATGCCTCCACACATACACACATTCATACATACAGAAAAAACTCCTGAATCTTTTTTCATTTCTTGATGTTTTTAAGATCTCCTGAGCCCAAAAATGAAAAAAATCTTGGGGGGTCATTTTTTGACTGGTTGTCATACTTTTATATATATATATATATATATATATAACAGAGTCAGGAAAGTAATTAAGACTGCTGTTCATTGGCATAAATAAACTTAAATAATTAAAACACAAAAAACCATGTAAGCACCTTTTGAAAGTATTTGTGTGATTTTTTTTTTTTTTTTTTGTGCTTTAATTATTAAAGTTTATTAATGCCAATAGACAGTGGTCTTAATTTTTATCTGGTAAGATTATATTTTTTGCTAACACATGGAATTGATACTATTAATGAGTATACCAGTGAATAATGATAACTTATTTGATCCTAGTGTTATGCTATAAAGATAAAAATTAGATTACATGTCTTGTCACCCAAAAAAAATGAATACAAGTTTTATGGAGTGTTGAGTTATTGAGAGTCGAGTTTCCAGAACTCTGTGAAAAATTAGTAAAGTAAAATTATATGTTATCAACTGTTAGGAGTCTGTACTCTCTAGTTGCAGAATCAAATAATTTTAATTTTATAAAATGCATTACATTTTAGAAAAAAAATTACAAGGAATGTAATGTAAAATTTTAGAAATAAGTTCATGACAGAATGTAACAGATTCATATGAGAAAGTTTGATTGAGAACAAAGGAATAAGCCAAGCTTGGAGACAGAATAACATATAATTGGTTATTTTTGTTTTCTTTCTATAAGAAGAATAGAAATAATGCTTTTAAGAAATTGTTTCTCTCATTCAGATTGTTTTTTGAAATAATGAAATTTTTCAAAATTTAAAAAAACTGGAATGCTTTTAGGTTATACAACTAGTTTCTAAAGTACTATACATTTTAGAAGCTTCCTTAACAAATGTATTGTTCAAAAATACTTCTGCATTGTCTTATTAGTTAAAAACATGAATTTTCATTTACTGCTATTATTATTAGACACATTAATATAAACTAATAGACTAGAGAAATCATTTTTATATCATTATAGTCTTTGTCATTTTTATATGTTTCTATGAAATTCTAGATATTAAAAAATTATTATTTTTCATCACTTTTTTTAAGTGCTTTTAGATGACAAAGTGCTAAACGAAACAGCGTTAAACGAGCTCTTCAATTATGATACCTTCAGAGCAACAATTATTTTCTTTTAATTTAATTTAATGTGTAAGAATATGTAGTGCTTATAAATTGAATTATATTTCATAACACCAAATTCTTCAAACTCAACAATAACTATGATGTTTAAGTAACCTTATTCAATCCAGCAGGGTAAACAACAAATCAGTTCAAACATTTTTGGCCTTTACTGAAGGTCTTCTTCAGGAACAACCAAGTTCTAAATTAGAATGCTAATATACCATTCCATTTGAAGTTTGTATTTTATGGTAAGTCAGCATTCCATTTTAGAATTCAGTTATTCCTGAGAATAGTCTGAGGTATAGGCTAAAAACATTTGAACTAATTTGTTGTTACCTTGCTGGATTGGATGTTAGGTTACTGAAACATTTACTTCATTTATATTACAGGTACTTCTCACTTTACGACCGAGTTCTGTTCCGATGACTATGTTGTTAAGCAAATTGGTCGATAAGGGATGGGCTTGTGCCGGGAATATAGGATCGTTGTAAATTATCCAAATTATGCAACAAACTTTAAATTTATTCATAAAAAGACTATTATAGTACTATAAAACTATTATAGTATGCGCAAGCCTATTATAGTGCGCATGTCACCATTCGCCACTGACCGACACTCAAGCCGAGAAAGGGGATTCCCCAAATTGCAGGTTGAAACTCGATTGGTCATAAGTGCGAGTGGTTGTTAAGCAGCTAGGTCGTAAAGTGAGGAGTACCTGTATTTATAAGATAAAATTGAAGAATAAAGTTGTTTCCATTGTCTACGTCTGCTTTGTTGTCATTGCAGTTCTGTTATTTTTTCAGTAGATGAATGTGCAAACTGATTAATTACTATAGGCCATATTTTCCAAAATGTTGCTTGCAAACCATTGCAGACAAACATTGTACCAAGCAAAAAAGAAAAAAGTAGTTTTGTAGAAAAAACTTAATTATTTCATATTTTAATTTAAAAGTTAGAATTTGAAATAATGAAATACTATTAAATTTCTATACAAATAAATCAGTTTTCAAAATTATTATTCAATTTATATTAATTGATATAAAAATGATCTTAGAGGATGATGAAACTTCTTAAGAGATTTTCAGTTTTCTATAAACTGTCTCTATAGGAATTTATTATTTATTTCTCTAAACATTTTTTATATTTGTGGAATTGTGTAATGATCAGGTGATTGCTTACACAAATTTAATTGATTGTACAGCATGTGCCATATATACTTGTACAATGCATGTAATTAAGCTTATATCTTTTTTGTTGTTAATTTATGAAAATAAAGTAAATATCTTTTCTTTAAGTAAATGAATATATAATAAATAAATATACTTTTTTTTTGCTTATGTCTGGCTCCTTTTATTCTAATAGGATATTTTATCAAAAACAATTAATGATAACTAACTAATGAGGATTGGTTGATAAATAATATCTCCATTCTTATAAAATTAGCTTTGGAAGTGGTAGAATAATGTCACCAGTTTTAAAAACTGATAGAAGTTACGTATTTTAATCATATTCACTTTTCAAACATAATTACCTTATTCTGTGCATAAAAAATTTTCTAGTTTTTCTTTGGACCATATGAAAAGTATTTGACTTTTAATTTTGAGAACAACCAGAAATCTGATGCCAGATCTGGATGGGTATGAGGGTGTTGAATAACCTGTAACTTAAAATCTTAAATCTCTGTTGTTTTCTTACTGCAGTTTAAACTTATGTTATCATGGTGCAAGAAAAAGATGGTTCTTTCCAGCCTTACTCTGCAAATGTGTTTTGATTGTTCCTAAAATTAAGATGATGTTGAAAAGGTCAATTGTCTTTGCTCATGTGGGAATAGGTCAAGGAAAAACTAGAAAGTTTTTTCATGCACGAAAAACAAAAACTGGATTAAATGTTTGGAAAAATGTATCACTTTAAGTGGTGAATATGTTGATAAATGATTGTGTATGATTAAAATTAATAATTATTATTTCCTTTTACATCAAACTGATATTATTACCTTATTTATCAGTCAGTTCTCTGTAATATTATTTTTTAAATGAAATATTTTATTATATAATATTATACAGTAATTATGAACTTGGTAAGATGGAAAAGTTTGAGGATGATTGCTGTAGACAAAATTTGTCTGATCATGCATTTTATTCTCTCTATTTACATTATAAAATGCATTATTGACAATTGTTTGTTAAAATAAGTTATTTAATTCACAGTAATAATTGTATAGCATCATGCATTTATATTAGATTAAGTTATTTATTGAATATTATTTAAAAAATACTTTAGTTAATAATTTGACTTATAGAAAATGTGATATCTCGTATTTTAATTTTACAAATAAATTTTTTTTCTTAGGACTGAATTACTATTTAAGCTTTTTGGACATATGTATCTTGAAATTAGCTACCTTGAAAAAGTGCAGCAGATATTAAGAAAACAGAAATCTGTTAAAAATAAAGAAGAATTTTCTAAAGAATTTGCTAAAGATTGTGTGTAAAAAATGAACAAATTTAAGCCCTATATATCTAAATAATATATATGTAACATATTTGTATTAAATGTTGTTCAATAATTTTGTAATATGCATTTCCACACATATTTATTTATTATTTTTAAATAAAAAAATAAGTTTAATATGATTTAATTTTTAATTCATTTCAACATCATTTCCTACCAGGATTTGGTTTGATAGGACTGATTTGAGACAGAACATACTATCAGTTTTCCTGTCCTTATGAAAGCATTATTGAATGAATTTTGTGATTGAAATTCTTTTCCTCTAATTTTGAATTTTAAAGCTAAATTGTAATATTATATGCAGTTAGTAAATTTTAAAATTTAATATTTAAAATTTCAAGTAATCAAAGCAACTAAAAAAAAATTCAATTTTATATATTTTTAATAAATTATGTAAATGTAATAGCACATAAACAAATTAATAATATATATTTTATCCTGTACAGAATTATCAGATAATTCTTGATTTTACCATTTTCATCCACACAAAATAATTTATAGCAATAATTTTGAGTTTTTTTTCTTAATATTGTATTATGATGATATTATAAGATGATTGTATTATAAGAATTAAAATTACATTCTTAAATGTAATTAGGTTTTTAAACCAATCATTAACTTGATATCTTAGAAAATCAAATATATATATTTTTAATTATATTTTTTATTAATAGTTTTTGAATTACAAAAAATTAAAGCAGCAGCATATAAATATAAATTGTTTAAAAAACTGTGTGTATATACACACAGTTTTTTAAACAATTTATATACACAAGAATTTTTGAAGCAATGCATTAATTACAGATGCTGTTGATTATGCTTCTACTTTCTGCTTGCAATTTAACTTACAAGCAGAAATAGGTTAATAATTTTCTCTTTTCATAATACACCAACAGAGATGATATGTTTGATGGAATGCCTTCATATTTACAAAATGACATTTTTAAAATGATTTAAAGATTAAAAATGTGTTAAGTAGTTTAATATGTTAAGTTTTATTGAATTAAAAATACTAAGTGTGGTACCTTAAACTCCATTCCAACGGAGTGAATATAAAGTATTTGACGAAACTTCCCTACAAAATTCTTGGAATGTACCTGCTATCACACAAATGATACAATTGCATTTGCATCTGATAATTTACAAATTGTCTAAAATATTCAAAATAATCATTTTTGAAAGCATATTGCTAATTGATAGACAATGCAAGCGATAAATTCGAATAAAATTTTAATTACCCATAACAATTGTAATTATTTTAATTGCCAATTGTAATTATTAATGAAAAATTGTATTATATATTATATATTAGATGTATTAATATCTAAAAACGGAATTAATTTTCGTCATTATATATAATTATAATAATGTATTTTTTATCATTTCATCATTATTACGTAAGTTAAAATAGATGTAAATGAATAAAATCACGTTTCCACATCGCTACTTTTGTCATTTCCTGAAAGTTAGCATTTAGGAAAAGAATTGTTCTACATTTCACTTTCTGCCGTTATATAAATACAGTATTCGAAACAATACATTATGACATTTATTGTCTATTCTAAAAGTATTTCCAAAAAACTACAAATTTTTATAATTATATTTATTTTTTCACAAATATAACAAATTATTAAGATTTTTAAATATTAAAACGCGAAGAAGCGCTTATTAGTCATTGGTCAGGCAATGACACATTCTCTTGGCATTTATCCAACAAAGAATCAGGTTTTAGATGAAGTTGATCAAAAGAATGACAGCGGAAGCGAATGCTTGAAATACTTCCTCTTAACAGAACTGCAGAGGTGTGTTTAGTCCAAATGGACACATTTTGACCTTCGCTCTTCGTGACTCAACTTTTCGTAGAATGGTGATATCATTCGGCGCCACCAGAGGGTACTATCATCGTTCGGGCGGGCGGACATTTTACCGATGTAAAGAAACAGTATTGTGACGGCCGCGAAAGCATAGTGTGTACGGGAGATGATTTGAAACACTGGATAAGTAATGCTGTTCTTAAAGTAAGAAAAATGGCTGATTATGATCCAGGAGAACGAGGTAAGAGAAACCCGCGCTACATAACTGTAATTTGATGGCTCTTAACTGGATAAACACGCGGCTGTATGATCAGTCATCCAGCGATACTGTATGCAAAAGCCGGCTCTGTTTGATGCATGTTTTATATATGATGCATTCGGAAATATTTTCATTTTCTTTTAAAAAAATTATCGGTGCGATCGCTGTATATGTATTTTATTAAAATTTTAATATTGATTTAGGAGAATAAATTAATTGAATGAATATATCTTTAGGATTTGAATCATTATGTTCGGTAGAATTGAATGAATAACTGATGAGTAGATCTTGGTTGATTTGTAAAATTTTCAATGAAGGTTGGAATTACAACTGGAGCATCTCTTGGGTGCGACTGCGCTTTGGTATCGTATCCAGAGTCAATGACTCCTAAAGCCTTTTCTTGATTACTATTATGTTTAATATTATTATTGAAACCGTTAAAGGGTATGTTAAAAACCGCATCGATGATGTCCAATGTACTAGCTAACGTTTCTCGGAAACGTGTGACATCGATAATAAAATTTGTTTACCACCTTTTCTAGACTGGTAGAATTTATGTGGATCGATATTTTTATGTCGCAAGGATTTAAAGCGGTTTATAATGTTTTTTAAAGATAAACTTGATACATTAATCCATAAAATTGTTACAGTTATCATTATTAATTAGGTTGTAGACCCGAAGATGGCGTTCCTGATATGACAGCGATCAGCGATATCGATGAGAATGGAATCAACACTAATTTGAAAGTCCGTTACAAACGTGATCTTATTTATGTATCCTTTTTTTCACCCGGTGTAAATTTGTAATGATTGAACTTCTGACATGTTAAATGTATTTATAAATTGTTCTAATTAATGCTAGATGTCACAGCTGAAAGACATGTCACAACCGCTAGGAATGGAACATCTGATTTCATTCACGACACTCTGACGTCATTCTGCATTTTAGCCAATCAATATCAACGTCATAAAAACTCTTTTTGAATAAGTTATTTTTTTTTTAAATTAATTTTTTACAATAGTAAAAAATATAATAATATAATAATATCAAATAATTTAGCGCGTTAAATTTAATAATTTATTAATATTGATGAAAATCCTTCAATGTTAAGCAAATCCGTATAAATAGAAGTCTATGTGGCACCAGGTTGAGTCAGCTTTTCTAATCGATTCAAATTTATTCTCTCCGAAGTGTGCCAATAGAATGCATTTTTTATTTATTTATTTCCCGGTTCCTTAATCAATTAGTTGGGTAGATGGCTCCTGTTTATGAACAATTTTCTTTCATTTATTAAAAAAAATGTATAGTAAATAATAAAGTTTGATTAGCAGGATCCCTATGATTATGTATAATATATTTTTCAGTCCAACAAAATTAATTATTTTTGATAACTAAACCATTCCACGGAATACGTTACAATTAATGTGTGTTTTGGTCTTTCAGAATGCGCAATTTATTCTTATATGACGATAATTTAGACTTTTCAAATATTAAAGCTGTAGGAAAAATAAATAAATTATCGGAACACGTAGGAAAATAATTAGAAAGCTTAGACTGGAGAGACTGCTTACATGAATATAAATTTGTTGACTTATATACAGTAAATCTACCGATACATGCTGCATCGTTCGTTTCTGTATTGTTTGTTATAGCTAATATCATAAAAGAGTACATCTGGAAATCATTTAAATTTATTAAATATTTGGCGACGTCGGACAAATTTATCACCCAGCTTATTAACTAGTTTTTATCTTTAACGTATTAAATAACCTTTATATTTTAGACGTTTACATTAGAAGTTACGAAACTTGCTTTAAGAAATTTGCGAGCAGGTGTTCGAAACAACACCTGTCAGTTGACAAGACCTCAGTATACAAAAAGCTGTCCATCTATTGAGCTAAATTCTTGGGGACAGCTGTTTGGCCTTCACTCAACAACTTTATCTTTAATCTAAAACCTTCTCTAAAAGTTTCATTGTTGGTATGTCGGCTATAAAATTCGAAACATCTTAAACATAAACTAATATTACTCATTCATTGTCATTTAAATCTTATCTCTATTCCGCGCGATGATGTAATATATTATAACTAGTTGATGATCTCGTAAAATATAGTAATATTTTATATCCTGATATTAATTACGGGTGCTTAACATCCTGTAAATGTGATTATTATTAATTAAAAATGCGTAATGCCTAGCCGAAACGAATCAATTCATGTAAAAGTGACCTTTGAACGACTATTTCGGTATTTGTCTTGCTTGACTGCCTGATGTTTGTCTGATCAACTTATAACGGACTTAGCTGTCATCGCATATCCGCTGCCAGTTTCCGTTTTGTTTGTAGCAGACATCCCTTCTTACGTTCATGATTCTTTTTCATGTTCATAATTTATAAAGCGGGACGTAAATTCTGTTAATTATACATTAAAACGCTATGTATATATATGCATATACATACCACGTATTTATAAACTATTACAATAAACAGTTAAATCAATTTTAACGATACTTAATTTTTATTATTAATATTTCATAGTAATAGTTCATAAGCTAAATTATTTTTGATGTTTTATAAAATAATTTTGATATATAAACTGATTATTAAAAAAAAAAAAAAAAACGTAATTATTAGTCTACAAACTCTCATACACGTTCAAAATCTATTTTAAATGTCTTATGAATGACTTATTGATCTTTGGGTGAGTGATTATTTCAAAATCTCTAGTCAGATTATTGGAAATATTTTATAACAGATATTAAATCAAATATTAATAGATGAATATATTTTCATTTTATGAGAAAACTAACTTCTACATATTCTTCTACGTACATTGTTTTCAAATTTTTAATTTTTTTATATATATTTTTAAATTTCTCGTATATAAATATCATCGTACAGTATTTATGCTATTATTTATTTATATTTTGTATATTTTAAATTATCTTCAGAATTAGTGAAGTGAAACCTTCAATATAATGATCTTGAAGGCTTTTGCTGGTTTTAATTGTTTATACGTTCCTCTTTATGTTTTTCAAGAAAGAATTTAATAAAAATAAATGACGAATCAAAAAATGAATCAAATTCATTATCATACGAATTTGAGTTAATGCTGCTTCTCCACAAAACAACTATGCCATTCTGTAAAAACATTGCTCTTCAAACAGAAAATTAAAACCTGCTATTTGCACTATCATATTTTTATATATTCTATTTGCAGAGATATGTCCTCAAACAAAAGACTGAAAGCATTATCTGATCACTACCCTCGGGACGTTTTTGCTCTCCGTTTCTTTCGTCGATTAATTCTGACTTTTTTCATCTCTCGCTGTATTTATTTATACGTAATATATCAATCGATAAAGTAAATTTCAGTTGTGGTTATCCACGAAAAGCGACTTTCAATAAGATCATTCTTCCAGTAAATAAATGAAGTTTCTATATATAGAGTTTGATTTTTTGTTTTAAAATATTTTCGAAAATGAAATGCAAATATAGAAAATAAATACAAATTTTTGTTATAATTATTGAAATAATAGACAGATATTTTTTGAAAATTAAAATTTTATTTTGTTAAGTTACTTTAAAATTAGTTTTGAGATACAAAAGGACAGTAATGTATTTGTTTTTTGTAGTTGGAAATAATTTTCTTTTTCATCAAATATTGTTGTTTACTAGTCTCATAAAATATCAAACGTGCGTTTGGTAGCAAGCTAAATTTGTAGTTACATGGAAAAGGAGTTTGTTATTCGGGATACGTTCCTGAATCCATTTGTTTGCTGTTTTCGTCAACCATAACGATCCTCTGAAACATAAATTATAAATAGGAATATTTTTCATATATAAATTTAAAGTTTTAGTTTATTAAAATGTTATGTTACTACAATTATATAATGCTAATGCTACTAAATTTCATCTTAATGTATTTTGTCGCATTTAATATAAATATAAGCTTTTAATACATATACTACAGTATATTTATAAATATAAATTGAATAATATTTAATAGATGGCGCTACTTTTTAATAAAATATTTATAAAATTGTTACTGAGAGAAACATTAAATTGTTACTGAAACGAATTTTCTCGTAAAAATGTGATGTTATAAAGATAAATTTTTTGAAGGAATGTTACATGCCGTCAATTATATATATATATATATAATTGATGACATGTAATATAAAGGCTGTATTTATTTGAAACCTACAGAGCTTATTAGCTTATTCTTAAATGCTACCGGGTATTAACATTTAATACTAATATTTGAAATAGTAAAAAGTTTATTCTGCGGAAGGATGAACTTCTGTTTCCTGTAACTTAAAATGAAAGACAGACACGATACAGATAGGTGGATGTGACATTATTAGTATGATGATTGAAGTTTCCTAATAATTATTTACAGTTTGTCGAAATAATTCATTACAGAGAAACAAATAAGATATTTATTCTAAATTAATTAGCATGGAGACATACAAAAACACACTGTTTTCTATTCTGATATTTTTATGTAAATAATTTCTTATTCTGTATTAATTAGCTTAATTTGTTAAGAGTAAGATTAAAAATAAATGTAGCTCTATGCTGAGATGTTTATATTTTTAGATGCATCTCTGAGTAGGTCCTGATATTAGACATTGTAATGGAACTTTTTATTCGTAAAGTCGAGACGAAGTTAAAACTGAAATCTAATACCATAGAATTTTTTATGTAAAGAAAACTTGTGAGAAAAAGAAAAGAAAAAAACATTAGTAGACGTGTCATAGTGGCAATGACGTTATCCGGTAAATATCTAACTTCCTTCCTATCTGCGATTTATTAAACCCGTAATGAAAAGAAATGGACATTTCGTAGAATCTGTAATTCCAACGCTGGACAGATGACAAATGGAAAATTAGTTCCTATTCATGTTGTTTTTCTGTTAAACAGTATATATCATTCCCGTTGTTGATTCATGCCCCATGTTTCATAATGATTTGCATATTTTCATTTAATTCTGCCCTATTTCAATACTAAGAAAATTTAAAATCACTTTTTTAGATTTTATGAAGCTGTTAATAATCTCATTTATTTTTTTTTCAAAAATTTACAAAATATTGGAATTTTTGTAGATCGGTAAAGGTTAAGCCCACTACAGACATTATCGATCAAACAAACGAAGGTACTTACTCGAGGTCAAATCGTACAATATTAGTAATGGGGTTGTTAGCTTAATAATTTTAAGTGTAGCGACTGTATTAAGCAACTTCATTATCAAGACAAAATCATATCTGTCTATATACCTAGAGACCTATAAAATGTTTGGCAGAAAATTATTGCCTATTAGATCTATATATGATTATCTGAATTTTATTTAGTGATTTATTCAATAAGATCGTTTAATTATCGCTTTCAAATTTCTTTTTCCTCAATAAGATTAAATGTAATAAAATTGATAAAATACGTATCTAATTATATTTATAATCGAAAGACATATTTCTTAAATTATCATTTCATTAGCGATCTTAATTATATCAATATATTGTGAATGGGTTTTATCTTTGATGGGTAATCGATCAATAATCACAAACCATCTCACAAGACCTTGTTGCGGCCTCTTTTTCTTGACAAATCTAATAGAGGAAATAGATATGATTGAGTGAAATTTCAAACGATTCTACTCTGCACGTCTATAGACTATAACTAATTTTCTTTTACAACAATTCATTCGTTGAAACATCCATTAAATTTCTTGCGAGCTTTGAAACAATTTAAACTATTTTTACTATTGAGCTTGAAATAGACATTCGCGTGCCGTGACTTATCGAATGTTATTGTACTATAATCATTACATTGATGTGTGACGTCATTCACCGTTGTCAACAAGGCCGATGTTACTAACGAATGTGACAATGCGGTTTTTATTGATAAATTTCTTTAATTTCTCAACAGTAATAGAATCAATGTGTATCAGTTTAAATAAATTATCCTTTTAAGATGCTGTTATATTTAATAAGAGCTAGGAAAAGAAAATAGGAATATGAAAAGTTAGTTAGTGATCATACTGTGTATTAGTAATCAATCATAAAAGCTGTTTCAGTTTTCATAATCAATATCTAGTAAATTGAAATCGATTGCTTTTGAGAAATTTTTATTATGTTTTAATCTTGGATGTAAGGAGACAATTTTTGTTTTAGTCTAGATTTTAATTTACTGAATGCTAATGAATTATCAGAAAAAATTACAATTGAAATAACCAATATAAAATTATCTAAACAATATTATTGGTTTGCATTATAGCAATTCATATTGAATACTTAAACAAAATAAAATAAATAAGTTGTTTCTGAACATTTTAGGAAATTATTTTCATCTGAATAAACATATTTAATAGTGAAAAACATTATTGCAAGTAAATGATATATTGTATTTTTGAAAGAAAACATTCTTTGATTAGTTGAACTCTCAAAAACTATGGTGAGTAAAATGTTTGACATTTCATTGAATGAAATGTTGAAAAAGTAATAAAATGGAAACAGTGATATAAATCAATAATAAATTTTCTAAGACAGTATGGTGTACATTTATCCTACATGTTATTAATAAATGAGATGCCTACTTGTTGGATTATGTTTATTGACAATTCTATTTTCTTTCACTGTTGTTGTCATAAAAATTTCAACATCTTTCATATATCTTATATACTAAAAAGTAAATTGTTTTGTTATCCTAATCAGTTCTGTTCCACAATCTTATTGTATTTATTTAGATTATTTTCACAAGTATAATACAAGATTTATGCACAGTTATTTTTAGCAAGCATCAAAGATGGAAAACAATTGACAGGTGATTAATTCAACATGCTGATTTTTGGAAAACAAAATCTAAAATTTTGCTTGATCTAGCAGTAATTATGAGTACTTTTATACTTAAGGTTAGAGATATAATTATTTTAAAATCTTTTCTAGTCTTATTTACTGAATCTTGGGACATGTTCTTAGCTATGTATTTTCGTAGTAGGTTCGTTATTCATTTTTATATATTCTTCATTTATTGAATACAGAAATTTTATCTATGATACCATTTAAATAATTTGTAGCTAAATTCAGTACAAATATAATTGTATGAGGTGAAATATCTAGAAATTATGGCTAGTTAATCTTTGTGTCATAGTAAGGAATACTATTAGTGCTGATACTTTTTTCAGTCATTTAAATTTCTTCGAAGAACTATTTCATGTATCTTACTATAATTGAAATTAAAATTTTATTAGTTATAATCAGAAAGCAATCCATAAGATTTAAAACATTTTTTTTTATCTGTTCAACTTGGCTACCTCCAAGATTAAATTCCAAGTTCACCACTGCATAAAGAGACATAATTTTAATAAAATATAATATGAAATAAGTAAAAGTCTTAAGATATTTTTTCATAATACATTCATTTTTAAAAAATTTTTCACATAAGAATAGTTTTATTAAATACATTAATAAATAACTGAGTACTTAAACAATAACTCAGACTTTAATTTTTCTTAAATCATCAAATATCCAATTTAATAACTATAGGCTAATGTTTTCAGCCATTTCTGAAGGCCATCTTCAGACTATTAAGCAAACAAGAACAATTTTTTTTTAATGCAGTGAAACATGGAATATCAAACATGATTATATTGTACAGAAATTCAAAACAAGTAACACTGATTGGTTATAATATTTATTGTATAATATTATATAATAATACAACACCAAACAATCGCCTAAATATCGGGCTATAACGTGGCTAGTTAAATGATTAGTATAAAGCAATTTGACACTAGAGGTAGACATTAGGTGCCATCTCTTAAGAAAATTAATAATTATAATTAAATAAATAAATTATTAAATAAATTTAGAACCTTCTGGAATAAAAGGATATTTTTATATATCGTTGTAGCCCGATATTTAGGCGATTGTTTGGTGTTGTATTATATACTATTCGGGCTTTGAGATGATGTTATTTATATTATATAATATTAAGTTAATAAATTAAACTTGTAACTTTCAAGCAAAAAGGAATTTACACAAAAAGGGAAGTCTGTAAAATGCTCAAATACAACCAGAACATGATAAAAAGATTAAGTAGGAAGTACCAACAAGGAAGAGAATAACAAGAACCTGAGGAATAGTGATGGAAGCAATGAAATATACCATATTTACTCGCATATAAGACGAGGTTTTTATTCATTTTTCACTGCTTCAAAAACCTAGGTCATCCTATACACACAAGCAAAGGATTCTTTTTGTCTTTGCACTAATTTTTGTAAACTGTGTTTTTGCAGTTTAAACTGTGTTTTTTACTGAATTCTCACTTTCTGGTGTTTAAAAACAAAAGTATTTTATCTGGGTCGTTTGAGTCGTGTATTGTCAGAAGTAAAGATAAATAGCGATATATAAAGCAAAGCTTTTGAATTGAATTCCAAAATCACACGGGAGTCCGATATAAATTTTAATTCATTCCTACATGAAAACAGATAATTATTTGGAAATCAGAATTTGGAGAAACTCGTAAATTTAATCAACGAAGAGTGAATTCGATTGTTAAGAATTATCATGGTTCCCTATTGTCCAGCTTTACATGAACAAATTATGTTGATTTTACAAGATATTTCCTTGAAGTTTAAAATGCTAGTAATTTTTGCAGAAAATGAATGCATTTACATGCATTTGATATTTTATTTGCAATTAAACAAAATATAATTAGAATTGTATTAATAAATCTAATTTTCTTTATTTTGATCTTTAAGTCACACTTCGTCCTATATGCAAGGTCGAGTAAATACGGTATAAGATTGTCTGTTACAGTGCTCATCTACAAAGAATATATAAAAAGATCATACATGCTACAGGCAGAAATATTTATTATTGAGGGAATCCCATTATATATAAAATCTTCAGAAACAAAGACTAAAAGGACCATAGGTGCGTGCCGCACATTCATAAGATCCCAATCAAGGATCACAGAAGATCACTGAGAGTATATTGATGCAACTGTGAACTCATTGATGTCTATGATTAAGGAGCATGTTTACATCATTAGGAAAGGGATACCATTCTTGGCTTTAGTCCTTAGAGGAATTAATAATAGTGTAAACTGAGAGGAAGCAAATATTATCAGACCTTTGAGATAAAAATACAACCTTAAACATATAGAGGCATTGGAAATTTACAAATTTAAAAAACAAAGAAATAAGTGAACTTTAAAGACTATGATACTGTTTTAAGGGCTTCAAGATTCTTATGTGAAATCCCTAGATAGTTGTAATTGTGTTTAAAATCTCTTGTGTATTTTTTTTGAAAGTTATAAGTTTAATTTATTAATCCTAGTATAAATATTACAATCAATCACAATGTTACAGAAGTTTTGAATTTCTGTATGATACAGTAGTGTTCCATGTTTCATTGTATTAAAAAAAATTGTTCTAATTTTCTTAACAGCCTGAGGATGGCATTTAAAAATATCAGGAAATGTTAGCTTATTTGAGAGGCCAAAAGCCTGAAACATGTAGAAGTACCGTATCCATTAAATAAAGATGGGAAGGAAGCCATGTGTTTAATTAATAACACGATCTTGTGTCTAATACTTAGCTTATAGTTATTAAATTGGATTTTTGCTGATTTAAGAAAGGTTATAGTCTTGAGTTATTGTTTAAGTTCTATTAAAAGTTAAATATGTTATTAAAGCAATTTTTATTTATGATATCTTTTGAATATATTAATTATTAATAATACTAGCCAAATAATTAATGAAAGCATCACTGGTTAAATATAAATTTTGAACTGGCTAGATAGTTAACAACAAAGTTGTCAACTTCAGTCAGTCTGCATCTGAAGGTTTCAAGTTGAGATCTGACTAAAACTAAACTTTTTCTTGTGATATAGGACGTTTTTCACCACAGTAAGCTGATCATAATTTTTTGTTACCAAAACACAGGATAGAGGAGCCACACTGATAAATAAAGGCCTTCTCTTATTAAAATTTTATCAAGAAATATAGATGGGCATTATTAACAATTTGTTAGTCTGTTATCTAATATACACTTCTCAAAAGTGAAATTGCAACACTATGGAGGAATGCATGTAACCACATGCAAATTGTAGGACTGGTAGAGATGACAGAGATATGCAAGTGATAAGTTTGAATACACTGGGTCATGTAGTACCCAGTTTCAGGCTATTAGCAGCTGGCTCAGGCCATAAATGCTATCAGCAATGGTTTGCAGCAGCTGAACATTTGAAGAAGCTTCAAAAATGTCTTGGAGACAACGGCAAGCTGAATACCACCAGTTAACAGCTGGGAAATGAGACTGTATCCTGGAGCTGCATGACCAGTTTGTTGATGTGTACAGTTGCCATTTGTGATGGGCATGACATGAGCACTATCCAGCAATGTGTGACATAATGGACTCAGGAACATCTGTGAACACACCGAAGAGAGAGTGGATCACACAGGTATACAACAGAGAGCACAGACCGGCAGATTTGCCAAATGGCTTGTTAGGACCCATTTGCTACAGCTTGTGACATCTGAAGCTACCTGTTATACATCTGTGTCCACTCAAACCATTCACAACAGGTTACATGAAGTTGGGCTGCATGTACAGCAACCAGCAATGGGATAATATTAACTGCTTGATACAAAGCTGCATGCCTGGTGTAGTATCGTCATCATTGCCACTGTACTACTTAATGGAATTGGGTATTGTTTATGGATGAAGTCTGTTTCTGTCTGTGGAGGAATGACAGTCTTGGACAGGTGTGGCAGTATCCAAGGGAATACTACATGCCAGATCTTTTCACCAAATATCATCACCGGTCATCTGGTTTGGGGAGCAGCAGCGTAACTAGCATGGGTGGCACCTGGTACGGATATCATGGTGTCACCCTTTTTAACTCTTTTATAAAACACTATTGAATCGTATTATCTTCACACTTGAGCAACTTGAACACTATATCGAATATGCGATGTCGCGACGTATAAGTTTAGATATACAAAATAAATCATAACCATACATCAGTAATGCCACCTATAAAAATTGGCAAAACTGTAGTGATTCCATAACTGCCCCTTGTAAACATTTTAATCTGGAGTAATTATTTATTTCGTAGCTTACGTGCATTTATAAATTATCACAATTAATAAATTAAATTATTTAATATAGATAACTTGGTTAAAATGGCTTCAAGTCTAAGTGATTTATCATTGAAAAACATTGTGATGGTTTGTTTAAGTTTTTATTTTTTTTCACGGTCGGGTGTCACCCCTAAACGGGTGACACCTGGTGTGGGCCGCCCCTGCCACCCCCCTCTAGCCACTGTTGGGGAGTCATCATGTTCAATCAGCAGACAGCCCTGGTGCACGTTTCTGGTATTCTAACAGTAGACCAGTTTGATACACAAACTGTGGGGCCTGTGGTTCAGCCACTAATACAGGCCAAACCCAATGTGGTGTTCCAGCAAGACAATGCACAATCATATGTTGCACAGCAAATTCTCACCAGCCTGAATGGAATTTATATCTTTCCCTGGCCATCAGCCTCACTGTATCTCTCTCCCATTGAATACCCGTGGAACCTCATCTGATGTGAGGTGCATTGGGGACCACTGCTTACATATCTGTAGACAACATGCATGTTGCGGTGGTTGCAGCTTGACAAGGAATACCTCAGGCAACTATTAATTGCCTCATTGATAGTATGCCTTGCTGTATAGCAGTCTGTATAGTTGTCCATGTGGGTCATATTCATTACTAAATAAACAGGTATCTGTTGCATATCTTTGTTTGTTCTTTTAATTATTTGCATATCTCTGTCACCTCTACTGGTCTTGCAATATGCATGTGCCTATCCTCATGGTGTTACAATTTCCCTTTTTGAGGAGTATATAAAGAAGAAAATTTAAAGAATTGAAAGCTAGTGGCTTTCTTCAGTAACATATCACACACAAGGAACAGTTGTTTATGTAGTTCTTTATTAAAGAAAATGCATTTTGGGTCTTAATGACCTCTCTTCAGTCCTTAGACTTTACAAAAAAAAAGTAGATAGATATGGGTTACATTATACTAGCTTTTAATTCTTTAAAGTCTACAAAAACCAGTAATGAAAACCTAATTAGAAGAAAATTTGTTAGTTTGTTCCTTATACATTTCAACATATTTTGAGCAATTACAATGAAACTTTTAACGTACCATCCTCTTATCCAGGAGGAGGAGGTCAATGACTACTTTTGGTTAAATTAATTTCAACCCCAGCCTGTAAAAGGCCCTCCTTTTTATCTGACCAGCATGATTCAAATAAGAAAATTACTTAATACAAAGTTACCAGCAAGGACAAAATTTGTTATTAGGAGTTTTTGAGGATGCCAAGTTTGAGCATTTGCTTTTAATGTTCTACTTACACTAATTAATACTGGAGTAGAAATATAGCACCAAACCTTCTTTGAAATGCCTTATAAACAATTCTCCAGAAGCTTATTATTTTGATAATGTCTAATGTTTTTTATCCTCAGCTGGATCTTCTTCAGGTCGAATGTAAAAGTTGCATTTTAAAAATGCTTTTTAAAACGCAATGTTTATGTTCAACCTAAAAAAACTTTTTTTTTTTTTTTTAAATGTTAGTTGTTATCAAAATAATAAGCTACTGGAGAATTGTGTAGAAGATACTTCAAAGAAAGTTTGATGGTTTTAGCATTTGATCCATTTTTCATAAAGTTTGATTGCTTGGCTGATTACCACTTCATATTTGGCTGTGAATAGTACTATGCACATTAGAGTTAACATTAGAAAAAAATTTGAATGTCTTGTACTATTTTCTTGTGGAAGAGGAAATTAACTATTTTCTGTTGATAAGCATCAATTCCTGTCTACCTGACCAATGTAATTGTGCCATTTCATTCTTAGCAATTTCAAAACATATACTTGAGAGGTTTTCCAGGATGCTATATTTTATTGTTTCTTCCTAAGTTATATCCATTCAAATTTATGACCCTTATCATTGCAGAGTAAACAAATCTCCAGTTCACTATATAATATATAAGTATTAACTAGAAAGCTGTTTCTCGATTTTCAAAAAGCAGGACAAAAGTGAAAATTTTATTAAAACATCTCGAGGGGACATCTTTTGCAATAAAGTTTTTGCGATTCTGAATATTAACTAAACAAACATTTTTTTCGAAATAAATGCTTGTTTAGTTAATAAAAAATAAATGAGTTTTTAAAATTTTTTGTTGTCTGTTGTATTCAGAATCGCAAAAACTTTATTGCAAAAGATGTCCCCTCGAGAGTCAAATCGACCTGTCCGAGCGCTTTGCTTGGACGAACACGAACACTCTGCCGTTTCGTTTTCGCTGGCCCACCCTGTATAATATATAAGTATTAACTAGAAAGCTGTTTCTCGATTTTCAAAAAGCAGGACAAAAGTGAAAATTTTATTAAAACATCATTTATCTGAGACAGTGATAACAATGAGCTCATGTCCTGTTTGCAGATGATCCTAGGTTCTTTCTGGAATCTGACAGCAGGCTTATATTGAATTGGAGGAGGTTGGAACCCATTACAAATCACAGAATATAATGGAAAGACTGTCTGGGTTTTTATTAGGTAGATGTACCAACCTCCATGTGTTTGATGGAGGTACCATTGCTTCTCATAGATTTTGGGATGAGATACTGGACCATTATGTCAAACCTTATACTGCTGCAATCAGAGATGTCATTTTAATGGATGATGATGCTTGTTACATTGAGAAAGTCTGATTGACTAATACCTTTATAAAGAGGGAATAGAACGAATGGATTGGTCTGCATATTCTCCAAACCTCATTCCCATAGAACATATATGGGATGCTCTAGGGCAGGGAGGCAAACCTTTTTGAGTCCGCATGCCATATTGTAAACATACTTAGCTTTAAAGATGTTAATGCGTTCCAAAGTCTTAGACTTCTAATAATGATATTTAAAGAAATTAAACGAATACCCTTTAATTCGAATAAATGTTAAAAATCTGATTGAAAAAAAGTATGATCAGGTGATAAACAGAAAGGATGATTGATAAAACAGAAATCATATGATACATTACATGCCAGATGATTTCTCTTACGTGCCACAGGTTCGCCACCCCTGTTCTAGGGAGATGTGTTTCAGCTGTCATATCCCCTCAACAAACCATTGGTGACCTCCAAACACTCTTTTGCATAAATGGTAATCATTGCCTTTTCATTTTTTGCAATTTCTTATTGAAGGTGTGAGTTGATGCTGTCAATCTTGTTGTATTCAAATGTCTTTTTTTATATTCACATTTATTGTTACTTGCATTCATCTCTTATTTTTTCTGTTAACATTCACTCATTTTTCCCAAATGTATGCAGTGTATACCAAAAATATCGACATGTATGTATAACCCTATGAAAGTTTCACAATTTGTTTAAGTGATTTTGAAAATATTGTTGTTTTTGTGATCTGTGCTTAACTTTTGATGGGCATTGTAGGCATTGTATATGTGCAAATTCATGTACACATTAACTATATACCATTAGTGACTATTTCTATTAGTAGTTAAATTTTAATTTATTGGATTGTTCGGAAAGTAATTTCGTTTTTTTATTACTAGAGGAATTAGATGTATTTTTACCGGCCAATTTTATTTTAAACCACATTTTCATCATATAATTTGACAGCTGACATTTTAAGGCTTATTTGTAAAAAATTTTGTTTGATTCTGTACAATTGTTTTTTTTCGGTGACCCATCAAATATGGAAAATCGAAAGCATCATTTTCGGCATATTTTGCTTTTTTATAACTAAAAAATCAAAATGCTGTTCAAACAAGAAAAAAATTGTGGTACATGTTTGGAGAAGATGTGTTGAGAGAAAGACAGTGCCAAAACTGGTTTACAAAATTGCGTTCTGGCAATTTTAATATCGAAGATACACCACATTCTGGATGGCCATTTGAAGCCAAAGAAAACAAAATAAAGGTACTGATTGAAGCAATCTGCCATATAACAACACGTGAAGTCACTAAGAGATTAAATCTGTTAAATTGAACCGTTTATTATTACTTAAAATGAATTGGTTTCATTTCAAAGCTCGATATATGGGTTCCACATGTTATTAATGAGAGATGGTTGGATCTTAAAGATTCTCTCTATGGTTGGATTTTAAAGAAATTTGTTTTTGAGCTTTTACCAGACAATTTAACAATTGATTCGAAAGTGTACTGCCATCGAGTAAACAAATTGTGTAATATCATCAAACAGAAAAGGCCAGAATTGATCAACAAACAAAGTGTAGTATTTTACCATGATAATGCCAAATTTCACACAAGTTTGGTAACTTGTCAGAAACTTATAGCTTAGATGGGATGTGTTATCACATACCATATTTGCCAGATTGGGCACACTCAGATTAATACTTGTTCTGGTCTATACAAATTTTTTTTAATTGTAAGACATTTACTTGAAATGACAATGTCAAAAATCACTTGAATCAGTTTTTTGTAAACAACGATCAAAATTTTATGAATGTGAAATCATGCTACTACCAGAAACAATGACAACAGGTATTTGACCGAAATGGTCAATATATAATTCAATAAAATATTTATTTATTATAAGAATATTGCATTTATTTTTCTATGGAGAAAACAAAATTACTTTCCAAACAACCCAATAAAATGTATTGGCTGTTCAGTGGCTACTTTTGAGTGACATTTACATTGTATATTTCAGTGGCACTCTGGAAAAAGAGTTATATTCTTTGTTAATACATTGAATTGATGTTATTATCAAGTGTTACCAGTGAAGAACAATAACTTATTTGATCCTAGTGTTAAGTTGTAGTGGTATAAATTAGATATATAAATGACATGACAAGTTACATGGAATAATACAACTTTCTAGAGTAAATACTGGTACATATAAGTATCACTGCTAAACCTTTAGATTTCTGATAAGATACAGATACATAAAATGAATGAACGTTTTCGATCTTAATCAAGATCTTCAGGTTCTTGGATCTCTATTGTTCCAAATATGGAATGCCAAGATTTTGAATGTTTTAATACAAATTAATTTTAACCAGTATGGAATTACATTAATTAAAATCTTTGTTCTTAATTCCATACTGGTTAAAATTAATTTGTATTAAAACGTTTGAAACTGTCACAAACTACTTGAAAACAGAAAATGTAAAATTGGCATGTAATATTAAAATAGGTGTTCTGCTTAATATAGCACTTAGATTAAAACAGTGTTGATGATAAGAAAAGACAAACTTTGATGTAACATTGATAAAAAAAAATTATAATGTTAAAATAATATTTCTTAAAATCAATATTATATAAAAATAAAATGTAAAATTTTATCTTTTACTACTATCAAAATTTTATAATTTCATTTTCAAAAGATGTAAACAAAATATTCTTTCAGACCAAATTCAACTAATAATGGAAAAATAACATTTCACTATGAACTTTTCTATTCTCACATTCCATATTTTTTTAAAATGTTTTTACTCTCTTATAAATAACAAATGTCTCTTTTGATTAAAAAAATCTTCAAGTTATCTTCATTTTATTTAACTAAAAATCTTATTATATACTATAGAAATTTTTTCTTGTTATTGTCTCTCAATCCTTTACTTTTTATAATTTTTTTTTTTTCAATAATTTAGTGCTAAAAATTTATCCAAGTATCACTTTCATTTATTTTCTAACATTTATCATCAAGTTTCCTTTATTTTTTCCATCCTGCCATTAACTGATCTCTAAATATTGTTTTAAATGAATATATATATATATATATTTTTTAATATATGTTTAATGTTTTGTCTTTGACTTAATTTTGATAATTTTTCTGCTGTATATAATCTGATTAATATTGTAATTACCTTTATGATAGATTAATTAACATGTTTCAAATGTGTTTTTCTCATCACTCTTTAACAGTCCTGTGACTCTAAAGAACTGATCAGCATGTTATTTATATTAAGAATCATGGCAGTGACTCTGCACCAAGTAAAAAAATCATTGACTTTCTAAATATACAGGAATCAGGTTGCCAATTTTTGGGGGTGAATTTCTCTGTCTCCCAAACATCTAAAGTAATTCTGAATATACTATTTGAAATATAATTGTTTTCTTAGGTAGTGAGCAAAATTTCAAGATTTTCTGTAAAGCAGTTGCTGAAATGTAAACAATTGAAAAGTGCAAAAATCACCAAAAGGGCTACATTTTCTTTTTCTTCATCCAGCACTGCAGATGCTCACAGAGGAAAAAACTACTGGATCTAGAAAACTAGAAAGCTCAAATTTTAAACTTAAGCCTTTCTTGTTATCAGTGATGCTCATGAAACTTCTGGATCAATAGGTCAAAGTTTACAGGAATTTCCCATAAAGCTGTTTCAGTTTTATGGCTTAATTTTATGCTTATAAAGATAAAATTGCATTGAAACAAATGAATTTTATTCAAAATATTACTCAGAATAACAAAAGCTTAAAATTTATGTGAATTAAAACTTTTTATAATGATTTTACTAAATGATGGTTTGAAAGCATTCGGTTAGTGGCACATTGGTTGCCAATGTGTTCAATTGGTGCCGACCAAAGTGTACATCGTCATCTTATGTCTTAATGTGATAATACAATTATTAAACAAATAACAATTGCTATCCAAACAAAGACATTTGAGATGTTTTGCATATCTCTGATCCCAAATTGTGTGCCAAGTAAAAATTTATGACAATTTACTCATAATTTTGAAGCAATACCCACGAGATTTTTTACTTGTATTATTCTTTTCTATATTTTGCTTCAAAGCCTAAGGTTATCTTTACCAAAGAAAAACTCTTAAGAAAAATTTTGACTGATGTCTAAATTG
Organism: Centruroides vittatus; assembly: GCF_030686945.1. NCBI lineage: Eukaryota > Metazoa > Arthropoda > Arachnida > Scorpiones > Buthidae > Centruroides > Centruroides vittatus. Next base: position 96,688 of record NW_027120744.1, read on the forward strand.
TCATAAGTTTTTACTTGGTGCAAAATTTTTACATCTCAGATGTTTTTGTATGGATTATTTAAGATTTTCTGATGAGATTATTCGGAATTATATACTAGATATTACAAGAGATGAGAAATAATTGTTATTTTATTTATATTCTTAGACTAATGGATTAATACTATAATTTTTGCTATATGTAATAAATAGTTATAAAATATTTTTCCTCAAATATTATATCTACACATTTATCAAAATTAGTAATTTGTATCTTAACACAATTTAATAGACTTATACAGGAACTATACTTGTAGCTGTTAATCCATACAAAGAATTAAGTATATATGAAGCAGTAAGTATTTTTATCTTCATTATAAATTTATTAGTTAAATAAGATGACATTCTTTGTTTTTCAAAATTAGTTTTGTAAAATATTTTTTCTGTTTGTTTTATCTGAATATTACACATATGTATTTTTAACATTTCTAGATATTATTATTTTAAATATTTATAAACTATTTCTACTACTATATAATTAATATATTTTTAAAAAATTTGTTGAAAATTAAATGTGTATAAATTTTTACTCTGAGTTCTTAAAGAAAAAATTATCTAAAATTGTGAAAAGAATGATAACATTTAAAACTAATGGGATAAAAAATATCAGTGTTTTCTAAATAACAATGTTAGTTTTTTAATTTCATTATTTTTATTTTATTGATGTTTTATAAAATTGAAAAAATTGGTAAATATGATTATGCAAGTTAAATAATTGATGAGTAATTTTAAAATCTAAAACCAGAATACCATTATGTTTAGTAGTTTAAACTCAGTAATCTCAGTCTTTCATCAAACTTTGATAAGTATTTAATTCTAATTATACATAATAGATTACACTGTAAACATTTATTGATATAGTTTAGCTGTATTTATATACCAGTTAATAATTTACATAATAATTGAATGATCTAGTGAATAGTGTTAAAAAATCATAAAATTAAGATTTAAATGAAATTTATTGATTAGAAAAGTATTTTCATAATAGACTCGAACCTATGGTCCTTTAGCGGTATTGAGTACATTCCTGTTAGGGAGTTACGATCATAATTCATCTTGTTATTTCTTAATAGCTTGTATATAGTTGGATTACATCAATAAATGATTTGCAAATTCTTATTTTTAGAAATCCTCTTAACAAACGGCTTAAGAAATGGTATGTAATCGAGGACCACGAGAAAAAGAAAAAGTGGTCCTCGATTACATACCATTTCTTAAGCCGTTTTAGAGGATTTCTAAAAGTAAGAATTTGCAAGTCATTTATTGATGCAATCCAACTATATACAAGCTATTAAGAAATGACAAGATGAATTATGATCGTAACTCCCTAACAGGAATGTACTCAATACTGCTAAAGGACCATAGGTTCGACTCTAAACTAGTATATATAGGGGCAATGTTGAGGAATTTTCATAATATACTGTATTATGAGAAATTCAATCATACTGAACAAGAATTAATTTAAAAGCTAATTGAGGATTACATTTGATTTTTTTATAGCAAAAAAGGAAAATATTTTTTTCAAAATTTATAATTTCTGACATTTGTTTTTGTTTTTCTTTGCATCCATTTATTATAATGAATTTACTGATAACAAATAAAAATAATAATTCATTAATGTTGAGTAAACTACAAGATCTATTTGAAAAGTTTTGAAACAGAAAGTGTAAAACATTAATAAGTGCATACAGAAATGAATGTAGAGACAAGAAGGACAATTATCTTAGGATTTTTATTGCTAATAAATTATTATTGCATTTATTATTTATTTAATGTAATGTTTATATCTTAACATGTTTATTCTTACCTTTCAGTTTTGTTATGTTTTATATTGTGAAAGTTTATATAGTTTATTTTAAATGTATATTCAAGTACTAAAACTTTTATATATTTTTTATTTCATTCCACAAATTAAAAGTTGTTCCCCTAAGATTTGCTTCTGGATCTGCCTTCGAGTACATGTATCAAGATAATTTATTATTAAACTTTAGAGTATTCTTTTTTTGACTTAACACTTTGCATTTTTTCTATCATTATACAATATTAATTTCTTAACATTTATTAAGAGTAGTTGATCTTTTCAAAGAAATTTTACATAACAATGATACAATGTTTAATGAGCAAAAATTTACTAGAAAGAATATTTTTACCTTTGACCTTATTCAAAGCAACCTCAATTAAAACAGAATTCAATAAATTGAATGCTATTTTTATTTTGAATAAATTATACTTTTAAATTCTAAAAACTGTTAAAAATATGCTACAGTTATTGTATTTTCTCTATTCTAAGAGGCATGATGAGGTTGAAATTAAATTTTAAGGTTTTTTTAATGGAGGGAGAATTTTATTAAGTTTTGATAAATAAGAACAATATTTTATTTAATTATTTTAACAATAATTTAGAAAAACAATACAAATGTTATAAAAGATAATATTTGGAAGCTACTTTCTTTTATGCATATATAATAACTACTTGTTTTAATATTGTATTATATCAAACAAATAACTTGACACCTAAATGTAAATTCTAGCATAAAATGAACAAATAAAATTTAATGTTCAAATGTTTTTGGCCATCTTTCAGAGGCCCTCATCAGGAAAGAATGCACAAAACACAAAAAAACAGTTCTATCTTTTTGAAAATATCTAACTTTTGAAGTTAGCTGTGTTCCAATTTTTAAACATTTAAACGATGTCCAATACAAAATTCATTACACTTACATCGTATAAATTAATTATATTTTAAATAAAGCTATAAATAAATTCATTGTTATTATAAATAAGAAACTCAACATCACCTTAACACCGGGGATGAAATCAGCACTAAATCCAAAACCTATTACTGGTGTAAATCATTGTTATTATATTATGTGGCAATGTAAAAGTTAGTCTGATGTTTAAACATATAAATGATGTTCAATAACTTTGAGAAAAGGTTAATCACCTTCTTCTAAGGATACTGGAAAATATACAAATGATTCACTAAAATCTCGGACTATCCAGTAAAAATATTTAATTGAAATAACAAATGTTTTCGACCTTAGTATTCGGTCTTCATCAGGTTTACAAATACTGAGATTCTAAGAACAGTTATGTGCAACAATTTAAAAAAATTTTTTTAGAATGTTTTCAATCTTACGTATAAAACCATTGTGTGCATGCGTTGCCATGGATGCATATGTGTTGCTAACATATGTAGCATGCATACCACAAACGAAAGAATATAATTATTATATACACAAATACACTAAGTATGGAAGTGTACGCTAAGTAGAGCTGTGGGGGTTGTCTTCCTCTTTGTAACAGAACTTTCAAGCTTGAGATATATTAATTGCATACTTGGAATTGATGCAGTTAGTATGTAATCTGGCTTTGTATATTTCAAGTTTCTAGAGATCGTATGTTTTCTATGCGGTGCAAGAGTCTGATCATTTCAGCATTGTGAAGATTGCGAACACAAATACGACATTGATCACAACAAAGACACCACTGCCCTATCCACTTATGCCTCAACTCCGGGCATAAGAGCCAAGCTTTACACATTGTTTATATAAACAATGTTTAAACAACAGCCACATAATATAACAACAATGAATTTATTTTTAGCTTTATTTAAAAAATAATTTAAATCAGCTCTTCTCAAAATTTCCCATCAAAAATTCTGTACCTCCTACTAAATTTCTCATGATCACATCAATTTCCCTACTAAATTTAGAGGGAATTCATCAACTTGATAACACTGGTTACCAGCAATGGCAATGCATGTGGATGACAAGATGGCAAAAGACAATTAAAAATTATCTTAAAAGGAATAACAAACCAATAACCGTTGTGAAGAAAACAAAAAACCATCTCTGGACAAACATTTCCTAACTCCCTCTGAGTTCTTCAGGTGCTACAATGGTTACCCAATGGAAAGTTGTTGAACAGAATAACACCTAAACACAAATTTCCAAATCTTACGTATAAAACCATTCAAAACCATTCAAAACCAAATAAATATGAGGGGAGTTCAATATTAAAGGTACAGGTCAAAATTACACTAACATTTATAATTAAATAAAATATTTAATTCATTTCACAAAAACTACATACTTTGTTTATTTCTCAACATAATCGCCATAAACATTGAGACATTTATCCCAGCGTGACACCACTTTAAACATCCCTTTATGGTACTGTTGCTTGTCAAGTTGCTTGAAGTCCAGAACGGTATTTTCCAATTTCTCCTGATCTGCAAAGCATTTTCCCACCGAAAATTTCTTTAAAGGTCCAAATAAATGAAAATCCGAGGGGGCTAAATCTGGACTATACTCCATATGTCAAATCAAACCAACAACTGTGATTGGCACATTGGAATTGGGAAGTCCTGCATTCTCCATATAGTCCAAATTTAGCTCCCCCATTGGATTTTAATTTATTCGGACCTTTAAAGAAATTTTTGGCAGGGAAATGCTTTGCAGATCAGGAGGAATTGGAAGATACCATTCTGGACTTCAAGCAACTTGACAAGCAACAGTACCATGAAGAGATGTTTGAAGTGGTGTCATGCTGGGATAAATGCCATCTTCAGGAATGAATACGAAAACTGTTCTATAAATCAAATACAGCTGTGTTCTCATTTTAAAAATTTCAAACATGTTTGAACAATGGCTGTGATGTACATTTTACAATGTATATAAAATGTGCAAATTTTTACACTGTATATGAAGTTATTACACGATAAACATGAAATTATTAATAAGATTAAATTTTGGAGTCTAAATAATATCTCCAGGCATGTGGAATCAGAATGCAATCCGTGTTGGTGCATGTTCCATTCTTGTCAGCTCTGTAGATTTCTATGGCCGAAAATGTTTGAACATTAAATAGTTGTGTATTTATTTGCTGGAAATTTGTGTTTAGGCGTTATTCTGTTCATGTATAGTTCCAGTTTACTTGTGCAGTTGTTATTTTTGGAAAGTTGTTCAGAACAAGTTTTTTAAAAGAAATGTAAATTCAAATTACCATTCAAACTATAAGTTTAAAAAATTTGTACATGTGTTGTCTTGCGCATAACAAAGATTCAACCAATGACTATACTGTCGTGTCAAATAGAGCCTGCCAGGCCATTGACAATATTTCTTCCTTAAAATTTATACAATGCTGCAAAGTTAGCTTTAAAGATTTTTATGGCCTGGTGTAGTCTTTTTTTTCAGGTGCTACAGTTACTAACTGTAGAACCTGAGAAAGAACTCAGGAGGTGTTAGAAAATATTTGTCCAGAGAAAGTTTTTTGTTTTCTTCACACCAGTTGTTGGTTCTGTGTTAGTTATTATGTATTTCTCAGTATGTCGTTATTTATCTTAAAAGGATTGGCAATTAACTTGAGAACTTTAAAATACAGTAATATATGATACCTTTCATATTTTATTTCAATTCAATATAAGTTTTCGGTTAATACACTGCACTAATATCATGCAAATAAACAAATATTTTATTTTTGAATGATTAAATTGAATTCACCTTACTTCCAATAATTTGGCAATCTCCTTCATTTGATACAGTTTTAATTCTGTATATGTTGGACTCCTGAAATTGTACAGTACATTTAGAACAATTGTAAAAGTTGAAGACCAAATGTAAAAACATTTTGAAGTCTTTTACATGTCTGCTCACTGAGAGATTTTTTTAAAAACAATTTGCATATATATAGGCAGAGAAGAGCTTATAAAGAAAGATCAAATCCATTAATTTTAATTGTGTTTTGACAGTTGCAAATAAATGCATAGAATACTTCAAAATGTTTTTTGTATTTAGTCTTCTTCAATTTTTACAATTGTTCTAATATATTTCATTCTAAATTTTTTCATTTTTACTTTTACAAAATAAGTGAATTTACCACTAAATGTGGAAAAATGGAAATCATTTTAAGTATATTTTTCAGTTTCAGATAATTGTAACAATGGATTATTACATGGATTGTATAAATTATTAGCACTGATTTGACAAAAAATAAGATTTGATGTTAATTGGAGAAAACAAATTTTTGTTTCATTCAAAATTGTAATAAAATGCTCATAAGACAATGATTAATGTAATGATTATCTTGTTAGATTTGATGTTGTTTTTATTTTATTTTATTTTATTTTCTTAATTTTTAACTTTTTCTATCTTGTGGGCATTAAGAGTGTTTTTTTAAAATGATATCCATTGTGGGTTCAGCCAGGACAGCCACGTGATAAGAGACAAAGCCTGACATTTTTAGAACTTACTGCCCATGAACAATTTTTGAGAAGTTTCTTGTTTTGGTTCAGTCCCAGATTCCTTGAATAGTAGCCTGATTCTTTAATTATCTTGGCCATCTAGCTATCCAAATTAACCTATTATTAATTGCTCTTCCTGTGGAATCTATATAGAATAAAATAGATATATTTTTTAAACATATGTTATAAAATTTATTATAAAGAGTGAATATAATTAAAAGTGAAAGTATTCTTTTTAATAAGTTTTTATTTTTTATGTATTGTATCATTGATGTTTTGGATTTTTTTTATGTTCTCCAGAAAGGTCTGTTTTAGAATGCTGTTGATCTCTTTCTAATTATGATCTGAACTTCTGTTATGATTTGGAAATGCTGATGTTTTAAGTCAAGTTTTAGTTTGTTGCAGAGAAAGTAGTCAGCAGAAACAATGTCTAGCATGTAAGGTGGATGAGAAAGCATAGTAACACTTTTTGTCAAAAATTAATTTATAATCACAGTGTAATGAGCTTGTTTTCATAGAATATATAAAATATGAAATTCTTAGCTAGTAAAATGTATTTTAAGAACTTACTGCCCATGAACAATTTTTGAGAACATGCATTGTTATATGCATTGCATAATGTAATTAACAGCATAATTTGCATTATGCTGTTAATTACATTAACAGCATAATGCAAATTAATTATTCAGTTTTTGTTTACATAATTTTTTAACTTAGAAATGTTTTGAAAACATTATTTACCATATGAAAATTGTGAATAAAATAGTTAAAATATTATTAATTATAATTGAACTGGCAATATTCAAAACAGGGTAAGGGTAAGTTCATTCTATCTAATTTTCCAGTATGATGAAAACAGTGTCCAGAGGCAATACTTTTGAAACAAAAATACCTATTTACCTTTTTATTTACCTTTTTATTTACCTTTTTATTTGAAATAAAAATACCTATTATACTCTAGGTTGGTGTAAACCAATTATACCCTACTATTTTGCTGTGGACTGCCCTTATTTTATATGATTGTTTTATTCCATTATAAATCAAATTTCCAGGATATCTTATTTATTATGTTTTATCAAGTCAGGTAATATATTCAGATCAAAATCATTTATCTTTTAATCTGAAATATCTTCCTCATCTTCATTGTACTCTTCTAAGTTAATATGGCCTCATAAGATTCCATATGCATTGGATCCATGTGTTTTAGTACCCTACTAATATCCTCCAATTTTTTTCCATTGATTGGTACATGATCATTGTAAGTGACAACTGTTGGAAGTGGCAGGTTAACATCTTGTGTTTTGAAAAGATTGAAGATACAGAATGTTAAGCTGTCTATGCAGCATAGGTCATAAGGAGGGCTTTACCTAAGTTGACTGATACTTCAAGCATTCTGTACTTACACACTCCAAGAAGCTGACGGTTTTTATTTGATCTCTTTAATTCGATGGAAGCTGAAGTTTTTTTTTGAAGTAAGTTGGCCACCATTGCTTGAATCTATAGATAGATAGGTATAGGTACATTTTGAGAAGTCATCATCATAACATCAAAGGGATTTTTCTTTTTGGTTTGCTTTGTAAGATCTTTGTACTGTGCTGAAACATAAATCCTGTTAGACTTTCTGATGATTTGTCTAGCCAGCCCAAAATCCCTATCACCAAACTAGGTTTAGTGATTTTCAAAATGGAATAAATAGAGAACTTGTCCCAATTTGATTTACAATGCAGAAAATGAAAACCCACTGCAGTTGAACTTTTCAAGGGATTGTACCCTTGTTTCACATTATGAAAGAGGAACATTTATATATTCAAAATATATCCTAACCTGTGTTTCATCAGAAATATGACTTACCCCTTTTTGAATTTCACCAATTCAATTATATTGTTACAGTTCCAGTTTATGCTTTATTATTTAGTGTTGCTTTCTCTCAATTAAAAAGTAGTTATAATTGTCTATTCATAATGGTTTGTCTATTCACAATAATCATAAATATGTAATTGTAAAATAATAATAATTTTGTTAAAAATTCAATCATTATATAGATCTAAAAATATAATTTATCAACCTACTTGATGCTTTTTAAGCTGATCTATAGAGTCTAATTGGAAAGTGCTTTGCAGTATATTTATTTTGCTACTGATAATTACTTATCTGCATCAGTAACAGTAATACTTAATAAAGGCTATCATTATTGTTATTAAGTACTATCAAGCCAGTGTTGACTCAGAGTAACTCTGTAGATAATAGTTGTCCTGAACTGTATTTAGTCTTTAGTCAAGTGGCTGTTCATTTAAAAGGTTGTGTGTATAACATGAAAAGTCATAAAGGAACAAACTGATTTTAAAAAATGATTAAGTTACAGAAAAATGTTTATTAATTTTTTAGCTGTTTTTAATAATTTAACTTTATTTCTAATGAATTATCATTTTCAATTTTCAAAACAACAGTTTCCAAATGAAAATTTTTAATTTGTTAAAATTGTTAATTAGAGAAAGATATTTTAAAACAGCTGAATTATTAAAATAAGAAATTTTATTATATAAAAATAATTTATTCTGTTCTTAATCCATAACTGTAGAAACTGCAAACTGCTTTCTTTCGCATTATGGAAGCCATATAGGCTTCCATAATGTGAAAGAAAGCAGTTTTTTCATGACGCAAGTTTATGCAAGGTTTAAAACACTGCATATGAAGTTAGTCTCTTAGCTATAGCAATAAAAAAAGTCAGTGAATGGTATTCATATAGTAGAAGTGTAAAATATATATAAGTAACTTTCAGTTAATTTTTTTTGTACAGTACATGAGTCTTTGCTACAATTTTAATTAAATTTTTCTTATTTATATCAATAAATTAATTCTTCTTTACTTGACATAAATCAAAAAATTGTTTAAGTTGGTAATTATGAGTTTAAGGATGAATCTTCTGGAATTTTAATACATTTCTATGTTTTGAGAATTCTCATTTGTGTATACTTTTCCAAGTGAAACTCAGGTCTGATCACACTCATATATTAAATCAGCATTTTGCTAATTTTTAATGTTAATTAATAATTAATTTTAATGTTTTTATCATTGACACTTTCAATTTAAAGAATGAAGTTTATTTTTGGTTAAATTGAAAGAGAAAACTGTAAATTAATAAAAAATTTTGAAAGTCAGAAAAACTGTATGCTTATGAGTATGAAATGTTCGAAGCACATGCATTCATTACTCCACTATCTCCTAAACTGTGCCTTTCAACAGATCCCTAGAGTAGAATTAAATTATTATTATTATTAGTATTGTTTTGCTTATATATACAGTATATATTTTAAAACAATGTCTTTGTTTTAAAAATTTTTATTTAATTTAAATGATTTTATGTTTTTTTAATTTAAACTTTATTAGTCATTTTGAATAAAGGTAAATATTATAAGAAGTATCTTTTTTTCTATACTGTAATATGCTTTTTTCTTCTGAGAATTCAGGGAGTTTTAAATTTGCAGATTCCAGGTTAAGAAACAGTACAGTATTTGAATTATTTTGGGTACCAAGGTAACAAAAAATGAATATCCAGATACTAAAATTTCTACAGTGTACAAAACTTCTACAGTATTTGTTTGTTCTTCAAATTGTACACGATATAAGCAGTATTCTTTACAAGCATTATAATTTAACAGCCTCAATTTTTTTCTTTCCTTGCCTTTTTAAGGTCCAGCTTTTAGGTCTGTATGATGATGATAGAAATATTTTACAGTATTTTGAATAAATTGAGTCTTTATATATAAATATTTATGTTTTCATCTGAATATTTTATGTATCAGTAAGTCCATTACAGTAATTTTGCCAGGATAGTTTGTCATAGGATTTCTTCTCTGTTTGTCATTTTGGTGTTGATTATTGATCCAAGCAGCTTGAAATTATCTACTGTTTCATTTTCTTTCCATTGTTGGCTTCCTTAAATTTAGTGAATATAACTATTACTATAATAAAAGCATATAATTCAAAATATGTTTTTATAAATTAGAAAAATTTTAAAGGAAACAAAGTAAAAAGGATTTCTTTCAACATACTTTTTAAAAGTAAAAAGGAATTTAATGAATATTTTTTTAGTTAAATATTTTGTAATTATATTCACCATCTAGTTAGATTTAGAGATTAAGCCATGAGTCTGATTTTGATTGCTTATATATCTTGATTTTAATTTTTGATTTAACTTTTAAATTTGAACTTGTGATTTAATTCATTATTGTTAGTAATTTAAGTATGTATTGCAGTTTGCAAACTGATTGGGTTTGCCTTAAAATAATAGGGATATAATTAATTTTTTGATGATTTCAAAATTTTAGTTTGAAACGAGTCACCAGTGAAGGAATTTCTTACATTGTTGCTAACTGTTTAAAATATTTTTACAGACACACTTTCCAACCGCTAGATGTATGTTTATCTTCTCGATGGCTGATGAAACTTTTGCATATGTCAATTAAAATATTTATTTGAATTTATATATCAGTTTTAAAATTTGTATTCATTCTTTTGTGGAAATGTTCTGCTTGGTTTAAATTTTAATTTTAGGAGTGTTCTATTTGGTTATATTCCATTATCTGATGATGTTCATTGTAGGTGAATGAAAGCATTTGTGATAATAAAATTAGATGCTTTTAACTGGTTTTTTTTTGGATTTTTCTGAAACTGAAAGATTTAAAGCAATGTTTGAGTTTTTTTAATAATGTTTGCAAAGAATGAAAATGAACTGTGGCAGAATGTTTGTTTTGTATTATGTTGAGATATTTCAAGGTAAGATACACAAACTATATTAAATATGAAATTTAATGAATAGAGGTTGATATATGTATTTGTAATTTTAGGTTATAACTATGTGGCCTGTGACTGTTAAAAGATCACATACTAGATCAAGTGAATAAATTTAAAAAATACAACTCTCTTGAGACCATAAAAAGTGGTCTAGAATTACTCAATGCTGGGGTACAAAAATGTATGATCTCATGTCATGTGTCCAAATTATGAACATTGAGTGATTTATATACTAAATAATTTGCCAATTCTTCCACATCAAAGATCCACAGCATGGATGACATTCATATTTAATTTTCATGTTATAATATGTTATAATATTTCTTGCTTGTTAGTCAACAATTTCATTTGATTTCATTACTTATTTCCTGTGGCATTATGGAATGCCTGTCAATAGCCTCATTTTCACAATGTAATGTTACAAGTATAATGATGAGTTCTTGTGATCTATGATTTTAACATTATGCTATTTATAACATTTTAAACATAATAGAAAATACTAATGCACAAACTTGCAAATATAACTAGTCTGCATGTGCTAAAAGCTTTCAACCAGATGCAATAAATTATATAGGTTCATGCATGATATAACTTGTTCTATATTATCTGTGTATGTTGTATCTTTTAAAATGTGCTTTATGTAGTTTTTGCATTATTGACCTTATCTTGCATAGCAATCATGAATCCTTTTGTCTCAAAAAGGCATCCTAAGCCAGCTAATGATTTGATTCAGTTTTGTCATTATTAATGTTTTATATTTTATTAATATTATTTGATAAATAAAACGAAAATGAAACAAAATTATTAAAAATTTTGTCATTGGGGTCATTTTGTGTTTTCTGCACTTGACGTAGTTTAGATAGTTCTGTCTAAAATATTTGTTTTCCTTGTTTTATTTATTTTATAATCATATCTACAATGAATTGCTAATAAAAATAAAATAAATGGGGGGAACATTTGAGATGATACCTTCTAATCTAAACTCATATGACACTTTTGTAGGATTGGGTTTTAAAATACAGTGGACAAAAAATTGGACATGAAGAGCCACATGTATTTGCTATAGCAGAGTCAGCATATAACCATTTACAAGAACATGGAACAAATCAGGCTTGTGTTATCAGTGGAGAAAGTGGAGCTGGAAAGGTAATAATACAAAAACAGATACAAATTTAGTTTAAAATATTTTTTATAAATATTAAAGATTATTATATATAATATTATATAAGATTTTATATATTAAAAATTTGCTAGTATTATTTATCAGGTTTTACTTTACATTATAATAAACAAACTATACTCAAAACTACAGACATGGGATGCATTCAGCAAATAAAATGTATGCAGCACTTTAGCTCAACACTGTAAGGTTGGCTGAATGTGCCCTTAGATTGAATTAAATATTTATTTTAGATTTGTTTGGTAAACTAATTATATATTATTAATAAATACAAAAATGCTTGACTAAAACCAAATGAACTGCTGAATTATCAGATTATAATATGGCTATGTAATTAATTAAATACTAAATAATTTATCCAGTGGTAGCATGGGGGCTAGGGGGCCATCAGAATCGAGATTCGAAAGTTTTATGTAGGGATCCTGCCATCAGGTTTGTATTATCAGACACACCTCCAATTTAGACTTTAGATAACACTGAGATACATAAGGTGTGAGGGTAAGAGTTACTCTGAAGTTCAAAGAATGAACCTCTCAGGAGGATGAATATAAATTCAACTAAACCAACTTAAGAATAAATAAAAAATTTTTACAAAAACTAAACATAATGTGAGATCCCGGGGAAGTAAGAGGGAGTCGTACCTTCCGTTCCGGCGACTCACTTGTCAAGGATGGCTGTTACGTTGACGGTGCATTACGCGTTACGCGAGTGGATGAGGAGGAAAGATGGGGTCGACGATAAGGCGAAGCCGACAGTCAAGAAAGACACCATTTTATAACAAAACAAGATTTATTAAAAGCTAAACGAACTAAACTACACTTCTACCCTCGTATACAAAAAGGGGGTCCGGAGAGAGAGAGTTTACAAATATTTTCATACCTCTTAACAAGTCCGTAATAGACGGAGTTCGTAATAGACGAACATTCTCTCAGAAGTGACGATGATGTTCGGGATGACGGAGAATCAGTTAATGGGACGATGGCACGTAGAACCTTAGAATTCGTAGACTGGACAATGGCACTTATAAAACTAAGAAACTTAGAAACTTTCGGGTTTGGTCGACGGCGTAGTGCACTTCGTAGTGGAGAGACGATCGGAGAGCCCTTTAGGGGGGAAAGGAAGCGTCTTTTATAAGTTTTTCTTGACGGGAAAACCTGTCACGTGATCGATAACGGATCGCAATTTGGGCCATAGGTGTTCCCGGACTTTAAATAAATGACTAGCTCGGACGCTAACTGTAAACCATTGTGCAAGATGATCTACCTGCATCCGAGGGAACAACGGCTTGTTGATAGTTAGGGGGCGATCGTTGCCCGTCGAGGGTCAACAATTTCCCGGGTATGGAATGTTGTTGATTAAGTCGTTTATAACTGGAGTGAAAAAATTCAGAAATTTCTAGGTTTTTAACTTCCAGATTTCACAATAATATTAGAATTAAGTCTGAACATGTCAATAACAATATACAGTGGAACCTCACTTAACGAGCATAATTCGTTTCAGAGTCTTACTTGTAATGCGAAACACTTGTTAAGCGAAACAATTTTTCCCATATAAATTAATGTAAAATATGATGAGTTCCACGCAGAAAAAATGCTCAAATGTTTTTTTTTTTGTATAACATTTATTCAAAAAAAATTGTACAATATACACTGTTAAGGAGCATGAATCAGCATCATCTTTTCTTCCAGTGCAGAATGAACCATCCTGGAATGAGAATTTGATTTGCAGAAACGAAAAAAAAAAATCACAGATAATATGTTTGATAAACACTTCAAACGATATGCCAAATTCTTGGGTTATGTGGGTTATATAATTAAATATTAGAAATTAATTAATTTGACTAGAGGTAGTCAGTCATGTTTCCATCTCGTATTAAATTTAATTATAAATAGTTAATTTTTAATTCAGACATTTCTAAAATTTAATTTGGAATCGGGTCATTAAATTTAATGACCCAAGAATTTGGCAAATCGTTTGGCCTGTTTATTATATAACGGGCTATGGTTGTTGATGTTTATAAGTAATATGTGTGAACACAAGTTTGGAAAAATATGTGATCACAAGCAACACTAAGAAGCTAGCTGAACGAGTGCTAAACACAGACTGATGGAGCATGCTGCATGCGCACAATTTGGGACTTCCCCTCTCCTCATCACTCATTATGCGAAAAATTGCTTGTTAAGCGAGGCAAATTTTTACAGTTTGTTTTTCTCATTATGAGAAATACTCGTTGTGTGAGGTGCTTGTTAAGCGAGGTTCCACTGTACCTATATCTAGATAGACGAAGTCTATCCTTGAAAGTTAGCCTATTTGTATACTATTAAACCTAGTGGGAGGAAACCCAAACTTTGTGACTCACAACATACTAGGAAAAGAGTTGTCTTTTCTTTGGTTCCTTTTTCTTTTCTTTTTTTTGAGCCCTATCTCTCATTACACTGACTCTATCTTTACCAAATTTGATACTCCTTTGGTGTGACTTTACTGTTGTGTTCACTTTCTTCTCTCTGAGTTGACTCTTTCTAAAGGAGAGAAGAGTGAACACAACAGTGTTCACTCTTCTCTCCTTTCCTCTCTCCTTTTTTTCTCTCCTTTCTTTCTTTCTCTCCTTTCCTCTCTCTCCCTTTCTTTCCCTCTTTCTCCTGTTTTTTTTCTTTTGTGTTTTTTGTCATTCCCTTTTGTTATATTTTTTTTTTCCTGACCAATCATGATTTTATTCTGGAGGAAGTTGATGTAATGAAAAATTAGCTTGATTGGTTATTTTTAGTTCTTCTCTCTTGTCTAGTATGAATTGTGTGTGAATGATGTGAATAAAGTATATAAATAAACATCATCAAACCCGATATATTTTAAAGCTATCGTCCAACTAAAGCCAAATAATTATCATGAATAAAGTAATAACTGTATTTAACACTAGTTGAAAAAGGAAAAATGAAACTCATTTCCTTCATCTTTTTCTCTGAATGTTATGAGATTAATAACAATTAATTGATAATTTTTTTATTATAATTTGCATCTCTTGACTATTTTTAATCTGTATTGCTACAAATTTAGAAGAGAGGGTTCCTAAATCAAGAAAATAGGCAAAATTTTTTTTACAACACTACTTGATAACATAAAAAATCATGATGTTGCATTAGGGTGTCCTCTCTGACAGCTAATAATTGTTTGATGAACAAACAGACAGGACAAAAAAAAAAGGAATATAAAATACATATATAGTTTAAAATACAATAAAATTCCAACTTATTATTTAAAGACATTACATTATTTGCTTAAAATAAGTTTATTAAAATTAAAATTGTACTAATAATGGTAATAATAAATAATAATTCAATAATATATTATATATATTCAAAATAATACTAATAATAATAATTCAAGAATATATATATATATATTCTTGAATTATTATTATTAGTATTATTTTGAATATATTTGGAATATATATATATTTAAAATTTCACCATAACAATCAAAATTTAGTGAAAATGGTGGGTCTCACAGGTAGGCATCTCATGCTAGTTGAGGCCAATTCTTGTCTTTCAGAAATTCTAAATTAAATTAAATTTATTACAGTTTTTAAATACATAGCCATATCATAGCCTGATAATTCAATAGTTCATTTGGCTTTAACTATAAATCAAGTTTTCAAGATTGTGTGTGTGTGTGTGTGTAATTATTAATATATACCATACTGGAGTGAAAGCTTAAATCAGCTGAAAATCATGGAAGGCCAAGGTGCAAATCATCCTTAGCTAATGCAGTGAGGGGCTT
Source organism: Centruroides vittatus (assembly GCF_030686945.1). Lineage (NCBI taxonomy): Eukaryota > Metazoa > Arthropoda > Arachnida > Scorpiones > Buthidae > Centruroides > Centruroides vittatus. The sequence continues at coordinate 112,716 of NW_027120744.1, forward strand.
GTGTAGTTAAATCTCTTAAAATTAGTTTGGAAGTGAAGATTAGATAGAAGTTTAGATAACATAATTGACAATGCATTTGCACAATTAGTAGAAATTATGGATTTGAGTTCCAATAAAATTACATTAGCTTTTTAATTTTAGCAGGATGGTATTTCATCAAAACGTTTTCAACTCTTAAATGTCATCTTTACTGATTTTCTGAAAAGAAGAACAAAATGAAAAAAGAACATTCAAATATGGAGCATTATATTCCAAATTCAGTTATATTTTCCAGTTTTTAAATAAAGAATATTCCAGTGCAGGAATAGTTCTTAAAAACAAAGGCAGACAATTGCTAGATTACATCAGATTATATTAATGCTACTTTACTAATTAAAATATCAAGCAGTTTGACCTAGAGATAGATGGTAGGTGTCTCCTCTTCATAAATTTAATAATTAGTTTAGAAGGTTCTGGAAGAAAGAATTGACCTGAAGTTCAGATGGAGGTCCAAGTTGTGTAACTGGCAACACATCTGTATTGCGAATGGGAGTTGTAAGTTTAAGTGTCACTTCAGACTGCTTCTTTCTTCCAGAACCTTCTTAACTGATTATTAAATATTAATTTAATTATAATTATTAAATGTATTAAGAGAGGGCACCTATCACCTATCTCTAGACCAAATTACTTAATATTTAATTAGTAATTAGTAGCATTAATATAGCTCAATATAATCCAGCAATTATTTAAAAATTGGGTTATAGATATTTGTATTTTTTAAAACTTAAATTTTTTAGGAAAATATAATGATTGTCTAAATTTCAAAGTGACATATAGTTTCAAATAGTTTAAAATGACTTTTCAGTTAAAGAAATCTAGTTTTATAACTTAGCCCAAGTTAGTAGCAAATAAGTTAAAATATGATCACTGTATAGCTTATAAACTGCCCATTACATCTCAAAAAGGACATTCCATGCAGTAGAGATGTCCTGTTGATCCTTGAAGTCAATGCAATTAATTGTTTACTTAGAAAGATGGTTGTGATTGATAAATTTCAAGCTGTTCCAATGATTTCAGTTCTACAAACAAAGGATAGAAAGAAATGTAAATAAAAAATCAGTAAAAATGGAGAAATAATGTAATAAAAAATTTTGATATAATATTTATAAACTTGAAGATGGTCTTTTTATAAAACTGAATATATTAGTTATTAAAAAAGTTCTTGCTGCTTAAAAAGGTTTGAATGACTTAGTTACTAGATAATTACAACTTACTTGAGCTGTGACCGGTGTGAAAACTGGTCACAGGTTCAAGTAAGTTGTAATGATCTAATATACACCCCGGTGTGTATGAGGAAGATATGTTGACTTAGTTACTATTTTGACTGTTACTTTTTATATTAACCCAGCTTTTTTTACTACCACAGTTTTAGAATCTGTGATATATGTCTCTGTAGGGTGCAGTCCTTATATCTGCTTCAGGCTCTTTTAAACATGTCTGGAGGGACATTGCCCCCTTTGTATTCTTGCCATATGTAGAATCTCTCATCTTATAGGTAGATTTTATATACTCCAGGAATTCTAAGCCAGCATTGTGAATCTTTCTCTTTGTATAAGAGCTGGTTTACTATTAGAGCTGTAGATAAATGGACAGTGAGGTGGCTGAGCCCCCTTAGTTTAGTTGGCAGTACTCATATGCAGTATATATACTTTTGTTGTTGTCATGTAAATTTAGGCTACTGTTACGTTTTTACACTTTAGCTGAAGATCTAGTGCTGGCTGGAAAAACGAAAAATACTAGTTATAATTTTTTTATCTTGTTCCTATAGGGGCTGTTTAAGTATTATATCAGCAAAAACTTGCATTTTTTTATCTTCTCTCTCCTATCATCACTAGTCATTAGAAATCAAAGTACTCCTCTAAATATATCACCAGGCCAGAAGTTAAAACTATTTGCAAATACACAGAATTATTTTCAAACAATTCTGTGATAACTGGAGAGAAAAATGATAGGTGCAATCTTATATCATTAAAACTCACCCTCTCTCATGACCTAAATGAATCCTTCCTTCCTTCCTTATAAACTATTGATGTAATATTTGAATGGTCCTTAGCCCCAGTGATTTATTTTTGGCTACAAGAATGTATCTTTTATAAATGTGTAACACTTCCCCGTGGGGGGAATTTCAAAAAATCCCTTCTTAGTGTACAGTACATTCGGAGCCAGGATGTACATTAATTTGTACCTTTTAATAAAACTGAACTGAACTGAAACTGTACAGTACATTCTCTTGACATACCCTATTAAAACACAATCAAAAACGCGTTTAAAATAGTATAATAAAAGCAGAGTTCTTCACAGTAAGCCTTAATCCTGTCCCTCTCCCCGCTGGGGAATATCGAAAAATTCCTTTTTAGTGTATATTCTGTTGACGTACCGTATTAAAACGCAATTAAAATGCAAAAAACCACATGTAAAATAGTATAAATAGAAGCTGAGTTCTTCACAGTAAGCCTTAATCCCGTCCCTCTCCCTGCTGGGGAATATCGAAAAATTCCTTTTTAGTGTATATTCTATTGACGTACCCTATTAAAACGCAATTAAAAACCCAAAAAACCGCATCTAAAATAGTATAACAGAAGCCAAGTTCTTCACAGTAAGCCATGATCCTGTCCATCTCACCCCCCAGGGGGGATTTCGATATGTATATTATATAAAAACACGTGTGTATTTGAATGCAACGTTGTGTCAAAATTTCAAAGGAATCGGTAGGAACAAACAAACGTTATATTTTATTTATATAGATAGATAGAAAATGATCTGCTTTAGTTAATTCTCACAGAGAAGCATAATGCCTCACAGAAAAGCAAACTTAGGTCGTCGGAAGTTAGCGCCATCTGTTGGACATAAAAGCCTTAATCCATATATAAATATATTTTTGAAAGGGGGGAAATGGTGGTCTTTACATGTGCCAGAAACCTTCGCGGGAGTGTATTAAACAACTTCCCGAAGTTTCGTGGCAATCGGATAAATGGTGTGGTAGTGCATGAAGGACAACACACACACACACACACACACACAGACATACATTCATTTTTATATATATATAGATTGATGTAATATTTGAATGGTCCTTAGCTCCAGTGATTTATTTTTGGCTACAAGACTGCTGTTCCAGTCCCATATACTTTATGTTGTATTTTCAAGATTGTACTGTATTGTTTTAATTTGTGATGAGATATAATTTCATCTATTTTGTTGTTGTTTTTGTTTATTCCACAACTTTGAATTTAAAATAATTCAACGTTGTTAAAGTTACTTGAAGACATTCCTTAAATTTATTGTTTTAAAGTGTTTGTTTCGTTAGTCAAATTTTATTTCATTTTAATGTTTAATGCCTGAATATGTTGTTGTTAATGTTATTTTCAATTACATTATTTATATATATATATATTATTATTTACATTTACATTATGGTAATACATATACATATTTTTAATTTTTAGACAGAAACTACCAAATTTATTCTTCAGTATCTTTGTACTGTTACAACAAATGTTTCCACTTGGATAGAAGAACAAATATTAGAAGCTAATACTATTTTGGAAGCATTTGGTATGTTTTCTTATTTTTTATTTTATACTTGTGAAAATAATTGGCTATTGCTACATAAATGCCTCATCAAATTAAATATTTAACATAAATTAAATATTTAAAAATAAATTTAAAATAATGTTTGGAGACTATTAGTATATTGATTAAACAGCTTGAAACTGATATAAATATCAAATATACTATTAATGAAATTTAAATATAGTATTATTTTAATTACTGAATATGCAAATTCATGCATTTATGAAATTTGTGAAGTATAGAAAGTAAAAAAATGATTAGGGATTATTTCGTGCAAAATACTACAAAACTAGAAATTTCCTTGACAAGTATGGACTACTTTCTATGAGAAAGTAGAGATTGAAGAATTGAGAAGAGCACAGATTTCAAGAAATATAAGAAGAGTATCTAATATTTCTACAAATTAAGTAGCCTACTGCCTGTGGAGGCATAGTTAATGTGTGATAATACATTTTAAATAACAGGCTTGTTAGATTGTTATTTCCACTTGGATAATAGAACAACACATAATCACTATAAAAAAAATTTTTTTTAAATCGTTGTAGAAGTGACACAATGTGGCTATCTTTCTTAAAATTTAAATTTTAAATTGAATGAAGTATGTTTAAAATATGCCATTTGCCAAAATATTTAAAAACACAACTTAAGAGAAATTCTGTTGTGAAGCATGAACTAAATGAGGTTACTGATGTCACTGCAATGCAAGTTCAATCATCAATCTGAAATCAATAAAACATTTATTCTATAGCTAATATTTCCACAAAATAATAGCTTATACTTTCTGTCAGAACATAAAACAAATATAACCAAAATTTCATCTGGATTGGACAAAATTGCAGGAGTTATAAGGAATTCACACACACAGAGATGACAATTTTTAAGTTTTTATATTATTATTATTATTCATTACATAGAAGTTTTAATAAAAAGAACATTTAAAGGACTAATTTAAAGGAGCATTTGAAATGTTTTTTATTATAATTTTATTATTTATTAATATTATATTATATTTAATAAGTTTCTAATATCAACTAGAGAGCTTTGCCTCCCACTTGCTTTGCTCTCTTGCTCTGTGGGTTTTGTCCTTTTATTCCTAACATAAACTATTCATAAAAATTTTCTGTTGATTGGTTTTTGGTGCTGCTGTTTCCATTTTTTCCACAAAAATGTTTTCTGGTAGCAAAAGTGTTATGATGATTTTAAGCTAAGTATATATATAAGTATTTTATATATATAGAGTACATTTATTATCAACACCTTATCCAGAACCTGTTACTGGTGTGTTCTTTGAATAATACAGTTTATCATTAAAACAACTTCTTACATAATACTGGAATGCATATACTTTACACTTGAGAACCTTAAAAGTCCAGTAATAACACTTTAATAGAAAACTAACGTTTTTGATCGTATTCCAGTCTTCCTCAGGTTTGTAAACCAGTAAGATTTGAACTTGGAATGAAAAGAACAACACACAGTGCGGCAATTATATTCCGGGACTGGATCTATAAAAATGAAACAAAACAATTTTATTCAAATCTTTTTATTAAATTATTCAAAATACTCTCCTCCTGCTTCAATACACTTTTTACAGCGATTCAATAGTGATTCAAATGCCTGCTCAAGCTCAATTTTTGGTATTGCCTCTAATATGCACGTAGACTCTCTTTGGATGGTTTCAATATCATTAAAAATGCGTCCTTTCAACTTCGTTTTCATTTTTGGAAATAAAGAGAAGTCACATGGTGCTAAATCGGGGGAATATGGCAAATGATTCAACACACAGACTTGATTTCGTGCCAAAAATTGACGAACAATCAATGATGTGTGACTCGGTGCATTATCGTGTAACAAACACCAGTCATCAGAATTGTGATATTCTGGTCGAATTTGACGAATTCTTCCCATTAATTGTTGTAAAACTCCCAAGTAGAAAGCAGCAGTAACTGTTTGACCCTGTGGGACGAACTCACGGTGGATGATGCCTTTGCTATCGAAGAAAACAATGAACATTGTCTTGATTTTTGATGGAACTTTTTGTGTTTTCTTGGCTTGAGGTGATGATTTTGACTTCCATTCGGCACTTTGTCGTTTTGTTTGTGGGTCATATTGAAAACACCAGGTCTCGTCACCAGTAACAATTGATTTGAGGAAGGTTGAGCTGTTATTTGCTGCTCATACAATCTCTCTGGAATGTTCCAGTCTCATCAATTTTTGCTCTGGGTTAGTGTGTGCGGAACAAATTTAGCTCAGACCTTTGTTTTGCCCAAATCTTCTTTAAGAATTTGTCATATTGTCTCTTTGTTAATGTTTAATGCTTGTTCCATCATTCTCAGTGTCGCATTGCGATCGTTGGATACAAATTCTTGCACTTTTTGAATCGAATCTGCTGTTCGAATTGTTTTTGGCCTTCCCACACGTTTGTCGTCCTCCAGTGATTGTCTGCCTTCCAAAAATTGCTTGTGCCACTCAAAAGTCTTTGACCGTGATAAACACTCACTTCCATACACTTTTTGCATCATTTTGAATGTTTCTGTGGCACTTGTGCCAAGTTTAGCGTGAAATTTAATAACAGCACGTTGTTCCATTATTGTTTTCTGACCTGTAACAAAATAAACTGATTAACAAAATATCAAAAACAATGATAAACGTCAACCGATTTAAATAAAAGTTTTAGATTATGTTCATATATGTCCAAACTTCATATGACATAAAATTTAAACAGATGTTGCTACTGGTTGCTGAGATATAGCTTCAGTCCCGGAATTTAATTGCCGCACTGTGTATTTACAAATTATTTTTAAAACGTATGGAACAACATGTTTAAAAATTATTTTAAAATCTGTGGAACAATCTAAGTGCATGTATAAAACTTTTATCCATGCATGTTATCATGGCAATAGAACTGTATCAATACCATAATTGGTATATAATGTGATGTAAATAAAGATACAGAAAAAGGTTGCTAACAGTACCTCCAATCGTAGGAAACATTAATGGCATCATTTGTGTTAATACAGTTGCCATGTAAGCTGGCTTTGTAAATTTCTAATGCCTCAAGGTTTTGAATGTGATTTTGAAGGTTTCAATTTGGTGTGACAATCTGACCAGTTTGGCTTTATGGAGGTCAGCCTGTATGTCGGGGTCTATGGTGTAGGTGGACCGGAGTACGGTTGAAAACGTTAGTTTTCTATTAAAGTGTTATTACTGGACTTTTAAGGTTCTCAAGTGTAAAAAATACAGTTTATCACTAATGTTTTCGAACTGTTAAATAGTTCTTCCGTAGGTGAAATATGCTGAATGATCAATGGAACACAAAAAAAGAATGTGAATATTCAAATTAAATCGAACATATGTTTGACGAAAGTTGTTACAATGGACATGCGCATTTCGTGCTTGGATGGTGGCAATTAAAGGTTGGCATCCATAAGGGCTTGCTAGGCAACAGATAAATTTAGTTCCTCCTTTTGGTTGATGCAGGTGGCATTGTGGCTTGCTCAATAAATGGATATGGTTTCTAACCGTCTTAGATGTTCATGGTGAGGCATAGTGAGGATGACCTTGGCTTGATCAAATTCCGTCTCGATATCAGAGTCAGATGCATAAGTAGCAAGGACCATGGTCTGTCTTCCATGCTGAAAGTCTGCATGGTGTTCGCGTATTCTGGTTCCTAAGGAGCATTTCGTTGAGCCAATATAAATAATGTCCCTGTCACATCTGTTGTCCCTAAGAGGGATGAAGTAAACACCAGAGAGTCTGTTATGGTCAGGAGAGTCTTTCCCGTTGCAGAGGGTGTCAAAGATCATCGGACATCTCCTGTACATGATCCGCATGTGGCGTTTGTTGGCAATTGGATAAGGTGTTGATTTCCATCTCTGGTGCTGATGTTTACATTTATTTATTTACTTGACATTTTGTTATGTTTATTCTAGAATTGCATTTTATAAGATAGTTTTTATATTATTAATTTGATTTATCAGTATTTATGTATTTTATAACTTATTGATATCTACTGGAATTAATTATTCTATAGTTTTTCCATTGTAAGTTCTTAAACAGTATTTTATATTCATTAATCATTAATAACAGATTTAAAATTCTTAATTTTTTCAGTCAAAATATTTTATGATAAAATTTTATGTTTTGTTTTTTTTAAATAAATCCCAAATTATAAGATTTTATTATATATATTTTCTGGATACATATTTAGAAAAATAACTTTATGAAATACATTATAAAAGCTGTTACATTCTTTCATAGCCATTCAAGAAAGTAAATAAGTCAGCTTATTGAAATATTTACTAAAGACAAAACATTGGTTTGTCTTTGGTAAAAAGAGAAGCACTGATTTAATTTCTAATTGTTTTCAATTTATGGGAAATCATCTACAGGATACAAAATACAAAGTTGAATTAATAAAAATATTAGGTATTATCTGATGTATTTCAAACAATCTGTGCCCATTAGCTAGAAAATTAATAATTTATATATATGATGAGATGACATACTTTTTACATAGAGAGGAAGGATATAATACAATATCAATATAAATTTAGTTCATTTTTTTATTATATGTTATTATAACTGTAACATATATATTATTAAAATTTATTTCTTTATTAATATTTTAATATATTTATCATGTACAGGAAATGGAAAAACTGTTCGAAATGATAATTCTAGCAGGTTTGGAAAATTCATTCAAGTGTGTTTTGATTCAAGATATCAAATTAAAGGATGTATTATACAAGATTATCTACTGGAACAGTCAAGAATAACTTTTCAGTCTGTAGGTGAAAGGAATTATCATGTATTTTATCAATTAGTGGCTGGAGCACAACGTAATAAAGAATTAAGGGATCAGTTTATGATTGGTCCAGCAGAATCATATAATTATCTAAACCAAAGTGGTTGTACTAAAATTGAAGGTGTCAATGATGCTCATATGTTTGATGCCTTACGTCTTGCTATGTCAGTTCTAAACATGCCTTCTGACATGTGTGATGGTATATTTGGTGTTTTGAGTGCCATTTTATGGCTAGGAAATTTACAGTTTGAAGATGTGGATGAAGAAAACTGCCAGTTGACATCAAATGATGAAGAAATCATAATGACTGTAGCTACTCTTTTAGGGCTGGATCCTGAAGGACTTACACAAGTGGCATTGCAGCGTCAAATAAATGTCAGAGGAAATGTTACTGAAATACCATTAAAGTTACATGAAGTAAGTACATTATTTCATTTTTCATAAACATCAAAATATAAAAAAAAATATAGTTGAACTATTGTAAAATAGAACATAGGAATATTTCTTGAAATTCCAGTATAAAAATATGTTAATTTTCTTAAATAAATTAATATATATTGGTATATATTTCATTTTGTATGTTATATTTTGAAATAATCTTAGAATCTTAGACTTACTTCAAACTCAAACCAAAACAGTGCTACTTTTGATATATTTTCTTTCACTAATGTTTTCGAACCTCAGGTTCTTCTTCAGGTGAACAAACAATGGACAAAAATATTCGGTGGAACGAATCTTTTTCAAAACGAATTCTGAAATGGAACATTCTAAGGAAACTTGTGCAGTCCTCGTAATTTTGCGCATGTGCAGTTGATAGAAGTATAACTTTTGCCTTATCATGTATCATAAACCAGAGTTTGCCAGGCTATCGATAATGCTAGTTCATCTTTATTGTTGATACATTTTTCTTCCCGTGCTACTTTATGTATACATATCGCTTCCATCCATTGTAAATGATCTTTCTTTACTTGAAATAATCTTTCAAGTAAAGCAACAGCTTCTACTGTATATATTATTTTCATATAGTTAACATGTAAATAAATTGTTTTTTAATTTAACATAGAGAATTAAAACATCTAAAGAAACAAATTTTTGGATGTTGTTGCAAAACATTTTAATCTTAACCTTAAAGATTAATTATTATATAAGTTAAATAACAATAATTTCTTTTTACAATCTAATTCTTATATACAATTAAGTTATATATGTGGTTTATTTTTTAATGGTTGATGAACTTTTTGTTAATTGATAATGAAAAATTTCTAAATTGGTGGTTTTTTATACTTTCATTTTACCAAAAGACTTACAACTGTACCAGAATCATTTACAGTACAGTAGAACCTCGCTTAATGAGCACTTCGCATAACAAGTGTTTCGAATAACGAGCAAAATAAATTGTGAAAAAATGACTTGCTTAATGAGCGATGTTTCACATAACGAGTGGCCAGGAGAGGGGAAGTCCTGGATTGTGCGCATGCTCCATCAGTCCATGTTTAGCACTCGTTCAACTAGCATCTAAGTAGCTATACATTTTTTCAAACTTGTGTTCACACATATTACGTATAAACATTAACAACCATAGTCCATTATATAATAAACATGCCAAACAATATGCCAAATTCTTGGGCTATGTAAAGGTCTAATTACATATTAGAAATTAATTAATTTGACTAGAGGTAGGCAGTTATGCTTCCATCCCTTATTAAATTTAATGATGAATTCCAAATTAAATTCCAGAAATGTCTAACTTAAAAATTAATTAATTATAATTATTAAATTTAATATGAGATGGAAACATAACTACCTACCTCTAGGCAAATTAATTAATTTCTAATATTTAATTATAGCCTTTACATAGCCCAAGAATTTGGTATATCTTTTGGTGTGTTTATCAGACAAATTATCTGATTTTTTTTTTTCCTGCAAATTGAATTTGCATTTCAGGTTGGTTCCTTTCACCCTAGAAGAAAAGATGATGATTCACACTCCTTAACAGTGTATATTGTATAATTTTCTTTGAATAAACATTATACATAAAATATTTGAGCATTTTTTTCTGGCGCGGAACACATTATCGTATTTTACATTAATTTATATAGGAAAAATTGTTTCGCTTAATGAGTGTTTTGCATTACAAGTAAGACTCTGGAACAAATTATGCTTGTTAAGTGAGGTTCCACTGTATTTAAAATTCATTACATGTATCAATATTAGCATTTTTTGCCCTCATTACACTATTAAATAAACAGAAAATACATCTTTCAATAAGTAGTACATTATACGTAAGTAATAAATAAATAAATATACTCTCACCGAAATGGAGATTTAAAAGTATTTTGGTTGATGTTTTTACAAAATAGCATTTAGATGACTATTTTTTTTACAAATCATACATTTTCTAAAAATTTCTATAATACAAGATGTTTTGGGCATAATTAAATAACAGTAGAAATAATTTTAAATGTTCTTAAAACATATAATTATAAAAAAACTTAGTCCTAGCATTCAGCATTGCCTAGAGAAATTTAATGAAGATGCAGTAACAGGATAAAATTTTATTATAACGAGATAAAAATATAGCTAGCTTGTAATATATAATCCATAGAGGTAACATAGAGGATTTAGTGATAATACATGATATACCTAATCTTGTGGATGATTACAATATGTGAATTTTAAGACAATTAATAAATGAACAGTAAACTTATATAAATGAAAGATCTTTTGCAACTGTGAGAACTGAAAGGTGGGAGTGGATTGACTGATACTCTATTTTTGTCAGACTACAAAAATGTAATCTGCTTTGCTTATGGAACAAACTAATGTAAAAAGTCTGAAGGTATTCTATGATATAGTAAGGAGAGCAATTAAATAATTCCAAAATAAAAATTTTGCAAAGTGTGAAGTCCCAGACAGAACTCAAAATTTTGTGTCAAAGTTAATGAATATCTAGTGGGACAGTTAAACTCTCACCGTTTGAAAATAAAACCCAACACAAAACTTACAGTCTCATGAAGACAATAAAAAGTTTTCTTTCTGTCAAAAAGGAAAACTAAAGGGTGGAATTATAGGGGAGAATTTCAAGGTTTAGAGCTATTTTATCCGATCGGGATCAGTTAAATGTCAACAGTGAACTCTCCCCTGCCTCAAAAGGTTTTGAATTGTCACCAGGAGATGAGGGAAGACTAATTGGAACATGTAATAGAGGAGAGAAACCCTTTAAAAACTCTAATTTCAAGGACATGACGTTCTCTCTCTAAGATTCATTCTTTTCTCCAAGATCTGTCATATTTTGGCCTGTCTGGGATCTACCAGTATATGCTAAATCCAAGTTCCCTGTGTGTGATTGAACATCCATCTGTGACAGAACAGCATTCGACATCACATATCTGTTCGAATTCGAACTTACCAACAATCCCCATGGCCGTCAATCCTTTAGAAGACAATCACCAAGGGATCAAGTGAATACATTCACTGTTACATTCAAACTTTTTTGGACTCTCTTCTCAAACAGACCAATCAAAGGAGAATTGTAAAGGAGACTATAGCCAAATTTTTTTAAGAACATTTTTTATTTTATTAAATGGGAAAAAGTGAATGGAAAACCTGTCTCAGTGTGTAAATCATGCCCACTCACAGTTGTCTTGACCCCTTGACCGTCCCAACAATTGCATACAATCGGCAAATTTTACAAAAGTGTGATTGATAATTTTTGACAAGACTATGCCTTGTTTATAAAATCGTGCTGCTGTCCTGGGTTACCAACTTAGAGGTATGAAGGAGTACATGTCAGGAGTTGCAATTTGGCACAGTATTAGGTGCCCAAATCATGCGCACATAAAAAAAATCAGACTTGTAGGTTCTCGGGACTGAGAACTGAGTCAAAATAAAATAGAAAATGGTGGACAATCTACAAACAGGCAAGAGTGTGAGATTTGTGCATGCATATATCGTTGGAAGTTAGAAATGCAAATGTTACAAAATCGAATTTTGACAAACGAATCTTTGAAAAAATCAATTTACCTCTCTGGTCACAATCTGCTGACTTCAACCAGTTGACCCGAAATTTCTTGTTTCAGCATTGGAATGTTTTTGAAACTAGATGGCACTAGTTGTTATAATTTTATATTAAAACAAACTTCTGAAATATAATTTTTTTTTGTTTTTACATTTATTAATATATATACTGTATTTTGTTTCTGCAAAATAAAAAAATAATTTTGGATGATACAATAGCCACAATTATTTTTTCAAAAATGGAAAGTTTTTGTTAGGCATCGACAAAAAATTCAACTTGGGGAGACATGCAACGGACAGAAATTTTGACATTGGAGAGGTTAATTTCACTGAAAATGCCTCGTGGTTGTGGCCGTGGCCGTGGCCAATGAAGTTTGAACAATTGCATCGAGCCTTAAGTCTCTGAGACATAGTCTTGTCCCAAAAACCAGCCTTGCCATTTTACTTGTTGAGAATTATTTTGTTTTACAAAAATGAAAAGTGTTATTGGATAGATGTAGCACCATAGTAATAGTCTAGAAATTTGGGTATTTGTATCATAGTCATCATCATTACAGATGGTCCCTTCTCAGTCATTGTAAGTGACTGAGAAGGGACCATCTGTGGTGCCAGTGTTGCATTCCAAAATGTCAGACCTACAGGAGCAATCAGATTTTGTGTGAAATTAGGAAAAATGGCCTTAGAAGTCCACAAACTGGAATAAGCCACAAAAATGATAGTCCAAGTTTTATTCTTCAACATGAAATTGCATCTCATTACAAGGTGCTGTCTGTGAACCAGGATTTGGCCAAAAACAGTGGGATATTGTGTTTAGCCAAATTGCATCTATCAATATAACTTAAAAGAATGCAATAATAAATTTAATATTGTATTGTAAAGGTTAATATATTTAATAACTTTTCAAAAAATTTAAAAAACCAATGGGATCAGTAAAATTTCAATTCTAAAAACTTTAAATTAAAATCCAAGTAAAAAGCTACTCTTTAAAATCCGACTTCGAGTGAGTTAAGAAGACAAAAAAAGAACGAAAAGATGCTATACTTTCATAATTTTATTAATTCCATTTCCCAAATGCATTTCGCAACGCCTCATCAGTACTACCCACTGATGAGGCGTTGCGAAATGCATTTGGGAAATGGAATTAATAAAATTATGAAAGTATAGCATCTTTTCGTTCTTTTTTTTGTCTTCTTAACTCACTCGTAATAACTTTTGTTCTCAAGTTGTGAGGATGTATCAATATATAAACATCTCAAAGCCCGATGTTATTAATCAAAGCCAAACAATCGCTGTAATGAATTGGGCTATTTTTCCACTACTATTAATAATGTGTTTAGATAACTGTGGATGGTTATATCTAAAATTAAATGTCTGGAAGTGAAGAGTCACACAGAGTTTGGGTAGCATAACTGGCAATGTATCCACATGGTAAGTAGGAGTTGCAGGTTCGAGTCCTGCTCTGGGTCGATTTTTTTCTTCCAAAATATTCTAAATTATTTAATAAATATTAATTTAATTATAATTAATAAAATTAATAAGAGATGGTGCCTAATGCTACCTCTAGTACCAAATTACTTATAATTTGATTATTAATAGTAGTGGAAAAATAGCCTGATTCACTACAGCGATCATTTGCCACAAGCAATGAGTGCTAGATGTTACATGGAGGAACATAAATCTGGCTTAATGCATCTTAGTAAGTCTATATTATAAATAAATTGCAGTTAGAGTGCAGAAAATTTTTGATCTTAACATTTCTCACTTCAGGAAAAATTCAAAATGCTCCCTGTATGATTATAACTTCAAAAATTAATGTTTTGCCTATTCAAACATTATTACCTAAATTTAGTCAAATTTATCTCCATTCAAAAGAGAATAATTATCTATTAAATTACAATTTTATGAGCTGAAACAGAAATGTTTGAATTTATATCATTATTTTGAAAAATATTTTCAATTTTTCTTGATTATTTCCACCCATTTAATTAAATGATTAAAAAACCAATCCAAAAAGTGTTAGGTGCCATTTCTTATTTATGGTTTTAAATGATTTAGATTAATTAATTAAAATTATAATTATTAAAGTTAATAAGAGATGACACCTAACCTTCCCTCTAGTGCCAAATTGGTTACATAATTTATTTAGTATTTAGCCATATCTTGCTCGATAGAATTCGGCATTTGGTTGATGTCTAGCTTATTATTAAGACAGTAATTTTGATCTCAATATTCAATATTATTCATAAAACTTTTAAAGGAATAGAATGTTTGTAAATTGTTTATTTTTTGAATAACAAGTTATGAGTAGAGATTTTCCTTCATTTTGAAATCTCTATTATAACAGACATAACAGATGTATCTTTTTAAGTAGAAAAATATTTTTATTTATTTAAAAAACTAAATATTCAAGAGTTTACTATTTTATCAAAACAGTGTAGCATTGCTATGGAACAAAGGCCATGCACATGTGATCTAACTGTGCATTTATAATCTTTAATATCATTGATCCATCACAAGTGAATGTTTCAGTTAATAAATTTACCAAGATTACTAAATTAAGTTTAATCTAATATAATTTAAAATGTGCTTCTACCAGACAATTCCACAATTGATTTGAAAGTGTACTGCTTTTCCTTCTTTATTAATTCTATCCTTGTCATTCCTCAATATTGTATAGAAGTTCGAAGTTCATTTCAAAACCATTTTTGACCCCTTGCAGTCTGCAATTTCTTTCATGATGGCTTTCATATTTCTGTTGTATGTGAACTTTGTGATTCTACTAATATCACCGTTTGTTGTCTTTGCTGTGCCCATTTTGTAGCTTCTTGTTATTGTTTCTGCTCTGTATCCTGGAGTTCTGGCCATTTGCAAAATTCTATTGATCTCCTTCTGCCTATCAACTACACTACTACAATAGAAATAGTCCACTGTCCACTTACATTTTTGTATTTAAATTTATATATTCTATTTTAGAACACTGTTGTTCTAATTTTCTCATTTAACCTGAGGATGGCTATTGAATAGGCTGAAAACGTTAGTTTAGCTTTAAATAAATTATCTCAGCAACTTAAGGTGTATTTTGACGGTCTATTAGTAAATATAATTGTGTATGTAATCTCAAAATTTATATGTATATGTAATTTAAATAAATGTTATCATTTACTGTCCATCTACTTTTGGTCCACCCTGTATAATAAAAATGTTTATTATTAATTAAACATTAAAAATTTATAATTTCATAGTTCTGTTGTTTGTTCTGTAGTAGTGTAGCTTAATTAATGAGGTTTTTAATGTCACAGTACAAAGAGAATTTCAATATTGTGCTAAAGTTTTCTGAACTTGACTAACACTTTTTACCAATAATTAGTCAAATTGCTAAAAATTTTTTTTTCAGCCAGTCCTGGGTATTTTGATGTAGTAGAACCTGGATTTAGCAGATACTTTCAGGACCAGAGATTTCATTTACTTATAATAGAGTATCTGTTTAACTTAGGTATCTATTAAAAAATTGCTTTATATTTTACAATATATAGTGGTATTTTAAATAAATAACATATTGTAGGGTTTTGCAAAAAAATCTGTAATAAGAAATATACGAGACATGTTTTTTAAGTAAGTACCATTTTAAAATAGGGCTGCTGCAGTGTTACAGTTGGTGTTCCACGAATATGCACTGAGTACCTACATCTGTTGGCTAGCTACAGATGTCATTACGAAAGCATTTGTTTGTTTTATGTTTGTTTCTGTGTGTTTAAAATGCCTCAGACAATTGAAAATCCTGCTGATTGTGAAGTACGTGCAGTGATTTATTTTCTTAATACAAAAGACATGAAAGCAGATGACATTCATTGGTAGATTAGAGAGGTGTATGGAAAAAACATTATGAGCAATTGGATGGTAAGAAATTGGGTTAGAGCATTTAAAGATGGCCGTACTAATGTCCATGTCAAGGACCATAGTGGGCGACTGTCTGTAATTACTGAAGACTTGGTGCAGAAAGTTGATGCAAAAGTTTGAGAAAACAGATGCTTTACGATTTCGTCATCCAAAACAAAAAGCATGGCAAGCTCATTGTTTTGCTTCATGACAATGCCTGTCCACACGTGGCTTAACAAACTCAAGACCTTATCACATCATATGGCTGGGAACAATTTGATCACCCTCTGTATAGCCTTGATCTAGTGCTAGTGACTACCATTTGTTCCGCCACTTGAAAAAACATCTAGGTGGTCAGAGCTATGACAACGATGATGATGATGTCAAAATGGCCATGCTGCAGTAGTTGGCAAATCAGGTGCCATATTTCTATGAGGATGGAATTCAGAAGCTGGTTGTACTGTACAATATGATAAGTGCCTTAATATTGGAGGAAATTATGTTGAAAAGTAGATTAAGGTACAGGCTTTCATGTGAGAATAAAATTGTTAAAAAAATTACACTTGTGTTATTTTAATATCAATACAGTACTTACTTAAAAAACACACCTCGTATGTAACCAGAAATAGCTGAAGAATTGCCAAAATTATAGGACTACAGTAGAGAGTCGTTAATCCGAATCAATTCGGGACTGGGGTTGTTCGGATTAGTGATTTGTTCGGATAACCGATTATGTACGAAAAAATATATTAACCTATCCGATGTTCAAATTTTTCTCTGTTGCATGTCGCTTTGTGTTGAATTTTTCTCCATTGCGTGTCACTTCGTATTGAATTTTCGTCGATTTTAAGCCTAACGAAAATTTTTATAATAATAATTGAGGTTATTGTATCGTTAAAAATTATTTCTTTATTTTGTACAAACAAAATAAATATATTGATGAATATAAAAACATGAAAATTATACTTTAGAAGTAAATCTAGTATCAAAAATGTTCGATTCAGCACGGCACAGTCCGACTGAAAATCGTTCGGATAACCGGCAATTTGGATTACCGGGGTTCGGATTAACGACTCTCTACTGTATTTTTATACAATAATTAATTAACAAAATTTGGCACTAAAAGTCTTATATGCCATTTTGTACTAAATTTAATAATTAGAAATTAATGACTAACTAACTTAGAGAACTCTAAAAGAAAAGATTTGGAATAGAGTGGTCTTCAAAACCAGGTAGGCAAATGAATATTACAATTGCTAAAGCTTTAGAAATATCAAAGAAGTGTGATCTGCTAGATAATTCCAATTTTCAATCTATGGACTTCTGTGTTTTCAATAGAAACGTTACAGTGATATATCTTTTAGTCTGGAAAAAGTTGTATTGTCATTATTTTAATGAATTGAAATAATTTTGAATGTTTGAATCTTTTGTTTTTTATTTTTGCTAGATAAACTATGAAACAATTTATCTTTTCTTAAACATTCATATATACAACACAGACATTTTTTCAATATTAAAAAATATAATAATCAAAGCTATTCAAAGGAATACAATAAATGTTTTTAATTTATAGAATTATATAGAATTTATATATAGAACAGAATTTATAGAATAGAATAGAATAATATATAGAATTTATTATTAATATTTTAATTTATAATAATCATTAGGTTATTTTTCTTGATCATTTTTACTAATGGTCAAAAAGAATAACATAATGATTACCGAAACCAACCTAAATGTACAGTTGGTAGCAAATGCTTAGAAAAGGATTTTGCTGCTTTGGTATATTTGGAAATTAGCTAATTATGATATTAAGCTTCTTAAGGAGAATCTTTCCAATTTTCCCAACACTTGACTCAGTTGATTCATTCTACTTCTATTGGGTTGTTCAGAAAGTAATTTTGTTTTTTTACCACCAGAGGGATTAGTTGTATTTTTACCCACCAATTTCATTCTAAATTGTATTGTAATTATATATTCTGACAGCTGACATTTCAAAGCTTATTTGAAAAAAATTTTGTTTGATTCTTTACAATTGTTTTTTTTTTGTTTTGGTGTCCCATCAAATATGGAAAATTAAAAGCAGCATTTTCAGCATATTTTGCTTTTTTATTACTGAAAAGGTAAGAATGCTGTTTATCAAGCAAGAAAAAATTGTGTGATGTGTATGGAGAAGATGTATTGACAGAACGACAATGCCAAAACTGGTTTGCAAAATTTTATTCCAGAAATTTCAATGTTGAAGATGTACCACATTCGGGAAGGTCAGTTAAAGCTGATGAAGACAAAATAAAGGTATTGATTGAAGCGAACCACCAAATAACAACACGAGAAATCATTAAGAGATTAAATTTGTCAAATTCAATCATTTATGATCACTTGAAATGACTTTGTTTCATTTCAAAGCTTAATATATGGGTTCCATATGTTCTTAAAGAAAGAGATTTGCACTGAAAGCTGATATTCATAAAAAAAAGTGATGCTCTCTGTTTGGAGGGATTTTAAGGATATATGTTTTGTTTTTCTATTTTCTACCAGACAATTCCATAGTTGATTTGAAAGTGTACTGCTGTCAACTGGACAAATTGAGTGATATCATCAAACAGAAAAGGCCAGAATTGATCTATAGAAAAGGTGTAGTGTTTCATCATGATAATGTCAGATCTCATACAACTTTTGTAACTTGTCAGAAGCTGTTACAGCTTGGATGGGTTGTGCTTCCATACCCACCATATTAGCAAGATCTTGCCCCCCCTCGGATTATTACTTGTTCTGGTCTTTACAAAAATTTTTAAGCAGTAAAACATTTACTTGAAATGGGGATGTCAAAATCACTTGGATCAGTTTTTTGTAAGCAAAGATCAGAACTTCTATGAGCATGGAATCATGCTACTATCAAAAAGATGGCAAAAGGTATTGGACCAAAATGGTCAATATATAATTCAATAAAATATTTATATATTATAAGAAAATTGCATTTTTCATGGAAAAAAAATGAAATTACTTTCCAAACAACCTAATATATACCTAAAAATATCTGGCATAAACTTTGCTGATTGTCAGGTTGATTTAATATACATTCTAAAAGTAAAATATTGCATTTTAAAATGATTTTGGGAGAAATGTTTTTGAATTTGAAAACATTATTATACAATACATATATAAATCATATTCTGAATGCTATTAAATCAAGAATTTTACAATGAAGTTATCGAATGATTGAATATAATAATGTGGATCATTATAGAGAATTTTTTTTTATTGTTATTTAGGCTAGAGAAAATAGGCATGCAATGGCAAAAGCTTTATATTCAAGAAGTTTTGCATGGATTGTAAATTATATCAATACATGTACTAATCCTGGACAAGACAGTGAACGATTTCTGGGGGTGCTGGACATCTTTGGTTTTGAAAATTTTGATGTAAGTAGATTAATTTAAATAAGATTTTATTACTTATTGTTTGAAGTTATACTTTATAATTATATATACATTTCAGTAATTAGTAATTTAATAGAAGTAAAGAATTTAAATTATAAAACATTTTTAAAACAACTTTTTACTTAATTGATCATAACATTGGACTATAGAAGTATAATTCAAGAATTATTGGATGTACTTCATAAATAAACCTTATAGATTGTGAAATATATTAATTTACAAAAAATTTTTGTTTAAACAATTATGTAGGATAATTTATCAATAATAATCAAGCTTTTCTTTATAGAAATTGAGTGTATTTTTTATATTTTGAATTGAAGTTTCAAGATTTAGGATTTATTCTGATTGTGAAAAATTCCTTTTAAAGTTCTGTATTGTTTACTTTTTTAAATATAAATTATTTTTCTTAAAGCAAATCCAAAGTTTGATTTATTTTTAGCTTGTATTCAATGATAATTTTTTTTTTTGATAATTCAAATATAAATTGTATAAGATTCACTTAGAATCTATCATTTCAAACCATAGAGTGCAAATAGAGTTAAATAGAATTCAGATTTGAATTTCATGTATTTCAAAATGTTTAAGCATTTGTATATTAAATAAATTTATGATAGTTTGTCATTTAGTTTTAATTAATTTTAAGTCAGAATGCATTAATATAGACTTTAGTGATAGATTGATCAGCTGATATATGTCAACTTAATTAAAAGTTACTATAATTTGATATTGTATTTTCTAACAGTACAATGGAGTAGTTCTGAACTTAATACATTATTAATGTTATATTAAGTGATACTTTGGCTTTTTGCTGAACTTATCTTTTAATTAAAATTATTCTCATTCTTGTTTTTATTTTTTCTGATAATGAGTTAATTCATAAGAACAATAAAATGTCCATTGATTTGGAATTTGTTTCTGTTAGAATATATAGATAATATATTCATTATGTGGAAACATTTAGTAGTAGCAGAAAATTTTGCAATTATATTTTAGAATTTTAATTCAAAAGATTAGTTTATTATAAAATAAGTATTAATACATTCCATTGATTTGGAAATTGCTAATTCACTAAAGAATCAGAGACTTATAGAACTAAAATGATTCACAGATTTATAAAATTTATAAAGAACTGCTTTATTAGAAACTCTGTTGTAGCTTCTAATAAAGAAGCAGTTCTTTATTAGAAGCTACAACAGATTCCATTTATTACAACAGTTCTGTTGTAATAATTAGACAAAAATTTTTGGTTATTATATCTTCATAAGGCTTTTTAAAAAAAATTAAATTAACAACATTATGGAAAAGAATATGAATAGGGATATATTTTGCTTATTTTCTCCATGTAAAATGATACAATTCTTCTCATTTAGTTTATTATTTTTCTCCAGAGACCTTGTGATGGTATAATCCCAGTTTGGCCAACTTACTGGGATTATAAGTTGGCCAACTAAGAATGTGATTGTCAATACTTTTGACTCATGAAAGTCAATTTACCATCATATTTTTATTCTTTTATATAAAGTTTATTAACCTACTCTTATAAAATTATGTTGAAAAAAATAGTTACTTTTACTTATTGTACATTAATTGACATCTCAGGTTCTCTCTTTTTCATAAACATGGCATAGACATCATTTAACAAAATCATTTATCAGCTATATAACAAAACTAATTTTATTTCATTCATCATACAAATTATAAGTTTTGCTTTTCTTTGGTGCACTCATTTTACACACAACTGAAATTGTTTTGACACTATAAAGGTGCGGCGGTCGGCAACACTGCGACTGACCACCGTCCCCAACCGGCGTGACGTCAGGGTCGAGGCTAACCTCTTTTGGGCTCGATGTGCTTTGGTTCGGACGTCCACCTCGTGCGCTCCGACCATTGTCTCCACGATCGACATTGTTATACTTTCTGTATATATAGTTGTACTTAGCTGTAAATAAACACGTAATAACAGCATTTAGACTTTTTCTTCGATTTGAGAATACACCACTCAACGTCACGATGACCCTGTTCGTGGATGCGATCGGCTTGACCGATCTAGCCGACTTCGACTATAGAGAGGTACCCATAGCGGACCCCTCAAAGGAATTTGTAACATAACAGCATGATGTAGATATCTCCAAAAAGTATGTTTCAGTTTTTCTTTTTTTCTGTCTTGTTTAATATTTGTATATGGTCTTTCTACTGCATCTTTCAGAAACAAAGACAATTTTACTCATTATCTCATACTGTACAGTGATAGTTAAAAAATTTTAAGGTGAAAAATATGGAATTTATATTTGCTTTCAACAGACTATATTATCAGTGACTGACTTAAAATAATAAAGCAATCAAATTGTTGGCCATGCTGGTATTATCAAAAACATATATGCAATTATTATGTTGTAATTTCAAATAAAGTAATTTTTATGAATAATGGAATTAAAATATTCAGGAAAGAAATGTTCTATCTGTTATATATCAGTCTTTTGGTCATCAGTAAGAAGAGCAGAAGCTGATTGGAAGAACACTTGCAACCCAAGACAAATACCTCTATGCTGGTAGTCATTACTTTTAACACATTGGCTCACTTTCATTTGACTTGCTAATATAGCCTGACAGTTTTATCAATAAAAAAAGATCCAGCTAGGTTATGAATGAAATAATTGTACTAAGTGAAATATAGGTATCTTCCATTAAGAAATAAAAGTAAAAAATAAAATAAATAAATTAAGATTATTGATTAGAACTATAGTATATACTGTTTCTAAGAGTGTGACTAAGAGTCTAACTTTGAACAATATAGAAAATGTTAACAGAGAAAGCGTTATATGAAAACATATTTATTTCATGAAAAGATAATGAATTTTTAATTTTTCTAGAAATAAACACCTGTTTAATTAAATATTGCATATTTAAATTCATGTTTGAATTTATTACTTGAAATAGATCTTAAAATTGTTGCTGCATGAACAGAACATTTTTATTTGAGTTGAACTGTTTGATTCACTTTTTTTGAAATTGGGTATTGGTGTTCTAGTGTTTGAAATTCCTGAAAATCTGAAAACATTAAACTTATTGTATTAATAATCACACCAGTTTCTGCTTTATTGTAGCATGAAAAACAAATAAAACAGGAACTGGTGTGATTTTTAGTTTTCAAGGATTTGAGGTTAATGTTAGATGACTGTATTTTATAAAAGAAAATCTAATCAAGATTTTGTAATGATATTTTTAAGTACAGTTTTATATGTAAAATAAAATATATATTTATTTATAGACAAATAGCTTTGAACAACTCTGCATTAATTATACTAATGAAAAACTACATAAATTTTTTAACCATTATGTATTTGCTTTGGAACAAGAAATTGTAAGTTTTTAAAGAGTAATAATTCTTATTATTTATTTAAACATTATGTAAAAGGATTATTAATTAATATATTATGTGTTTAATTTCCAGTATAAAGAAGAAGAAATTGTTTTTTCTCATATTACTTTTACTGATAATACTGCTTGCCTTGAATTATTAGAAAAGGTATGACAGTTAATTTTAACTTATTAAAATTATTTTTAAACATAAAAAAACGATAGTAAGAAATAAAAAATAATAATTAATTTCAGTATTCATTGCTAATAATTTTTTAATCACAGTTAATTTTTCAAAAACTGAAAAATAATATTACTTCATACATTCTTTTATAGGTGCTGTATATAATATAATAAAATTTATTTATTTTAATTTATTTACTATTTAAAATATTTTATTTACATTAGTATTGATATTTTAACATTTTATAGCTGATGTCTAATGTCAAGAAAATGTTGAGCTTTCTTTAAGAACTATTTAAGAACTATTAAGAAAACATAAACATTAAAATATTTTAAAACTTGTATAAAACTACTATATTGGAGAAAATCAACATGAAAACATATTATTAATTAAACCCCAAGTATTTTTGATCCTGTTAAGCTATTATCAGGAGCAACTAAATTAGAAATGCATATATTTAAATAATTAAAAAAAAATTATATTCTTCCAGTTTATTTCAAACATATTTCAAACAAATGCTAAGTAGACAAACTCTAATAAAGTTCACCTTCTGGGTGAGTTTTTAGAGTTTTTTGTGATCAAAATATTTCTGATGAAACTTTCTTTACTCTACTTTATCTAGAACAATGCAAAAAGTACTAGAAATAGCAGATAAGAGCTAAAAGGTAATAAAAGGAAAGTCAGAGAAAGGCATGTTAGAAAGCTGAAAGGTCTGTTAGCTTGGCAAAGCAAGAAGAGGAAGAAGCTATATAAGAGTTCTATACATTTTATACTGTTACTGAAGGAATCAAAGTTTTGGAATAAGAACTGTTGTTGGTTCCAATCCCTTAGAGGTAATAGGATTGGATCTAATAATAGAACCTCAATGAGAGAAGTGGAAGCTCTTTTTAATGGTTTGAATGAAAATGAAAAAGAATGAATAAGATTGATGATAGCAAGAAAGATGAGACAGGAGACAAGATTGGTGCAGGAAGAGAGGGAAATTAGAAAAGGATTAACTTATGTATAATAAAGCAGTGGTTAGGAGAAGAACCTACTATTAACCTCAGCAGACAAATCAAAGTAAATGGTTATAGTTAAGAAGGAAAATTGCTTACTTCTGGGTCTGAAAACTTTGATAGAGCAGATAGGTTGAGGAGTTGAGTAAAGATCCTATTAAGAGTGTGGAGGTAAGAATAAAAAGATTACTGAAAGGCAACAGCTGCTTGGAATCCATAAAATATACCATGGGTAAAATAATGACAACAAAACCAAAAATCCAGCAATTGAACATAAAATTTAATAGATAAAGTAACATTTTCTACATTTTATGGTCATCTTTAGGTTTAAGAGAATTCCACACAAAGAACAAAATGGGAAGGCCAAAATATGACACAGATATGAGGATTAGAGCTTTGAGACAGTTTGCTTATGTTAAAACTGACAAAGACTTATGGGTTTTAGATCAATAGTAGAAGAATATAGTTTTCCTATAAATAAGGTCAAACAAACCCTAAAATAATTCAAGTTTTAAAAGATCATTAATTATCCATGGCTTGTTTAGTATAGTTATGAATTAAAGAATGATCTGATGGAATTGATACTGAGGAAAAGGACTATCTTACTATAATAGAATTTGAACCATTATACCTGAGTGTGATGCAGGACCCAGCCTTCCTCTATGCAAGAAAGTTCTCACTGCAAAATCCAGATTTAGTATGATTAAGGTTATTGGATTGAGATTGAATTTGTTATCATTAGTCTAGTTATCATATATTTTGCATCTAATATTCTATGAGTTATGTTTTTGATTTGACAAAGTTTTACAGACAAACAAGAGGAATGCCTATTGGTTTTCCTATACAGGATGATTCAGCTAAATGTGTACAAACTTCTGGGATAGGTAGGTAGATTGCACGAAGACAAATTGGAATCATATGGCAATGCCAGGTCGGAATGCCATCTTCATGTTGTAGTGTACAGAGGAGGACAAGAAATGAAAGAGCAAACGAAATGTTTTTTATTACTCACAAGACATTTGTGAAATGCATAAGGTTACATAAGATGTTCAAAATTGCAACCATGAACTGTAACACACGCTTGACATTGTCAGTACAGGGAATCATGTACATTTTGGAAAAATTCTTGGCATGTCTTGGACTTTCAAAGCAGCTACAGTAATGCTGCTACAAGGTCTTCATCATTTTCTACAGGAGTGTCATACACCAGTCCTTTGATATAAACCCTAGAAGAAGTAATCAAGAAGTGTTGAATCTGGCAAGCTTGCAGGCCTATGAATGGGACCACCATGCCTGATCCACTGATGTCCAAATGTCATGCTTAAGTGATGATGAACGTCATTGCTGAAATAGGTGGGGTTTCATTGTGCTGGAACCATATTGCTTGGTGCAGAAACTGAGGGACCATTGTTCATGCAATAACTCTTGCAAGATGCCCTCTAGAAATATTTGATAATGCCATATACTGCATGAAGATGGCATTTCTGACTCAACATTGCTATATGATTCCAATTTGTCTTTGTGCAACCTACTTCTTCCAGAAGTACAGGCTTAGCTGAATCACTCTGGAGATGAGTTCTTAGTGAAATTGGTAGAAAATAAAATACTTGGAGTGTGGCGATAGACATATGAATTGATAAAGTGATGGAAGAACATGAAATGAGAATATACGGAATGGATTCTGTCAGACTAATTTATATATCGTTTTATTTGTGAGATCCATACAGATACAAAAGACTGCCGTTATCATAAGATGTCAGCCTAACCACCTACCTCTAGTCAAATTACTTTATACTTAATTATTAGATATATTTAATTTTTGTGATGATGATACAAGTACTGTTAGTACTAATATATTAAAACTCTTTATCCCTGCAAAAACTTTTTTGATATTTTGTATTTGTCATATAACGATTTATTCTAGCATTGTGATCTTTAAGGAAATAATTTTATTTTAAGTTAATAATAATAATTTCTAGTTTATTTTCATAATTAAATAATTATTTATTAACATTAGACTTTATTATTACCATAGAGAAGTTTTTTCTTATATACAGTGGAATCAAAAAAATATTTATTTTTAAAGATATTACTATATATTAAATATACATTTCTATATTTTAGCCTCCAAAGTGTATTTTGAGGTTATTAACAGAAGAATGTAGAATGCCAAAAGTATGTCAATATTATATTAAATTTTCAACTTAAGATTTTAATTTATTGTATTGTAGTATAAAAATACAATTTGTTTTATAAATTTATGTTTTATTTCTGTAGGGATCTGATATTACTTACGTATCTAAATTGCATCAAGAATTTGAAGATCATCATAATTATGTAAAAGGAGATGATCGTAGAAGGTGGGAGAAAGAATTTGGAGTAAAACATTATGCTGGAGATGTTGTTTACACGGTTGAAGGATTTTTAGAAAAAAATAAAGATGTTCAACAAGATCAATTGTTTGAATTAATGCAACAGTCTTCAAATACTTTTGTTCAAGACTTAGTGAAATTTCAGGTATAATCAATATTAATATTATTTAAAATAAAATTGTTATTGATATAGTTGATAAAATATTATAAATAAAATATATTTTCTTGAATCACATTATGAATTCTCTCATAAATTATTATTTATTAATTTTTATTATATCTGTTACCTGTGGCATAACCAGAAACTTCAAATAGAGGAAATTTTCACTATTTTTTTTATTATAAAATTTATAATAAAAATAATTATTATTTTTAGTGCAACTTAAGCATTTTAAAAATGTAAGCAAGCATGTACTTTTTTTTCAGCTTTTTGAAATTTAACAATTTTTTTTAAAATTCTCTTTAGAAGGTACTCACTCCAGTTGCTCATTCTGATTGTACCACTGCCTGTTACATTCTAATTTTACAAGAGTACTGACATTATGATTTCATATATTCATTATTTTAATAACTATGTATTTATGTGTAGGATTTATTAGGAGTTACTATTAATCGTCTTGGTAATGGAAGTACAATGTCCAGAACTATGACAAAAGGTCGTCCTACTGTAGCTGATGCTTTCCGTCATCAATTAACTGCTCTTGTTGACGTTTTACAAGCTACAACGCCCTGGTAATTATAGTCTAAAATTGATATAAAGTAATAATGAAATTGTGTGGATTTGATAATTTACAGAATATAATACTCTCAATTATCATCACCTAATGTTAAATAAAAAAATGTTTTAATAATTGGGTGTTCATAAAATCTTTCTCCAATTACAAACTATGCTAAGTATAAGTACAGGTAACCCCCGTATAACATGGCAGTTCTATAGCATGGATTCACTCTAACACAGTTCGAGAATTGGGATCAGCCCCGTATAACACGGTACTTTTATAGCACAGATTCACTCTGACATGGTTCGAGAATTGGGTAAAATCCTCGTACAACATGAAATGTAATACATTTTTACATACTTAAGTATTAATAGTTCACGAAAATAATAATTTTTGTGAACTGTTAGTACTTAAGTATGTAAATTTTTTTTCTTGCCTTCTGTCAATACACATGGTCCTTCTCAAAACTTGTTTCAATGTTGCCAGATCTCAACGCTTCTGCTTTTGATGTTGCCAGATGTTTTTCCCTTATTCCAAACTTGCTTTATTCTTCATAAGTGCTTAGCGCACCATATAAGGAAATTTATAAAGATCTTTTAACTAAAAGCAAGTGTGAGATAAGCAGAGGGTCGGGTTAATCCTCGCTGACCACTTACACTGCACGGGTTGGCAAAACCCGATCTCTTTGTCATTGGATGGCTAGGAGGGAAAAAAGTGAGTGGGGAGGTGCATTGGTAAGTCGATGGGGCATCTTGGATTGACAAGAGACAGGTTAACAAATAAAACATTTATTGGCTAACTAGGATAACATACAAGTTGGTTACAAGCAGTGTTGATATTCAGCCGGTTCGCACAGGTTCAGCTGAACTTGTTGTTAAAATTTGCAGTTTTCCGAACCTTGTTAAACACACGGAACATTTCTCAGTGGTTTTGTTTTTTTTTTAAATATATTAAAATATATGTATTATACTCTGTAATACTACTAAACTAGAGCCATATACCCCGTTCGCACCAAACATTTCAATCTAGATTGTGAGCAAGGTTGGGGACTATGTCTTGGTGCAATCCCTCTCGACCGTTTCAATCTCGACCGAAACGAGGTTTAATCGCGATCGATTCAAGAGAGTTCTTGAAACTAGATCCAGTCATAAGAGAGATCCCACAATCTCACGCATGCGAAATAATACAAGATGGCTGTGGAAGACGTGTCGGGCTATGGACAGCGAAATAAAAAGGATATTGTATTTCAAGAGATGATGACATCTGTCTATTATCAGCAGTGCCATTCGGGGTGAAAAATTTCTGTGCCTAAAAAAAAAAGGTAGACAGCACTAATATACTATTCTTACCTGGTCTTCGCCCAGGGCCCGTTACGTTCCAAATACGCCACTGATTATTAGATATATTCGCAAGAAAAGGTATTGTATTTATTTCTAGCCAAAACTTCCATTTCGTTTGTTGATGAATGTCAGGGAAAAATTTTCTGCTAGCGAACCCTTTGTTAACTATTTCGAATATCACCACTGGTTACAAGTCTATTCTACTATATGATATGAGATTAAATGTGGTTAACATATGCCTAAATGCACAGCTTAACAAGTTCTACACAGGCAGCTATGAGCTAAACCTAATGCCATTGCTAGGGAGAGAGAGTTCACAAAGTTCTAACAAAATACCTCTATGTGAGACTGGATGGTATGGCCGAAGTGCGGCGATCGTATGTCTTTTCCTCGGGATGTTAGTCCAACTCATGGAGATCGTCGACACAATATAGGAATAACTTTCAGGTGCGACGTGCCCTAAGTTTCCGGTGGCACGAGCTTTTATAGTGTTAGTGTGGGAAGCGATCAGTTGTTGACAATGACAGCTAGGTTATAGCAATGAAGCAATTGGTTCTTGACAGCTAAGTTTCAACTTTTCCACCTAACTGTTGATAGTTACTGGAGACCTCTGCTCTGTTTCTCTGCGAGGAGTTTTTTTCTATCAGTAATTGTTTACAATAACTTTTGAACAAAAAATGAAAGTTTTCTTTCATTTACAAAAATTTTCTAGCTAAAATCTGCAGTCTCACACAAGCAATCTAAAATTACATAATTTTTGCAAAAGGTAAAGCATGGATTTGAAGATAATGCAGAAAAATTCTCAGAGGATAAGGATAACTTGCCAAAAAGAAAATGCTCTCGGTTAATAGTGCTTATTGGTGATGAAGAAAACATTGTTTAAAATATATTAATATGTATCACTTAAGAAAATTTTAATAAAGATGTTTATCTTAATTATGAAAATATAATAGCATGTTTTTTTTAATTTTTGGAACCTAACCCCCTTTTTCGTACTAGTTTTTTGTTTCATATAACACGGATTCACATAACACGGCAATTTTTTGGAACATAACTCCCGTGTTATACGGGGGTTACCTGTATACAGTTTTCAGCAAATTTATAGTTTAATCAAAAAGTTTTTCCACTAGACATTTCAATATATACTCCATTTGTGGCCTGAGAACATCAAGTTGATTTAGAGTGGGACTCAAACTTGGAACTTCTGCTTACTATGGCAATGCATCTGCAAATTAAGCAAAAAAGTTTTGGTTTGAGTCTTACTCCATATAGATATTTTTTCCAGAATATTATAAATTAATTGCTTTAATTATTAAATTTAATGCAATATTGTAACTTAATCATTTACTTTTAGTCCAAATTATGTAATATATGTATATTTAATTTGCCAACTTATAACCTGATAATGAAATATTAAATGTTAATAGTAATTTGATTATGTAATATTTAATAATTAATTTTTTTATGTACTGTATTGTTTTATTTGTTTAAAATACATGTTTTTTTTTATTAGTGCATGGTTGTATTTTATATGGAACAACTTACAACGAAAACAAGAATTTTGTGACTCTGTATTAAATTTTTGATAAATATCAATAGATAATCATTGTGTTATGATTTAACTAGAAAATTTCTAGACTAAAAAGTTTAATTATTTTTATTTCCTATTGATAATTCAAACACAAAATTAATTGGAGTATATATACTTTCTATCTAAAAAGTAATTTGACCAAGTGTTTCTAGTGAACAATGTATATGCCATACAGAATTTAAATATAGAACCTGCTAATTTTTGCCTTGTTTTTGCCATTTGATGCTCAATTATCGGCTTGTAGGCAGATGTAGTATTTTTTCGTTCTCCCTGTTTATCAGTTATAGATCTTACAGACATTTCCTGTTCTCAAAGCTCAAAGTTTACATGAAAGGATATTGTTATGATAGTTTAAAAGACATTTGAGGCAAGTGTGACAATGGAACTGAAGAGCATCTGAAAAGGACTTTTTTTTGTCAACTTTGATTGGATGCATGAACTTTGTAAGGAGTGCATTGCCACTGCAGAGAACTATGTAGAACATCATAACTGATAGAGATTTGTAGCTCAGTTTGTACAGTTTTCCTAGTCTTCTTACTTTTGAGACAGACAGTGTATGTTATTTATTCAACTACAAAACTTTAAGACTCTTTTCATTAAATTAAATCAATTTCAATAAAATTATACTATAATTTATAAAAAGAATTTAAACAAATTTCAACATGAAATTGATTTTATAAAAATAAAACAATTTTTTCATTCATAAAATTTTTATTAAGGTATGTTCGATGTATAAAACCTAATACGAAGAAAATGCCAAATAATTATGATGATGAACAAGTTTTAACACAACTGTGTTATTTAGGAATGTTGGATATTATAAGAATTCGACGAGAAGTAAGTTATTTGAACAAAAATTTTATTTAAACTTACATATATTAAATTCTATAAATTTATAGATGAAATATTTTACAGGGTTTTCCTATTCATACATCATTTAAAGAATTTTTATTACGGTATCGAGGTTTAGTAAGGAGCAAATATCCAAGCGATCCTCGTGAAGGAGTGAGTTATATATTGCAGTCTCTTGGATTTTCTAAAATGGAATGGCAAATTGGAAAAACTAAGGTAACCTTTTCAATATAATTTAATAATGTAAACATTTTTGAGATTTTAAAACTTTTTTATTTAATGTATAAGATAACTACTATTATGAATATCATCACATCATTTTATCATTTAGCTTGTTGAATATGATTATCAAAAATTTAACATTCTGAAAATTCTGTTAACTCAATTACATATTAATTGAATACTTGTTAATTACTGTTAATTGTAAGTAATCCAATCTATAAGCACAATACTTTCATATTTTAAATTAACTTTATCAAAGTCCTTCATTATTTGTTTAATTTAATATGGCAAGTGTTGTAATAAATTATGTATATACATGGAAGTTCATTTTAATCAATCTTCTGAAATAACTCAAAAAATATGCATCTTGTAAAAACCTTATTAAGGAAAAATGTTAGACTTTGTAGGGCTACTAGGTGGTTCTATCTGTTTTATCATAGATGGCACTTTAAATGGTGAAAATGGGATCAACTTTATTTTCTTAAATGGGAACCCTCATTTTTTTATTGCATTATGATTTTACATTAAAAAAAAATTTTTATATTCAACATTTTCATTTTTTTATTTTTAAAACAAACTTTTATCTTAAACATTTTTTCTGAAAGATGCATTTATCAGAAGTTATGAGTGTTTGAACTTTTATGCAGCAGCACATTACATGCACACAAGTCTGCAAAGTTAATTAAAGAACAATGAAATTG
The DNA here is from genome assembly GCF_030686945.1 of Centruroides vittatus. Taxonomy (NCBI): domain Eukaryota; kingdom Metazoa; phylum Arthropoda; class Arachnida; order Scorpiones; family Buthidae; genus Centruroides; species Centruroides vittatus. The sequence goes on from NW_027120744.1 coordinate 144,807, forward strand.
ATTTTGTAAGATGAAGATAAAATGCCGGGCATTGCAAACAGTTACAATAATATTAACCAAATTCTTTTTTACATAATATGCATTCATTATACTTTAAAGTTTTTCAAGTACTTTGAACTTACATCCATATTAATTCATTATTTAATATCAATTGGAATTGTTAACAAAATTTTCATGTTGAATTTACCATTTTAAATTTATACAGTGTTTTTTACTGTTTGTTGGAATTGCCAATTGTTTTTAAACTGCATGATTGTACGAAGTGCTCATCTCATTGCAGTTTTAAAAATGATTATAATTTTTAACATTTAGCAATTAGATAATTTGTTAAAAATTTTATTTTTTATTAATTTGCATTTATCATTTTTCAAGCTTATTTTGATTTCATTATATTTTTAGGTATTTTTAAGAAGTTGTGTTCATGAACCTTTGGAAGATCAAAGAACAATACTTATTCATGCTATGGCTATAATTATTCAAAAAACTTGGAGGGGATTTTTATGTAAAAGAAGTAAGATCATTAAAAATAATATAAATATATTTTTCAACATGATTACTTTATTTAAATTTCATAAATGATATAAAATATCATTGTTTTATAATATCTAAATTTTATACAGCTTGATCAGAAAGTTGTGCAACTGAAACTAAACTTTTGAATTTTGAAGAAATACTCAAAGTAAAAGCACTAAAAAGACATCATTTAATAGTACACAATTTTATTTTTTTTAAAATAGTTTTGCTATTTCTGAAACTTTGGTATTAGGATATTTATTATGGAATTCTCTAGACCTCTTATCAATACATATGAAAAAGTACAGAAATATTGTTTAATTAAGAACACATACTGTACTTGGAAAAAATGTATTTTTTTCCTATACTGCAAATAGGAGCTAATGGCACTATTTATGACAAAAGGCATTGTCAATAACAAATATGCTTCAAAACATTCAAAATTTCCTATTTTTGATTAAATGTATGCTATTTGAAGTTGTTTTCATCAAACTGTGCAATGTATTGTTAATTATAGTGATGTTCAATAAAACTACACCACTTTCATTTTTCACCTTTATCCAAATTTCTAAATTATTTTATGGCTGAAAATTATTATTATAATAGAAACAAAATTTGACATGATGGCTTGAATATGAGGGGCATTGATGCTATTAAATTTTGATGGTTAAAGGTTGAGAAGGTGAGGAAGATAGAGGAACATTGTGTGTTATATCTTGAGAGTGTAGGACTTACAATAATATTAACCAAATTCTTTTTTACAAAATATGCATTCATGGAAATTGTAGATTTAAGTCACATTTGTTATGTCTGCCTTTATTAACTATGCTGTAGGTCTCCAGACATTCGGAAAAAAATAAAATTTAAACTGTTGTGTCAGTTATCTCTTTCTTTCAGTCTTAAAAAAGGGTTACTATTGGAGTGGTAACTGTTAGGTTTCATTACAAAAGACAAACTCATCGATTTATTTTCAAATACATTACCATTGTTACATTACTTGTACAGTGGAAAGATTCTATGTATTTCTTAGCCAAGATATTAACAAAAGATTTTGTTTAAAATATACATATTCTTTACTGTTGGTCATTCATACACCAGGGCTGTTTGTATCTGGAATAGAAGGCAGCTGAAATTTCTCTTTGCTGATGATTCTTTTGGAACCTCAGCAAAGAGAAATTAAGTATAAGATACTTCTGGGATGACTTGTTGTGTTGCTTGTTGTTCATAGACACAGTTTTCCATGGTTCTTCCTTGGAAAATGATTATTTGTATGCACCAAAGCTGTTGACAAATATTCAACAAATGCCATTTTGGAAAGGGATTTTGTCTCCATCATCAATTTTTGTTTGAGCAGTCATCTAAAGCATTTGTTGAAGTTGAAGTATGAAATTGCCATTTGAGTTACTTTAAACTTATTTTGGTGTTGTGAATTTCAAATAATGTCCTTGTACTGTTTCAAAGAGTACACAATTTTGTGTTTTCAGATATCTTCTCTCAATATGTACAAAGTCATGGTCAGAATTAAGCATGCTGTTGCCCACTTTAGGGAACTTGTGATCTATCACTTTGAAAAGACCTTTCCAGGGCAGATGCTACCACAGATACACAACTGTTCTTGTTTTGACCACTGTAGAAATCTGATCATACAGTTAACTGAGAGTCTATTATTCTTGAGATAGAGAATTTCTGAGATATTGAAAAAAATAAGTCAATTTGTAAATATGTTTGAATTAAAATAGTCTGGTAAGCTTGCAAGTAACTACATAAGGCTATATCCAACTATAATTTTGAAAATAATTAAAATCAGAACAGGAATCTTATTGGAATTGAGATTTTTTAATGGAAAATATATTAGATATTTTAGAAATTGTACTATTGCAGTGGTTCCCAACCTTTTCTAGGATGCGGAACACTTTTGTGAGCAATTTTCTTTAGCGGAACACTTACTTAAGTTAATATGAAATACATAAGCTTGTCATCAGTTACTTTATTAGAATTGAGCACTTATAATTCAAAATCTCTATTCATATTATTAACGCCAATTGTAAGACAGGAAAAAATATACCTAAATAACTTTAATGGGAAACTTGTGCCTGATGTTTTTTACATATTTCATTCAGTTTTTATCATTGCCTTTATCTTATTCGAAACAGTAGTACACTCCATAAGTATGACTCGTACATATATATTTAAGTTTATGAAAATTTTATGATCTTAATTTTTTGATATTCGGCGGCTCGAATACGATTGTACACTTTCCGATTTGCGACTAAATCTGCGGAACACTTGGGAGATGCTTACGGAACACCAGTGTTCTGCGGAACACCGGTTGGGAGCCACTGTACTATTGTCTCATCACTGATAAATATCACAATTGTTCTATTCGATCAATTTTTTATGTGTCTAAATTAGAAATGTTTTACCATTTAATAAAGATTGAAGAATACTGCTTATTTATTAATTTGATAATATCAGCGTATAAATAAATGTTGTTATATATACAGGATGTCCATACAGTTTGTGTGCAATTTTAAAAATTCATAACTATTAGTATTTGTGATAGAAAATATTTGTAAAAAGTATTAGAAGGATTAATGTACCTAGTTTTAAGTAAACTTATTTAGTAATGGATTGGAAGAGGTAGACCATTTTCTTGGCCTCCATGTTTGCCAGACTTGACTCTATTAGGCTTTTTTATGGGGATATGTGAAAACAATAGTGTATGCAACCAAACCTTGATCATTAGAAGACTTGAAAGCTAAAATAACTAATGTGATTTCAGGCATTACTGTAAATCAATTGTTAAATGTTTCTACTACATGAACTACAAAATCATATTACTTTTTGTATTACTAATGATGATGAGCACGTGGAAACTTAAAAAAATATAGTTTTTCTTATTTCCAATACATTCAACATAATTTCTCTATCACAAATACTAATAAAGTTATAAATTTTTAAAATTGCACACAGACTTTATGAACACCCTGTCTATTGTATATGTTGTGTGTGTGTATATATATATATATATATATATATATATAACATTTATTTATATGAAGATATACATATATTTAAATTGTATAAAATTCTAAATTCAAATGGAAAATAAATGTTTACAAATAATTGTATAATATATTATTAATAGTTTATTTGAAGAAGAGGAAAGCCGCAATTTGTTTTCAAAGGCGATTTCGTGGACGTCGTCAAAGATTATGCTACCTTCGTATGCGAAGAGCTGCAATTACACTACAAGTAATATTTTAAATTAAAATTAATTAACTACTAATAGTGCCTAGTAGTAAATAATTATAAAGATATATTTTAAGTTCTTATTAATTCTTAAGCCTATTAGTAAAATTTAAAAAATTAAATTAATTATGCTTGACTAAAAATATTTGAAGAAAAATTATGAGAAAATTGTGTTAGTTACTAAAAAATATAGCTTTAAATGTAAATTTCTAAATATCAAAGTTCTATACTAATTAGTATAGAACTTTGATATTTAGAAATTTACGATTTGATATTTTTGTTAATTAGGTTCAAATTATCATCTAATACATATCTTATGTAATAGAATTTCGTACTTTTGTAAATGATTTTAGTTTCTGAATAATTAAAAGTTTCTAAGTTTTGCATATTTGGATTTCTGCTGCATCTGCTGCTAACAAAAACACATCTGCTTAGTATAAATAATATTTATTAAGGCTCCAAGACCTATATTATTTTTTTATGGTAGATGGCATTTTTATGTTAGAATTCTGCATATTCTTAACAAAAAATACTAATTAAATCTTTTGTTAAAGCAGTTATATTAACTAAGAATAATGTATGAAAGTTTCATAAGACTTTATTGTAAAAATTGTTAAAAATTATAAAAAATGTTTATAATTTTTTAATTTCATTTAATTATGTATTAATAAGTTTATCATTTTTAATTTCACTTGTTAATAACATAAGTGAAATTTACATTTTTAGCCTATATGCTTTGACCTCATTTTTTTTATCACAGCATAAAACTCCAGGCTTATGTTTAAGAAGACTTAAGTTTAATTATTGTTAAGCACTTTTGATCTATCATCTTCCAAAAATTTTTTTATATTATGATGATTACAAATTAACATTTAAGTGGCAGATGCTTGAAGAAGGCTGAATTTATGATTAAAATTTATCAAAAAACATTAAAAATTGATTGGTTATAATTTATCAGTCAGTAATATGGATATGTGTGACAATGATGTTCAACTCCACACACCTAGATATAGTGGATGAAAACAAAGCTAATGAGTGAATATGTATTAGCAGAAAATATCAAAAAGTTGTGAAAAATACAGTGATTTTTCATATTTTTACTATAGCACTTTTCGTACTAGTTTGCACATTCATATTAATATTTTATTTTCATATAATGCAGCTGTTACTATTTGTTAGATTTGCTGAATTAGTAAATCAAAATAACTTTTAGATAGTTGCAGATAACTTGGATTATGTAACATTCTCATATAGGATGGAAGCTTGTTTGATATGAAACATAGCCAAATTTGTTATAACTCTTATTGTAAAAATTTGAGTGTAATGATTGTGATTTTTATATTTGAATTTAAAAAAAACTGTTACTGTATAACTAATTTTTTTAAAGTTAAATGCAGGTACAGTACAACCTCAACTTAACAGACTAATTTGGGCAAGGGGTGTCTATTAAAGCTGAAAATCTGTTATATAATAAAATAGGTTTTCTGAATGCATTTGTTAAAAATTTGACAAATTAGTTTATCTGATTTTACCTATGTAGATATGTTTTTGAAATTAAAATTATGTATGTATGAGAAGTTTCATTTCACAGAAAAGTTTACTATGTATTATTGCTTATGGACTCATCATAGTACTGAAACTGTAATAAAGAGGTATACCATATAAATTGAAATAAATAAGCAAACATTTTGGAAAATACACTTTATGAGCAGTGACTCTTGGATTTGAAAAAAATCTCTTAATTTAAGTACACATAAAAAGCATTTTAAAATTAATTTAAAGGGTGTTAATTTTTATGTATGACTTATGAACCAGAAATTTTGTCCATAAAATCTATCTCTTTGAAAACCTTTTATTTCCAGTAAAAATAATAATATTTACTTGCTTGAACAAACTTTTTCATATCTCTATTGAGAACTGCTTCAGGTCCGATAATGTTCTAATATTGGAATGCCCAGAGTTCAAATATTAACTGCCACTTAGTTCAAATGTTTGAACTATTTGATGCCAATTAATTTGGCTATTTATGTCCTTTTCCATTAAGCAGTCCATAAAATCAAGATTTTACTGTAGTTGCTTTAACTTTAAAAAATTAACAATATGTAACATTGGAAATGCCTAATAAGAATTTATTACTAATTATGGACTAGTCTTTTTACAAAGTATTAAAACTGTAAAACCAATTCCTGTAAAAAGTATTTATATTTAATTTTACACATGTAATGTATATGGGTGATTTTTTTATTACCTAAAAAAAGCAAAAGGCTAATGAACTGAAGAAAAGACAAACATGTAACAACTGTTGTCAAATTTTAGGGGGGGAGGCTAAATTTTTACAGTCACTAGCTAATTATGAAGATTTATGAAATGAAATTCCAATTTATTTAGTAATTATAATAACTTCAGCTATCTTTTCAAACTAGACAAACTTTTGCATTATATGTTAATGTTACACAATTCAGGTTATTTGCAACTACTTATAACAGATTTTGATATACTGATTCAGAAAATCCAAAACAAATAGCTGCATTACCTGATAATAAAATTTTAACATAAATATATATAAACTAATAAGAAAATTGCCTTATATTTATTTTTTATTTTTTTATTTAATAGTATTTAATAGAGAAACCCTGTATGTACGGGCATATTACAACAAAAAAAGACATTACAATCATCAATGTCAATTCCAAGCCAAATACATTATTATTAACAGTACAACACATAATAATAAACCTGCTAAAAAAAAAAGCAATACAATATTAATAACAATAATAAACAAAACCAACAACAATAATAATTATATTTATAAAGAAATAAAAATACACACAAAAATGGCAGTTGATGCAAACAAAAATTTATAAAATTATATAAAAAGAAAAATTAAACAATTACCTGAATAATTTAAATAAATTATTAATTATAATATGCCCAAAAGTACTGACCAAAAATGCTGCCAACTCTCAAATACTAAAACATCCACTAATATACTATATCCACACCTCCTGGTGGTTAAACTTCTGAATAAATAATATCTTAAAGTAAACAAATCAGTTTTCATTAGCTGTTTATCTTAATAATAAAATTATAAATACAGTCATATTTATCATAATCTTGTAACAATTGCTTATATGATTGAACCAATAAATAATCTGAACCAAAGCACTTTTGTCTGACAGATGTCAGAGCTTTATATTCAGTTACTAAATGAAAAGCATCAAAATTAACACAAGAGTAACAGAATTCACAATAATCCAAATATGGAACTATCATTCTTTGAAATATATTACAGCCTTATATAGGGTAGATGTACCAGTTTTGGCCAGTGTACCAGTTCTAGCCAAAAAACAAATTTAACTCAAAAATATAATCACCACATATTCAAATCTGTCCAATGAAACAAACTTTTATTGTTAACTGTTCACACAGTTAACAATAAAAGTTTGTTTCATTTGTGATTATATTTTTAAGTTAAATTTGTTTTCTGGCCAGAACTGGTACTACACTGGCCAAAACTGGTACATCTACCCTAGTATGAGAAATCACTTTATTTTCCAAACTTTTCAGCATTTTTTCATAAGATATGCATATTGCTAATACATAATATTCGTCCATTAGCTTTGTTTTCACCTAGACATCCAGGCATGTATTACTTGATGTTGCTATTAAACATATTTGTAATTCAGACATTACAACAGTTTTACATGATTTAATCTAATAATAATGTTTTTAATTGCATTTGATACCAATGAAACTGTGTTGTGATTTATGTTGCTTTATGCTGACACAATGAAGTGACTTCTTTCAAACACTTGTTTTTAATTGCAATTATTATATGATAATGAAATGTTAAAATACTTTTCATATTTTAACCCTATCTTATTTTAATTTAGTTTTGAGATGTTTAATATTTGTTAGTTAAATCAATAGTAATAATAGTAAGTTTATGCTAATTTTTTGGAAATGATTAGGCCTATGTTCGAGGTATGTTTGCTCGTGAAGTAGCAAATGCACTCAGAGAGATGAGAAGGGTTGAAGCTGAAATGAGAAGAAAAGAGCAAGAAGAAGAAGAAAAGAAAAGGCTGGAAGCTGAAAAACAAGAAATGGAAGAACAAGAACGACAAGCTTTAGAAGAATCAATTAGGTATATCTCCAGTTTATATTCTTTAAAATTTTTTTTCTTTTCTAACTGCTTTTGTTGTCTGCTATCTTAACTTTAAAATATTAATATTAATATGCATGCAGCAATCAGACTGAAAAAGAAAGTGGGTAAGTTATATTAATTAATTTTACAATTTTTATTAAAATTGTAACGTCAATAGCATTTTTATTGTTATAATTTCTATTATTATTCAGATTAATAAAAAAATACTCAGAGAAATAGTATTAAAAGAGGAAATTTAAACAGTTCTAAAATTAGTATGATGTAATGTATGAAGAGATTTGAATTCTTTTGCAATTAAATGATTCAAATTTTTCTTGCTTGAAGAGGATCTTTAAATAAGGTTGAAAGCATTGTGAAATAAAATAGTGTGCTAGAATTATAGGGTGTAATTTATTAATAAATATATATTGTTTCCAATTAAGCCAATACATTATATATGTAAAAGTGAATTGTAGCTATTATCAGATAAGATGCATTAAAAGTGGCTATCAAAGAATTGGATAATTGATCATGTTCAATGTAAAATAAGTTGTTTTATTTACAGAGTTTTATTTTCATTATTAATCTTTTTGTAAAACAATGTGGACTTATTTTTAAAATATTTTTTGTTAGTGCTACTCAACAAGAATTAGCAGCCATTGCTACATTAGTGGAACAAAATGTCCGTAGAGCACAGGAAGCATCAGAATGCCTTGATCTGGATGAAATGTTTTCATTTCTTAGTGATGTTCAAGAAGCACGACCTAATGTTCAGGAATTTGTAACTGAAATAGGACAACAAATGGAAGCCTTGCTGCAAGATGTTGAAACAACAGAAGCTGAAGAGGTGAATATATTATGAAATAGATTATTTATTTATTTGTATTTTTAATAAAATCATTTAAGAAATATATTATTTATAAATTTAACATAAATTAATTTTTAAAACATTGAAGAAATATTAAATTATTTTAAAAAACAGTATTTTACAAAAGTTATTTAACAAATTCCTCAAGTTCCTTTTCAAGTCAGATTTTTATTCTTTAGAGTTTTCTAAATTAATTAATTAATTAATCATTTTAGTACAAAATTACACTTAACATAGTATTACTTCTAGTACCAAATTATAGTTAATTAATTAGTGTGTAAAAATATCCCTATAATTTTGATGATTCTTTGGCTGTTTTGATTCTGTTCTTATTACATATTCTTTTACAACACGAAACTGGACTATTTAAAAATGGGTATTATATTTTATAATATAGAAATTTTTTAACACACCTGAATTAAGTAGATATTAATTACTTATATATATTTTGTTAGATTAAAATATTTTTTCTAACTGCTCTTTTTGTTTGTTTAATGATAGAATATGCCAATAATTATTACACTAAAGATAGATGCAATCATTAAATTGGTAGAATTTAATGTATATTTTTGAAAATATGGGTTAAACCTGATCTAAAAAAATTGATATAGTCTGCCATTAAATAAATAAAAGGCAATATTTTATGTCTTAATTATTTAAAAATTAAATTGATTTTTTAAAACTTATGATGTAATTTTCTTGCATTTCATTTTCAATAAGTTTCTGTTTTATTTAATTATATTTTACACTTAAAAATATTTATATTTAAATCAAATGCATCATATTAAAACTATATTTTTAAATACATTTTATTTTGTCAATTTAACAATCATTATTAATCTATAATTTATTGGATACTTTTTAGGAAGAAAGTTGTATTTCTTCTGATGTTCAAAGTGTAACTCCAGAGCCATCTCCAAGTCCTCTTCCTCCACCAAGTCCAAGTCCACTTGCTACAAGTCCTTCTTATTCTCCTTGTCCAGAGAGTGTTGCTTCTGACAGAATTCTATCTCCTTCACCGCTTCCTCCCCCTACCTCTCCAGTTAATATAATGAATGGAGATGTCAGAAAAACTCCTTCTCCTATTAAAACTATAGTCAACCATTCAAATGTAAAATCACCAACTCCATCAACAGTTACTTGTCTCAAAGAAGAAAAAATTTATTCAAAAAGTGTTTTGGTATGTAGATACTTGTATATTTTATTTTCTATAATTACAATAAATTTCCGAATTTTCTCTCTAGCACAAAATTTAATCACTCTACTTCTGCTAGTACTATTTTTAATACTATGCAATTAAAATAACAGAAATGTAACTTGAAAATAAAATGACTACTTAAATTATGTACTTATTACATGCTTGTAATCAAAATCTAACAGGTTGCATATAATGTTTTTATTTGATCTTTTAAAATCCTTCAAAAAATTTGTATGTATTATTATAATTTTAGGATTCTCAAGATGTTAAACTAGATAATAATCATTTGAATAATGTTGAACCAGAAGAAGCTGAACGTGAGCAAAGGTATGAAATAATAATTTATTATTTTTTATGCAGTACATTAAGATAAAGAGTAAAATAAGTGTAGGGTTTGGAATCGCTAGGCGAGCGATTTCCGCCCTGTTTTATTATAACGAACTTTCATAACGGAAAACCGTTAGAAACTACCGTGGGAAGAACCGTTAAGTTTCAAATCGACGACCAGCGGACGATTGGCCGCGCGGGAAGTGACTGTTGGTGGACGTTATGGAAACATTCGAATTTGATTGGCGGGGAATTCAAACGCTGGACACTTTTAAGCAGTAGTTTCGGCGGGAACGGGAGGTTGGTATCGGGATCGGCTGAGTTCGTATCGGGAAGATCGGATCGGATTAGGATCGTTGTTACCGAAGTTCTAACTGTCTCTCTCGTTGGACACAACGGAAATCTGGGGAAAGTAAACCCCAGTGTTTTAGTATGAATTTGTTCCTGACTCGGAGGTGCTGTTAATTACAAGTCTGTTTGTGGAGGTCGTAAGGAGTTTCTTTCGACGACTATTGTTAAATAGTTGAACGTGTACGGGAATAGTTGGTTGTCGTTGGATTAGTGTTTGTGCATATTTAATTGTGACTCTAATTTGTATTATTTTGTACATTTATATTGTAAATATAAACTTTGTGTTTCGTCAAACTGACTGAGTGGTTATTTTGAACATTACTATAAGCATAAAGTGTCATACACTATGACACTTTATGCTTATTTTACTCTTTGGCCTTTATGTGGTGCAGCCAGTGCCAGCTTTGCCTTCTCTTTACAGAGTTCACATTCTTATTTTTCTTAGATACTTCTAGATTGTTTCAAAAAATATATTCATGAGAAATTCCTTCAATAATTTTTTTTTTTTGTAGACAAACCATGATTTGTAACTAACTTCACTAAATGACAAATTTTTGGAAGATTCGTGCTGTACTTTCAGCAATTTATGTCATTTTCTTCCTTCCATTTTGTTTTTCTGATGATTATTTTCATTTTCATGGATTTCATTTTACACTACACTTTTTGAGCATTTTAAAAGACAGGTATTCCTTGTATAATATGGTAGTTAAGTTTCAAAAGAAATGCCATATTATGCAAATCAATGCTATACAAAACAAAAGACTAGCTCAAAACATAGGGTTAGGTTCTAAAATTTAACAAAAGTATACTATTCTTTTTGCTACTAAAAGAAATATGTTTATTAATTAAGCAATCAATAATTAACTAACAATTACAATTAAAAATACTCTGTTATGTGTTAATATTAATTTTAGTTAAACAAGGCATTTTCTTTTGAAAAAGTATTGTCATCATCTCAGTTTTTTGTTGACCTTGATCAGAAATATTAGTAACATTTTCATTTTTTTATATTTTTAACAAAATTTTTACGAATGACAAATTTAAAATAAAAATGTTATTTATTGAAAATTTGTTATAGTGGTCATATTTGTTCAGTTGAATACCAGAGAATTTTTTTTTTCAAAAAATTTGGGTTTGAATATTGAATTGTGTGTTTGAGTACCAAGATTCTGCTGTACTTTATTTGTCATTTTTATAAGTAAGTACTTACTTATGGTTAAAAATGTTTAGTAACACTTACCTACATGTTTAATATTCATATTTAAAAATAGTTTATTTAATCTTTAAAAACAAAATAGTTTTAGTTTTAAGGGCTAAAGAATGAAATCAACCACAACAACACCTGGTTGATAGGAAAGTCAGGACAAGGAAGAAAAAATTGCACTATCAGTTTTCATTAAAGTAAACCTGATGAAAGGCACAAAACAAAATGAAAATTTCAATATTCCAAAATCTGTAGGAAAATTTGAGACAGCACACATGCTTGCTTGAAAAAAAAAATTGAATAACAGAGTTGGCACTTAAAAGTTGTGAAATTTTGTATGGAGGATTTCCTAAATCCTTGAATCCTAAATCCTGAATCCCTAAATCCTTGTGTTAGAGCAAAACTGTTATACAGGGGATTTTTCCAATTTTTGAATCGTGTTAGTGCAAAACCATGTAGTAAGAATACCATGTTATACAGGGAATACCTGTAGTTGTTATTTGTGTAAATGAGTGAACAAAATATTTTTCACACCTGCCAACTGGTGGATTCAGAAGTACCCAAAATAAGGCAGGCCAACTTAAAAACTAAAAGTATTTGAATAATTAATAATTTTAAGATAATTTGGTACTAGAGTTAGGCATTAGGCACTATCTCTTGCTAAATTTAATAATTAGAATTTTAATTAAATAATTTAAATAAATTTAGGTCTAACTGGAAGAAAAGAATTGGCCTGAAGCGGGACTTGAACCTGCAACTTCTGCTCACTGTGCAGATGCGTTGCCAATTACGCTACACGGACCTCCAGTCCGATCTCCCCTTCCAGTATATATAAGCTTACATTACAACCATCGACGGCCATTAATTATTAATATTGCTATAGCCATTTCTAGCCCGATAATTCGGCATTGGTTGGTGTCTTACTTTATGTATAACGGGTTAGTTGTTGTTTATTTATATATATGCCTTGCTGGGGTTGCGATGGTCGGTTGAGTGCTTTGGGAGGACGTGGGCACTTAATGTGACCCCAGTCAGCATTGTAATGGCCATTGATGGTTGTAACGTAAGCTTATATATATACTGGAAGGGGAGATCGCACCAGAGGTTTGGGTAGCGTAATTGGCAACGCATCTGCACAGTGAGCAGAAGTTGCGGGTTTGAGTCCCGCTTTGGGCCGATTCTTTTCTTCCAGTTAGGCCTAAATTTATTTAATATTATTTAATTAAAATTCTAATTATTAAATTTAGCAAGAGATGGCACCTAACACCTAACTCTAGTATCAAATTATCTTAGAATTATTAATATTGCTATAGCCGTTTCTAGCTTGATAATTTGGCATTGGTTGGTGTCTTACTTTATATATAACGGGTTAGTTGTTGTTTATTTGTATTTGAATAATTAATAAGTAGAGATGCTTACTGATATCTATCCAACACTGATATGTTTTCAAAATTTTCCAGATATCAGAATTAGTTTGTTTTACAAACTGATGCTCCAATTTTTTTTGATAGTTACTATTAAAAAAAAAAAAAAAAAGGAAGAAAGAGATCAGAGATCAGAGCATTGGTTTCTAAAACAAACCAATACAGATGTATCAGGAATATTCTGATATTGGTTATCATCTCTAGAAACTGTTCAGAAAAGAAAAAAAAAGAGAAATCAGACATCTGTTTGTAAAATGAACTGATTTCAAATATCAGGAACATTTCAGTATTCTGATATATCAATATCAGATTACTAATAGTTTGGTATGAGTTACATCTCTATTAATGAGAATTTTTTATTAACATGTGCACAATAATTTTATTATGTATAATCCAATAAATCATATTTGCCATCATAAATGTTTTTAAAAACAATGTTTTGAAATTTGAACAAAAAAATTAAAATTTGTAGTAGTCCCTTTGTATATGTCACTGCTTTTGCACATTTAACTGGTTTCTCAAGGAATTTTGACTTTGTATGCACTTAAACTTCTTTCACTTGATCTATTATTATTTTATATTATAGTATAATGATATCTGCATTAACATATACACAAATTTCTTTTAATGGCAATATCTTTCAACAAGTATCCTTATAATTTTGTTATAATTTCTACATAGATTTTAAAATGTTTTTTTTTTTTTTTAAACCTGAGTATAGCATATCAAAAAGTAAAAAGCATAAGTATTTTTATCCTTAAATTATATATAAAATTAATTTTTACTGTGTCCTATACTGTGTTTTACTTTTATCAATGATAGATTTTCATTGATTAATCATTCACTTCTAAAATGTTGTTATGGGATTGTTAAAAAAAAACTCTTGTTTAATGTTGTTCAACATAAGAAAATATCAAGTTTAAATATTTATGTTGAGCTTATATAAATATTCATTAGTTATATTTTGATTATAAAGACATTGAATGTACTGAAAAGGATTCAAATTAAATTGTTAAATAAGATGGAATCAGTTAACTTATATAAAATGCACACTCGAGAACCTTAAGAGTCCAGTAATAACACATTAATGGAAAACTAACATTTCCAACTATACCCCGGTCTTCCTCAGGTTTTTAAAACCAGTAAGATTTGAACTTGGAATGCAAAGAACAATATTTACAAATTATTTTTAAAAAACCTATGGAAAGTATGGAACAACATGTTCAAAAATTATTTTAAAATCTATAGAACAATCTAAGCATGTGTATAAAACTTTTATTCATGTATGTTACCATGGCAATAGAACTATATCAGTACCATAAACTGTGAATAATATGATGTAACTAAAGGTACAGGAAAAAGTTGCTAACTGCTGGTGTTGCCCATTTTTTCATAACTGTACCTCCATGCATAGGAAACATTAATGGCATCATTTGTGTTAATACAATTGCCATGTAAGCTGGCTTTGTAAATTTCTAATGCCTCAAGGTTTTAAAGGTGTTCAATTCAATATGACAACCTGACCAGTTTGGCTTTATGGAGGTTGGCTCGTATGTTGGGGTCAATAACACATTAATGGAAAACTAACGTTTTCCATTAATGTGTTATTACTGGACTCTTAAGGTTCTCGAATGAGAAGTATATACATTCCAGTAATTGTGTAAGAAGTTGTTTTATTGAATACATAATATGCATTTATAATAGATAAAGTTTTAATAATAAATAATGCTTCTAGCCCACAACTTTAATTAGATTGAATTTGTTAACCTAATAAATAGGGTTGTAATAAATTGGAGGGCTTATCACATTGGAGGGACCTGATGTGATAAGCCCTTCAATTTATTACAACCCTATTTATTAGGATAACTAATTCAATCTAGATAAATTTTTACTATTGTTAATTGAAATTATTAGGATTATAAATAAAGTTAATTAACTTATATTAAAAAATACACTTTTGTCATTTATAATAATAAATTTTTGGATTTATAGACGAAAATTAAGAATTGAGAAAAGGTTAATTGAAATTGAAGCAGAAGAACAGAGACTATATGAAGAAGAAGATGATTATCATTATGATATGATTCAATTTGCTGAAAAATATTTTAATTGTCATGTTCGAGATATGGGTGGAACTGTTATGAGGACATTAACTAGACGAAGGAAATCTTCAGGTGAAGTTATGCCAAAATATGAAATGGTTACTCATACTCGTAACAGTGCAATTCCTACATCTCATATACATATGTATGATCCAGAAAATATTACAATTGCATGTACAATTTTCAAGGTAAATAAATAAATTTATCCATTTCATAACTAATGCACTCTGTAAAGATATATTTAATTTTTTATTGTAATTTTAAACTGATTTAAAATGTTTAAATTTTTTTAGGATCTTAGTAAATATTTACGTGGTGAATTAAAGCCTGAAGGTGATGTTCAAGTAATTCAGTCAATTATTGGTTATGGTATTGAAAGAGAAGAATTAAGAGATGAGATATTAGTGCAGTTAGTTCGTCAGTCCACTAATAATCCATGTCGTGAATCTTTATTAAGAGCTTGGCTTGTATTATGTTTATGTGTGGTAGCATTCCATCCAAGCAAGACTTTTAGTCGTGTAAGCTGTTTTAATAATAATTGTTTTTGAGTTTATTTCTGTCATGTTTTAAAAAGTATTAATAATTAAAAACATTTATTATAATATAAAAACTTTTTCAGTATTTTCACTGTTTTCTTCGTAAAAATCTTCGTGAAGATAGATGTATTGCTAGATATGCTCAATGGTGCTTAGATAATCTTCATAGTACCAAAGTTACTGTTAGAAAAATGCATCCATCATCTTTAGAGATTAATGTAAGTTAAAAATTTTGTCATTAGGTGTATTTTTGAGATTATCAGATTATGATTTTATGAGAAGATTGTTTATTCTTTTAAATTATAACAACTGATATCAATTACTTAACTATTCAAATATTTCTGATGTCTTTCATTTATGTATGTCAGTCGAGTCCGCATAAATTGACACCCCAAGGGGAAGTGGAAATGTGTCGAGTTATCCGATGTGACGACTAAAGCGAAGTTGGAAAATAAACCACAAAACTACAATTAATAAAATACAGTAATGCATTATACAATAGTATAGGCTTACAATACATTGTGTCCTCCATTTACAATTACTCTGTAGATGAAAAATTGAAAAATTCATTTAGTGCTGTTTGTTTTGAGCACTTAACTGTCTTGACTTTCTTTTTCAATGAACATGAATGCCTTGAAAACATCATCTTCACAATTGTCAATTGTTGTTAAGTAACGTCTAAAGATTCTTAATGCCTCTGGCATGAGAAAATGCAAAATTGGATTCTGGTGTGACGTTGATGTAGATTGTATATTTTCTTTTTGTTTATCTGTTGTTATTTTATACATAAAAATACATAACATGTTAAGGCATTTTTATTAATATGTATATATATATATATACATTAATAATAATAATATATTATTAAATATATTAATTATATATTAATAAATAAATCGACTCCCCCTCCTGAAAAAAAATGAGTTTGCACCACACGTGTGGAGAGAATTCATTTTTTCAGGAAGGGGTGACAACTTATCAGAGTGTGGGACAGCAAAAGTATGTCAACTTATCCAGTAGTGACAAGTTAAACGGTGTTGAGTAAACTGGAGTTTTTTAACATTAATGCCTATGTAAGTCGGCTGGGACCACAGAAAATTGACTACTTAACCGATGGTGTCAAGTTATCTGGGTGACGACTTATGCAGAGTCGACTGTATTTTGATAAAATATATTAATAACATAAAAGAACTTTGTAAGTTAACTAATGTTGAACATTTTCAGCATTTATTATTTTTGCAATGGTTTTTCATATTGATAATACCTACTCTCTTATAAATGATGTCAGTATTTTATTTTCATATTAATTATTAATATCAGTATATGTCATAGATATTATTTAGATTCACTTCATTATATATATCATAGATATTATGTAATGAAGTAAATTACATTAAAAATGTCAGTGTTAAGCCTTATTCGTAATCTAATCTATAATATTAGATGAAAGTTTATTGATTTTTATTTAGTTAAATTGTTTCAATATCAGGAACTTCAATATAACAAACTGTAAACTTTTGCATGAAATACAGTATTATATCTGACAAAGCTAGAATTACTGGACAATACATCTTTTTATTGTTAGCTCATTACAATCTATAAAAGTAGCAGTCGAATCATTGTGTTGCGAAAACACAAATTTGTACGTTGCAGATCTAATGTTAGAATTTCTGATAGAAGAACTATCAAAGCAGGATTTCTTTCTGTGTAACGAACTAAAGAAAGAAATTATTTTTCATGTGAAAGAGAGACGAACCATTTACTCTGATATTTTAATGTATCTACATAACCCAGAAAAATTAAACAAACATAAGTCACACGAAATATTCAATGATGTTAACAAAAATACAATTTTAAATGGAATTGATGAATTTTGAGTCACTAGCATCCTTAATTTGTAATTTTGAAAATGAAAATTATAAATAGATTTAAACAATAAATTTTTTATAAAGTATGACTGTATTAAAATGAAAACATTCTTACATACTTAAACATTGAAAGAAATTTTGCAATTCATCAAATTCTCCTAAATAGACATATGTTTTTTTTTGCCAACGCTAATTACTTCAAGTTTCATGACATTATTTACTTTAAAAACATTATCCTGTGGTATTTCCTTTATTAACATTCTTAGCTGAAATGATGAGGGAATTCAAAACTTTCATTTAACTCTTATAACTGATTTTCTGTTTAATGCCAAATGATTGCTGGATTACATTTGCTATAATATAACATTCAATAACCTGATTTTTGTTTAATGCCAAATGATTGCTGGATTACATTTGGCTATAATAATAAATTAATTATAATTATTAAATTTATCAAGAGATAGTGTCAAATACCTATCTCTAGGCCAAATTACTTAATAATTAATTGTATTATTTTAGCCTGATGTTATCCAGTAATCATTTGTCATTAAGATATGTTAGTTGGTTGGTTCTGCTATGCTTACTTTAAAGTCTTTTTGTTGGTTTTTATGGTTTTGCATTATACTTTTCTTAGTTACATCTATACCTTTTGTATTTTGTCTGGACATGCATTTCATTGGCTGTAGAGTTGCAAATCATCATCTATGGTAATTTTGACATAAAATTGACTCTCAAAATAAAGGTAAGAGCAATGATATTATTGAAGATCTGCATTTCCAGAAAGAAGATAAATGTGATCACAATCTCCTGATGCTGTGTATGATGATAATGCATCCAAAGTAATGTAGAAAGCATTTTTTATGCTATTATAAGTTTAAAGTCACAATTTGGAGCTCAAATTTATTTAAAATCCTCAAGATCTTACTAACATACAGGTGATTGATATGAATAGATTTTGGCTGCTTGTTAAAGTGAACATTTTCCATTTATTGAATATGTTTCTCTTGCGTATTTTTCTTTTCTTCATAATGATATTACATTATATCTGTTTACTTCATAGTATTTCTTGTAAGTTTAAAAAATTTCTGTTAAATTATTTTTGAATGTTTTATTCAATATCAAATAATTATTGAATTGATTAGTTTAGTTTAAATTATAATATGTTATAAAAATATATTATAAAGTAATATAAAATGTGTTTTTAGGCTGTTCGTAATTTAAATAATTTGGGTTGCCGATTTTACTTTTTGGATGGTCGTACAAAAGCCATTAATATACATCCTTCTGATACTGCAATGGATGCCATGCAACAATTAGCAATAAAAATTGGTTTAAGATCATTAGATGGTTGGGCATTATATGAGGTATTTTATTGATATGATTGCTTAAATTACACTTGTTAATACAATTGTAATATTTAAAATAAATTTATCTGATCTATAGTGTACACCAGAACAAGAACATGTGATAAAAGGATATGAATATATTGCAGATATTATATCACAATGGGAAATGTAAGTTAATTTAAATTTAAAAATTATTTTCAATGTTTTTTTTTAATTTTGTATAAAAATTTTAAATAAAAATAAAATGTATTTACAGGTGCCATCGTAGTTCTGCTACTTTTAGTAAATATTCTACACTTTCTAAAAAGGGTCCAACTTTAGCTCTAGGTGGAGGAGAATGTCATCTTTTATTTAGAAAAAGATTGTTTCGAAATCCAAGGGAGATTCCTCAAGATCCTGTTGAAGTTAATTTATTATTTGCACAAGCTGTACATGGTGTTGTAAAGGTATTGAAAAAATCAAAAAACTTTAGAAAATAATGATTTTGATTACAAATGTTATTCTTACTATTATTGTTGTTGTTACTATTTTTAAATATTACCAAAAAAATGGTCTGACTCATACAATAAAAAATAATGAAATTATATAATTATTACTATAATTTTAAAAAATTTTTGGCCATAAATTATATCTAGAAACTATTACATAGAACTTCAGTTTTTGGGATACACTTTTAAAATTGCAGATGTATAAATTTCCACTGGTGCCCATCTCTCTGTCTGTCCATCTTTCCTTAATCTTGAGAACAGTTAAATAGATGAAAGTCAAGACCAGATATAGAAAGCTTAGAAGCCAGATGCCCCGATTAACTACCATATATCTTGGCAGATAAGACGATAGTTGAATCACAAAAAAAGGCCCCGAAAATCCAGGCTCGTCTTATAGGACAAATATGAAAAAAATCAGATTGAAATTTATATAAATTAAAACCATTATAGTAAAATGGACAAACCATAATTATTTACTAGTAGAGAGTAGAGTATGTCCACAAAATAGAATACCCCATACAATGTTTTTGTGAGGGTCATTACCCGAATGCCCGAATCAGTGTGAATGTTTACAACAATTGCAAGGCAGTGCTGCCAGATGCAAGAAAATAAGATTTGATGTTCTTTCAAAAATTATGAATAGAACATAATTCTGTATACGCTATACAGCATTATTATCCAGATGAATGATCACTGATCTAAACTAAATTCATAGGCCGTTGATAGTTTGGGGGTCGTCTTATAGGACAGATATATGCTAAAACTATAAAACTTTGACGAAAATTTATACCTTGTCTTATCTGAAGGTCATCTTATCCACGGAAATATACGGTATATGCAAATTTCAAGTTTGAACAGAAGTCATGTTATTTCAATTCAGAAATATTCTCTAGAACAACAGTCGGCAACCAGTGGTGAGAAAATTTGGGTGGTCCGTGGAGAAATTTGGACATTGTTCGACTGAAGGTTACGCGAAGTATTACAAAAGAAATGCAAAATGCTTAGTTGCTTTTTTCACTCTTTGGGGGTTTTTATTTGAATCTGAAACCAAATACGAAGTGACTGTTATCAATAAATAATGAACAATAAATAATATTGTGAGTGCGATTGTCGTCCTTGGTGGAAAAGCGCTAAGAAAGCACTAAGAACTTATTTCAAACATGCAGCAATGAACTTTAGGCTTGCATTAATTTGTTATAATTAAACACGCAAGTTTCATATTAATATAGTAAAATTAAACTTTTATAATCATTATTATACTACAGACTTTGTATCGTTGAAAAAAATTCACAATAGTGGTCCGCAGGATTCAAAATTGTGAGTTTAGTGGTCCATGAGGTCAGAAAGGTTGCCGACCACTGCTCTAGAACATAGGAGCATCATTTTAAAATTTTAAGTAATAGACCATGCTTGCCATGAGTTGGACATCTGTTCACATGAGATGTACTGTACCATGACAGCTTATGGTTTGAATTAGAATAACACTTTTTTTAATTTAATACAATAGACCAGTGATTCTCAAAGTGGGGGTCGCGACCCCAAGGGGGTCGCTGAAAAATATTTGGGGGGTCGCTGAAAAATTGATTCTAGATCAATTTTTTTCAAATATTTTATAAATTTACTATGGGTTCATGTTTAGAAATAAAAACTATATAAAATAATTTTTACTTAAATAAATTGCACATATAAATAATAAAAAGAATATAAATATTTAAATACGAGCCTAACCCCCTCCCTCCGGGATGTTTTTCGACACATACTCATTCTTCGGGGTCCTTTGAAATTTTTAAGTGCAGAAGGGAGGTCGCGGTCCAAAAAGTTTGAGAAACACTGCAATAGACAATGCTTCTATTTTGTTTATTAATTTATTTTTAAAAGTGAAATATAATGTATTTTAAAATAAGGAATGGCCATCAAACAAATGACCCGTCAGGAAAGTCTCAATTTCCCAATGAGCCATTACACTACTGTAGAGTGATGACTGTACTGTGTTTAACCCTTTCCATGCGGGCGATCTACAGCAAATAATTGAGTGGAATTCGTCATGCGGCGCATTTTTTGCAGTTTTTGGATGATTTTTAAATCGCGATATTTCGCTTTAAAATCGCGTTATGTTTAATCTGTTTTTTGCGTTTGATTAAGAACATATTACAGTTTACGATTGTATAATTTTTAGTTTTATACATATTTAAAATAATATGAAGTTTACGAACAAATTTGAAGGTTACGAACAAAAAAAAAATTAATTTACAGAGAATCACTGAACTTTGTACATCTGTTAGATAGAAACATCTGTCCTCTATTAAACAAAACAAACCGCAGCTTTCTACCTAGAGCGGGGGAGAAGTTATTGCCATTATTCACACTATGTCTCTAATTACTTAGCTGGGAGAGTAGTCGATTGTTATCGTGAATATAGTTTTAAAAACATATTTACTCGCCTAAATATTGTTGAATTAGCTAATTTAATGTCTAAGTGCATTAAATTAGTTAATTAGAATTAAAAATCGATTTAAAAAGCGAATTTACAGTGATTGTTTACATTTTACTTCGAAGGTTGGAGGCGGGGCTTTTCGCAGCAATTTTTTCGTTTCATAAGTCTGTGATTAGTTAAAGTAACGTCAACAAAGACAGAAGAGACTCAATAAAACTGTAGAAGGAGTTTCCCTTTGATTGTTTTCAGCCAACTGTGTAGTTAACTGCGAAGATTTACTGTAGAATAGTAGGGGATGTATTTACCAAAATATTTATGGCCCAGGGGTGGTAACAAAACGTTTATTGGCTTAAACAAAGTCAATCGACCTACAGAATAGCGAATCAAAGCTAAGATCGCTGGAAAATCGAATATAACGCAAAATAATCGAATTTTTTGATTAATTACGCCGAAAGGCGTATGCCGCATCACGAATTAACGGCAAGTCACGTGACATACGCCTAAAGGCGTATAACCGCATGGAAAAGGTTAAGATTAATTGAAAAGATCTGCAAAGATATTAATGAACATGTTATTGCACAAATTTAACATCCACAATGATTCATATGCATATAATATTTATTTTCTAGACATGTACTACATATGTATGATTCACAAAAGCTACATGTGTTCCAATTATGAGAAACAGGTTTTTAAATTCTCTGAACTTGCATTGGCTGGTGAGAAAATATATGAATCATACACATTACTGAACACAAAATATTTATGCTAGCTCTAACAAAATATGTTTGTTCAGCACAATACAACATAGACTATATATATTGTAACCCTGTGATCATAAAGTATTGAGAATGATTCAATAAAATGCAAGATTTGAATTTATTTGTCAAAATTTTATTTCATTCCTTTCAAAGTAATCCTCTCCCATTGCAATGCACTTATGCCAATGTTTTTTCCAATCCTCAAAATATGCTTTAAAATTGATTTGTGAAACCCCTTCAGGACATGCAGAAAATTTTGTTTTATGGCATCAATTGACTCAAAACAGTGACCACAAAATGGAAATTTTAGTCAAGGAAACAGGAAAAGTAACATAGTGCCATCTCATGTAAATATAGAGAATTGCAGAATTGTATTTGTTGAATTTTCATGTTTTGATTTGTTGAATTTTCATGTTTTGATTTGTTGAATTTTCATGTTTTCATGAATTGTATTTGTTG
Organism: Centruroides vittatus; assembly: GCF_030686945.1. Classification (NCBI taxonomy): domain Eukaryota; kingdom Metazoa; phylum Arthropoda; class Arachnida; order Scorpiones; family Buthidae; genus Centruroides; species Centruroides vittatus. Next base: position 168,082 of record NW_027120744.1, read on the forward strand.
AATTTTTTGCCAAAAATTCATGAACAACAAAAGCATTGTGAGCAGGTACATTATAGTGGTGCAAAATCCATGTGTTTTCTTTCCACAAATCAGCAATTGCTTCATGTAAACAACACAAAATGCTCAAATAATAGTCTTTGTTGACAGTCAGAAGAAATTTGTGATGCACAACACTAGAATTGAAGAAAACAGTCAACACAAAACCTTAATTTTTGACTGACTTTGACATCTTTTCAGTCTCACTTCATCTTTTAAGTGCCATTCATTTGATTGTTGAGCTATTTCAGTGTCAAAAGTGTAGATCCACGTTTGATTACCTGTAATGATGCATTTTAAGAACAATTCACCTTGAAAAAGCATTTCCTTGGCCACTTGAGCATGTTATTATTTTTGGAAAAAATTCAATGTTTTCAGGATGACTCAAGAAGCAACAACCTATTTTCCATTTTGACTTCCTTTAGATTATTTAGAAATTCATCAGTGCTTTTGATACTGTGTTTCGAAATTACAAGGGATTTTAGTTTGGATTTGACAAATAATTTAAATTATATAAGCAATAAAATTTAATGTCAACAAGAGGTCTATAAGCAATAGGTGTTTTATCGGTTTTGATCCTTACGTTAAACTTGGGAGTATGATGACCATAATTAGTGATAAACTTAATATCATCTTTATCAATAACCTTGATAGTTAATAGTGTTTTTAAACTAACAATTAATTTTTTTCTGACTTTAAGTGTGGGATCATGATGCAATTCCTCATACATATTCTCATCTAAAAAATCCTGGGCTACTTTAACATAGCCTTGGTAATTCATGACAATACTCTGCCTAGATTTTTCAGCTCATAAGATAACCAAATTATTATTCTTAATTAATAATTTTTTTTAAAACATTAACATTATTATTATGTATCCATAAGGATTTTTTATGGTTTTTACTAAAATTGTGATTTTTAACAATATGTTTGACATTATTTTTAATTTCAATATGGTTGTTAGTGTCTAAACTGTTAAGAATATATTCTAACTCAATGGCTAGTTTGCTCTTAGGTAAATATGTTTGGATATTATAATCCAAACCTTTAGCTAATAAATCTTTAATTCTATCAGGGATTTGTACATCAGACAGATTAATAACCAATTTGTTTTTTTAATTATTTATTAGATCCATCAATGGGATACCCCAATGTTAAACTAGCTTATTATACTTCTTGGTGAAATAGCTGTTTTGGTTAAAGAGAGAAGTAGGGGTAAAACTATTAGTATTTAGGATATTTTTTTTTAAGGTTTTTCTTTAGCTTCTTAATTTTGTATTTTTTAAATTTGATAATGGACTTGATTAACATACCTTCTGTTATTTTAATGTCATGTTTTTGTATATCATTTTTAATGCTGGTAGGGTAGCTATTGCGTCTTTAATGGCCAACCTTCGTTCCATCTCCGCTTAATATACCAGATAATTTAGTTAATACCAACTGATGAGGTATTATTTTCTATTAGAAAATAGTCTGAAATGCATTTTGGGTTTTTGTTTCCATACTTATGTAGTCAATTTCACTATACACCCCTTTTTTGTTGTTATTAAATGTTTTTACTTTGATTCCTGAGTGTTTGTGCCTATTATCACAGGTGTGATAAGCCCTTACTACTGTATTATCTACCTCACGTTTGTAGATATTTTAATTAATTTAATTATACCAAGGGCCAAAAGCAACTTTTGTAATAATTTTATAGATATTTAAGTAATAGAATTATAGTAAAGAATGAAATGGAGTAATAACTTTTATTTTAAAATTTTTATCTGATGTAAATTAGTCCCAAATCATCTCATCTCATAATGTAACATATTCAAAAATTAATAAATATCAGAAAGATGATGATTCAATTTTCAATTGTAATGCAAAATGTATTTCCCAAATAATTAGATAAAATTGTTAGTAATACTAAAAAATGTGACTTTTTTTTGTTTATTTCTTAATATATGTTTTAGAATTCTTATTTATTGAGGTTTTACTATAAAGATTTTAATTACTTTACATTTTTCTTCTGCTTGAGGCTTTTTCCATTTCAATAATTATCTTTGATGTCTTAGGAAAAAACAACGCTTGAATCTTATTTTTTTATCTTTCCACTCCTATCTATTAAGTTTCTTCTTAATGTTTTTTCACTGCACCCTGCCATGTCTCTCAATGTCTCTTTTTCTTTGTTCATATGACATTCATTCCAATATTTTGTTTGATATTTTCTTCCTATTCATTCATTTGTTTTTGTCGCTTTGATAAAAGATTGAAGCGTGTGATTTTAAGATGATAATTCTATTCCAATGTTTTTTCAAAGGTTAAATCTTAGTAAAAATTCGTAGAAAGACTAAAATATCTTCACTCTCACCATGTCCATTCAATTAAGTTAAATCTTAATTTTTTGAATAAACTTTTAAGATTTTTAATATTCATGTAACAGTTAATCAAAACTTTTTAGAAATTAATATTATTTTATAATTTATAATTAAGTTAATATAAATATTTTCATAGTAATTTATTGTAGTACTGTTGTAACTAACTGTTATTACATTATTATTTTTTTAAATCTTTGTATTCTTTTACTATACATTGTCATCATGTGCCATCATATTTTTATTTTTTATGATTGCTAATTTGATAGAATAATTTTTATTATATTTATAAAAAGTGTAATTTATAATTGTTTTATTTAGGCTGATGAATTTCCAGTGAATGAACGTATTGCTTTACAATTAGCTGGTTTACAAGCACAAGTTTTATTAGGAGAACCACAAGAAGGAAGATTAGATAGGTAATTTTAACAAAATTTTGATGTATATGGATGTAATAATGTTAAATTAAAATAATTAAGCAGAAAGTTTTAATATTTAATTGTTGATATTCTTAAATGATTTAAATGAACTCATAATAAATAGTAATACAGTAGAGCATTGTTTATCTGAAAACCGGTCAACTGAAACCTTTCCAGTTGGACTGTGTCATGCTGAATTGAACGTTTTTGATACTAGATTAACTTCTAAAGTATAATTTTTTTGTTTTTATATTTTTCAATATATTTATTTTGTTTGTACAAAATAAAGAAATAATTTTTAACGATACAATAGCCTCGATTATTATTATAAAAATTTTCGTTACGTGTTAAATCGACGAAAATTCAACACGAAGTGACACGCAACGGAGAAAAATTCAACATGAAGCGATACGCAACAGAAAAAAATTTCAACATCGGATAGGTTAATATATTTTTTGTACATAATTGGTTATCCAAACAATCCCAGTCCCCAATTGATTTGGATAAACGATGCTCTACTGTAATTTCAAAATGTCATAACTTGAATTTGAAGATACAATTTATGATTATACCTACAGATGAAATAAATTTAAATACAAAAGTAATACAATTAAAAGATGTGTTCATTACATTCTTTCTTTCTTTCATAAATCAGAATATTAATATATGGGCTTAAAAATATATGAATATTTTTTTCAGTTAATTTAATCTGATTGTTAAAATATGGCTTTAACATGTATACTTTATATATTTATAAATGATAATTTTTTAATCAGAAATTTTGTAATTTAGTAGATGATGAATTATAGAATTAGTTTCTTTACAATCTTCACAAGTATTTGGATATGAATTATTAGATATGAATATATCTAAATTAGATGCTGCTCTTTTGTCATAAATTTTTTATCATATTAGTAAAATTAGTTTTCCTCAATATGCAAGATGTTTCAAAAAGGCCTTTAAAACATTGAAAGCATATAGAATTTTAATGAAAAGATTCACAGATTTTTTGATTAAAATTTACCTTATAAATGTATTTTTTTATTTATAATAGATACTCAGATGTAAATAATTATTTATGTGAAAGAATTCAGTTAGCAAGAAAAGATTGGCCAAAAGAAATATCTGAAGCTCATAAGGTTCGTATAAAAATTTTTAATAAATTGCATTTATTCATGAAATTAAATAATTTTTAACTTATAATCATTTTTTAAATTTTAGTTTTATGGCAGTGGGAAATCAGAAGTTGTAGCCAAAGTATGGTATCTTTCAGTTGTTATGCAGTATCCACTCTATGGGACCACTCTTTTTTCTGTTATTTATAAAGGTTATCTTTCTTATGGTAAGTTTCAAAGATATCAGAAAATATAATTTTTGAATTCTAGTATATGTATGCATGCATTCCATACACCCACAACTGCCATAAATGATCGGGTTAAATTTTGGCTAACTGATTATAGAAATAAATTTGTTACTAGAGCTAGGCATTAGACACCATCTCTAGTAACAAATTTTATTTCTATAATCAGTTAGCCAAAATTTAACCCAATCATTTATGGCAGTTGTTGTGTATTTGCTTATATTATTGGGTTTCGTTGATGTATATTTGTATGCATGCATTCATATGTAGTAGAATTAAAAAAAGTAACCAAATAGTTATTTGAGAATAACTTTGTTTTATTTCTTATGACAATCCATTTTTTATGTAAAATAATGCAATATTGTGTAAAAAAAAGATTAATCTTGCATATTTCAAAGATGGATTCAAATTCATCAGAATAATGAACTAAGATAATCTCCAGTTTATTATTCAATTGAGTGGCATTTTACAGAAATTATTTTCACAGTTAGTTATTCAAAGTACTGATTTTTTCCATTGACATCATTGAAACATTCTGCAACTAAACGGTCATCTGTTATATATGATAGAGATTTATTTCACAGAATTTCACTTAAGATAAATTTAAGGAATGATAAGTTAAAGAAGATAGATTAAGATTTGTTATGTTTAGAGTGCTGGATACAGCATATTGGATCAATTAGAGAATAACAATCTTTTGGGTACTTTTCTATTAATGGGACTCAATTCACACGTAATATTTCCTCTATTCTAAAATGCAACATGAGTTGTTTGGTGTTGAGATGTTACAGTGCATATTTTTGCACAGTGAAAAAATTTTGTAAAAAATTGAAAAAAGTTTTACTTTTCTGACTTTTCAACCCAAATGACAAGCAGTTTACACTTTTTCATTGCACAAATGGTTTTTGAGAGAAAAATGCTGGAGTCTGAGAGATGCCGTATGTACAATGTCCATTGTAGGAATAGTTGTGGGCTTCCACACTCACATTTGTCACTAATGCTGCCATGTGTGTGACTTTACTTGTAGCTATGAATCATTTTACATTTTTTTTCAATATATTTTTAAAAGTGTTCCATATAAATTCAAGTAATTTTTCAATTTTCAATTTTCAATTAAGATATAATTTGAACACTTTGAAATCACATATCAATATTGAATAAGTGCAAATTGACAGAATAGCAATTCAAAATAAATTTATTCTTTCAAAAATACTATTACTTATATTTTGCATCTATTCTTTGCTATTTCTCCATCATTGCACAAGAAAACCAACATGTGCCAAGTTCCAATTAATTTTAGATGGAAGTGCTGTGTTATGTGTGACAATGCAAACTGTTAAAATTGTAAAATTTTCGTTCATTTGATAACATTGTTAACAACACATTATGACAAATGAATTTATTTGATAAAATTTGCATAATTTTTTAAGTTATAAAGCTGGCAATTTAGCAGTTGACATCATATGATCACTTGCCAAATTTAGGATAGTGTGAGATCCACGGTTTAGAGAGGTTAATTATTTAAAAGAAAATATTTGTGAAAAGAACGTTTTAATTTCGAATAGAAATATAATATTTTATAACTTTGATAATTTACACAGAGGATGTAAAATTCTTTCATTTTTACGGGAGAGGGGAAGTTGAACTTCCTTTAAAACGGCTGACTTTCGAGATGATTCAGATGCGGCCTTTGCTCATGTTACTTGGCCGTCTTCCAGAGCTGTCTGCTTTTATAAAAGGGGACTTTTTCCCGCCATCGGGGTAGTTCCTTACCAGGAAGGTTTTGGCATGTAAGATAGTCCTTCGAAGAAACTATCATGTGATGAAGGCACCCTGGCAGATCTCTATGAAGATGGCCATAGGAAGGCTCTTTGGTAGATCTCCATACATAGGTAGCCACATGTAATTGTGCAGCACTTTGAAGATAGAACTGGCTTCAAAGTGCTGCAGACAGAACTTGGAGATTGTATGGAGTAGCTTTACTTACTCCAGCTACTCCATACAATCTCCAAAAGGAAGCAAAGACAAGAACAGTTTCATGCTATGAAATGTTAGATTGATGTAACTCTCTCTAGTACAGATATTTAATTTCTTGCACATTGGTTAATTAAGATTAAGTTTAGATAGTTTAATCTTTTTGAGAGAAGTCTCCAATATATTGTTTGTAATTCCATTAATCTGTATACCATTTATATTTACTTGTATTCATTCATTTTGTTTAGTTTTATTAAATTTTTGTTATTGTTTTAACATGGTCTCATTAATTGAGCTCAGAAGATTTACCAGTCACATAAAGCTCCACTTGTCAATTTAACCCTTGTATAATATAAGATGGACATTGTCACTCGGACGTCACAGATATCTATAATTAGAAGTAAACGCAAGTTAGGGCGCGTATTTTAATTACCCTAGCTGGTATCAGGAAAAAGCAACTTACAGGAGATCTTACGAAATCCTATTCCCTTAAAAAACTCCATCTCAATGCCGGAAAATAATAATAACTACCTCTTAACCTTATACCGGTGTGTACTTTCTCTTCATCCAAACTTGTAACTCCAAAAAATAGGTGTGTACAAATGTTTTTCGAACGTGGATGAAGAGAAAGTACACACTGGTATAAAGTTAAGAGGTAGTTATTATTTTCTTAAAAGTCTTAGGAAGCCATCCTTGTTGACAAACTGAGGGCTGACCGAAAGATCAGCTGCCGATTAAGTGGTATACGAAACATAATTGTTTTCTATACCCCCTGCTAGCCTCTCACAATAGACTATGCAATTTTTTATTGCATTGCAAAGCATCTCTTGTAAGTTTTATTTTTATTTACTAAATTTAGTTGTAATTTGCTTAATAAGAAAAAAAACTAATCAAATACATATGTTTAATATTTTATAGCTGTATTAAATTCTGTAGGAGTATAACAAATTGATTTTAAAAAAATTAGTTCTGATTTATGATTTAGTTATTAAGATACTACTGATACCACTTGCATTTAATAGCTTGAAATAACACACTGAAATATGTACTGTACTATTCATATGTATTAGTGATTGCAAATTTACCGGATATTATGTTACCGGTAATTCGGTAATTATATTTGGAATTACCGGTTTATCGGTAATTTACCGGTAAAATTGTATTAAGAAATGATTTAAAACGAAACTGAATTACTGACAGAATTATTGAACAACCATTTATTTTTAAGTTTTCTATCAGTTTAGACCAGCGGTTCCCAACCAGTGGTCCGCAAGAGCTAAAATATGGTTCGCGAAAGATTTAAAACTTTTATTCATTTTAAATTATCATTCCCACATTGATACAAACTTAATTTAATTTTTACTAAAAATGTTATGTTTTCTATTATAATAGTACTGTTAAAGCATGTTACTTTTGCATTTAATGATTACTTATGTTAAAAGTTTTGATTAAAGTTTATTTTTCTTAAACCTTGTGGTCCCTGCTAACAACAATGACATCAAAGTGATCCCTGGTCAAAAAAAGGTTGGGAACTGTTGGTTTATACAAACAATATTCTTATAATAGTAATTATTATGACATAACAGACATTGAAATAATGTTAATTATTAATCATGTTTTTCTTTATTTTGAAAGTAGGCTCTTAAAAAACATAATACATTTAGGCTCTCGTCATCTAATCTAGATCTGATTTTCGTACAAATGGCAGCTGCATTAGAGAAATCTCTCTCGGAATCAATACTAGTTGGACGTACTGTCATTAAAGCATTGAAAACCTTTTTAAGATGCGTTCCTTGTATTTTTTGCTCTACGAAATAATTCATTTCTTTCTTAACTATATCTCTCACACTTTTAAATTTACTAATATTACTGTTATCAGTGTCTACGCTTGTTTGATGTTTAATGAATAAATCCAATTTCTCTTTCATTGTTAAATTTGAGTTCTTTATTGTAGATTTTGTTCTCGTGTCGACGTGAGAAGTTGATGGTGTGGTAAGCAATGAACACCTCTCACCAGCATCTGAGTCTGAACTAATTTCAGCGACATCGACAGGTCTTGATTCGTTTTCATTTTCTGATAAGTGCTTAATTATCTCTACAATTCCATTTAAAATTGTATTTTTGTTAACATCATTGAATATTTCGTGTGACTTATGTTTGTTAATTTTTCTGGGTTATGTAGATACATTAAAATATCAGAGTAAATGGTTCGTCTCTTTCACATGAAAAATAATTTCTTTCTTTAGTTCGTTACACAGAAAGAAATCCTGCTTTGATAGTTCTTCTATCAGAAATTCTAACGTTAGATCTGCAACGTACAAATTTGTGTTTTCGCAACACAATGATTCGACTGCTACTTTTATAGGTTGTAATGAGCGTATTGTATTAGACAGCAATTTAAGTTCATCTTCAGAAAAGGTTATATCTGAACTAATATCAATTAGACTTTTTCTGACAGAATTTCGGACCTCTGAAAAACATTCCAGCATGGTCAACATACTGCTCCAATGTGTTTTTGAGTCTAATGTAGAGATAATTCTTTTTCTAATTCAACTTTAATATGCTTCTGAAGAATGTCATTTTTGAGTGGTGATTTTCAAAACGTTTTAACTACATTTCATATTTTCTTAATTAAAAGATTTAAAGTTTCATTTTGAAAAACATTCCTGTGAAACATAGTGTCATCAAGGCTTTCCTGTATTACTTCAAACCCTCCATCATCAGATTCATTGTCTGAGGTTTCGGAATCTTCCTCATCCAGTTTCGAATGTATGGGTTCAGTACTGTTTTCTTTAACATGGCCTTTTTTGTATAGAACTTTTGCTACTGCTAAGTGTAAGCCGTGAGCAAAGCACACTTGGCTGTTTACATTGATTAATCTTGACACTTTTTTCATCACTGCAGCTCCGTCCGTGATAATTGAAATTAGGTTGTTATAATCGACATTGAATTCTTTTAATCTGACATTTAAAATTTCAATGCATTTTTCAGCACACATAGATCCACGTGTGTAAATCAAACCAAGATTCCAAAATTTGTTACTTGCATGGAGATTGACATTCATATATCGACGGTTGTTAAGTGATGTCCATTCATCACAAGATATACTGAAAGATTCTCCTCGAACTTTTCGTTCTGATATATCTTAATAATCTTATCCTGAATTTTTTTTTCCAAATTCAGTGATCATTTTTTTAATCGAATGAGGAGATTTAGGAAGATTCACATATCCGCTTGCAGAGAAAAGTCGTCTTAGGTCTTTCGATAAACAAAATTTGGAGAATGGCAGTCCGTCAACTGAAGCCATACAAGATAATACTATAGGCAAAGACTCGTCATTTTCTTTCTTGAAAAACGTAGTTATTTTTTTATTATATTCATTTTGTGTACTTTTTTCGGCTGTCTCCTCAGATTTTCTTTTCAGTAAGTTTATATCATGACGTCGTATGAGGTGATTATGCAGCCCGCTAGTACTTCCTCCGACTGCTTTGATTGTTTTAAAGCACATTTCGCACACTCCAGCATCTCTTTCTGCTGTGCGATTGAAGTAATCCCACGGTGAATTTTTACTCATTACTACAATAAATGTAAAGCATACTGTATTAGGGAAAATGGTATTTTATATTTTTATTTATCTTTTTATCTATAACTATTTTTATATTTATATTAATGCATTCTTTTGTTTCTGTTTTAATTAATTTCACAATAAAGATTCCAATAACTGAATTTTACGAAATCTGAATCCAATGTGTGATGTTCATCGCAAAAGGGGGCACACAAAGATACATGTACAAAAAAAAAATATCTTTATTTCATGTGATGAACGAGGTTCTTTGAATTGTAACTCTCCTTAGTCGAAAAATTAATTTTTACAGATTATGCTAACAACAAAATTTGATTTAGAAAAATCCACAATTTATATTAGGTTCGCAACAAAGACTATATATCAATATCTTCGGGACTGCAATAACACAAAGAAAAGAATTAATTCTAGGGCCTTAAAACTAATTAAATACTAAGTAAGAAGGGAAGTGATAGATGTAAAGAGAATTAAGAGATAAATCTATAGGAAAGTGGGTACCCGTTCTTATACATAGTTTGGGCGTGGTGACAATCCTGATCCTTGTTTCTTATCCAAAAATATGATCGCTGTCTTGTCTTCACTACAAAAATCTCTGTGGCATTTTCTATTAGTCTCTATTTTCACTCTTGAGTCAAAAAGTGATCATTTCTCTCCCAACTTAGCCCTCGGGGCTTCTTCTTTTCTTTTGTTCTATGGATTAGTCACCAGCCCCAAGAGATGAGTTAAGAAGGAACATTCTAGAAGGGATAGAACAATGAAACAAAGAAGAAATAAAAGGAGCTATATACTCAATTAAAAATAAAAATATATATATATATAATATGGTGTACTGCCACAAGCTTCATAAAGCACAAACCAATAAACAAGAATATTACTTACTATGTAAGTTGTGTTTTCAGTCAGCACGTATTTATGAACTATCAAGACTTTGTAAAAAGTTTCCTTTTGCATCTCAGCTATTTTGAAAACAAAAACAAGACCCGTTTTGCAGTATAATATAGGGAATCAAGTTATAAACAGACTAGAAAATTGCTTTTAGTAACCTTAAATTACAAATGGAATTACCCATTACAACCTGCACTGTTTTCTCACTATGGTATGGGGTGAGAGAAAAAAAAAATCTTCCCACAGGAAATATCTGTGGGAATTTTAGAAAATAAATATCAGATTAATTAAGATGGTTTTTTTACCGAAATACCGGTAAAAAAAATTAATTACCGGTAAATTTACCGGGGTATAATTTTCCTATTTTACTGGTATATCGGTAAACCGGTTACTGGCAATGCAATCACTAATATGTATCATTTTCTATACATGCATTTATGTCAACTTTTAATGACAATTATTCACTAAAGAATTACTCAAAAAATGTTTATTTAAATAAGATTATATGACTAGTTACTTTTGGTTTTTATTGTATTATTTTTTAATATCAACATTTAATTAATATTAATATTAATTTTATATACTTTTAGGTCATCAACTTGTTTTAGGAGTGAATGCTGAAGGAATATTAATGGTTAATCCAGGAGACAAAGCCATATTAAATGCTTATCGTTATTGTGATATAGACTCAGTTATGGTTGATCCTAGTGACGATTTAATAACAATTCATTTGATGAAATCTCTACCTGATACACATAAGTGCTTTATATTTGAAACTAAACAAAAACATGAATTAGCAAATCTCATTGCGAGTTACTCTCCTACACATGCAGGTTGGTTAAGGCCTACTTATGAAGTTGGAAGAAGGGTATGTATAATATAATAAAAATTAATTTAAGTTTACATATATACATACATGCATACTTATCTTATAACATTATATATATATATATATATGTCGTATTATTTTGCAGTCGTAGTCGTGGGGTCGAGTGTAGGGTTAGCAAGACAAAAGAAAATTGGAGACCATAAAAACACGTCCGTTCACTTTCAGGTCCTCACTCGAACTCTCCTTTATTCTTTATTGGTGTTGTTAACCTCATTCCAAAAGGGGCGAGATTAACAAAGTAAATTACAGAAAAATATACAAAAATATATACAAAATTTAAAATATGTTAAATGCCCCCCTCCTGAAAAGGCGACATCATGGAGCCTCAGGGAGGTTGGGCTGGGTGTTATACAATTTATCGGCTTGAACTCTAAAGTTGGTTGGATTATAATACGGTATAATTTTATCTACATTTACAATATCAGTTAATTTATTTAATGATTGGACAGGTCTGTCTATTTCTACGTTACAAGGAGATACTATCTTTAATATGGTGAAAGGTCCATGATACTTTGGAGCAAGTTTTCCTTGGTCGGGATGGAAAAAGGTTTGTAGTAGTATTTGGTCTCCTACTTTGAAGTTTGGAGTTTGGTGTTGACTATTATATTTATCTCTGCTTCTTTCATGAGCTATTTCGGTTCTTTCAGTGGCAATCTTACGTGCTTCACTGAGAGGGGGATAATTCAAGTTGTCAGGTGAATCGGGGATTTCTCCGTACATTAAAAACATTGGAGGGAATCCTGTTATAGTATGAGGCGTTTGATTGTATTCTTTCACAACGTCACGTAACATTTGAGTCCAGGATCGTTTTGGATTCTCTGAATATTTTATTCTTAGTCTAGAGACAAGTGTGGCGTTTAGTCTCTCAACTATCCCGTTGTGCTGAGGTCGCTGAGTACTTGTTAGATGTTGTTTGATTCCATTCCTTTCTAAATATCTTCTGAATCTAGAGGAGGTAAATGAAGGTGCTCTATCTGTTAGTAGACGTTTCGGGCTGCCTGTCTGTAATATTTTGCCTAGACAATCTATGTAGGCGTTTATAGAAGTAGATTTGGATGGAAAACACCAAGCAAACCTAGAAAAGTGATCGATGGCAACATGAAGGTAGCCTTTAGTAGATCCGTATCTTTGCATTCCAGAGACAGTGTCCATAGATAACATGTCAAATGGAGCTTTTGATGAAGGTAAATCACCTAACAAGCCAAACCTTTTATGGTTGTATGTCTTTGCTTTCTGACAAGCATCACAATGTTTAACAAACTCTACAACATCGTTGATGACATTCGGCCAATAGTAACGTGGACTAATTAGTTTCAGCATCTGTGTTATACCTGGGTGACCATAGTGTGCATGTGCCCTGGATAGCACCTTGTATTGAAGCGATGGAGGTATGACTTTCTTTGTAAATCCCTTCTTTCTGATACAGATTACATCTTCACGATCTCGGAAGAATTTGGGTGAGGTGAGTAATGAGGTATCCTGGTTGGAAAGGACTTCCTCAGTGGTAACAAAATGGCTCACGGGGGCTCTGGATAAATAATCAGCTTCTACATTCTGGCTTCCCTTCTGATGTTTAATATCATACTGATACATGCTTAGTTTCAAAGACCATCTAAATAACCTTCCAGATGGGTTTTTTATACCTTTCAGCCACTGTAAAGCCTGATGATCAGTGTGTATGGTGAAATAGATATCATGAAGATAAAAGTGAAACTTTTCAATAGATGCTACAATTGCAAGGCATTCTCTCTCACTAATGGTGTAGCTTTTTTCATATTCACGTAAGGACCTGGAGAAATAGGCAATAGGAAGTAATCCTTTAACAGGGTGTTCCTGTTTCAAGATACTCCCTATACCATCTCCGCTAGCATCTGTATAAAGATGTGTAGGAAGCAAAGGGTTATACATGTTTAAGATGGGTCTGGTGATAAGTGCTCGTTTTAATTTCTCAAAAGATTCTTGACATTTAGTCGTCCAAACCCAGTTTTGATTTTTCTTTAGGAGCTTATTTAGAGGAGCTCTTAAATTTGCATAATTTGGAATAAATCGATGGTAATGGTTTATGGACCCTAAAAAGCCCTGTAATTGTTTGATATTGGTTGGACATTTTAACTTTTGTATTGTTTCTATATTTGGTAATGAGGGGGAGTAACTTTCTGGTTTGATGTTGAACCCAAGATAATTAATTTCAGATCTAACAAACTGACATTTTTTAAGATTTAAGTAGAGACCCTCCCTTGAACATAATTCAAATACTTGTGTTAAATGTTTTAGGTGTTCGTCCACGTTCTGACTAAAAATTAACAAGTCATCAAAATAATTGATGAGAAAAGGAAATCTATATTTATTTAGGATATTTTTTAGAACTAGCTGAAAAATCTGGGGTGAAGTCTTTAGGCCAAATGGTAAACGATTCCACTGGAAATGACCAGAATTCGTTACAAAGGCAGTTAGTTCTTTGTCTTCAGAATGGAGAGGAACCTGCCAATAGGCTGACAGAATATCTACCGTAGAAAATATTTTCGCACCTATAAGTCTATCCAGTAGCTCATCTATTCTGGGAATAGGTTCATTGTTAACTTTAATCCTCTCGTTTAATTTCCTATAGTCCATACATAATCTAGTTTTTCCCTCATCTCTTTTCTTGGCTAATGTGACTGGGGCAGCGTAAGGGGACGACGATGGTTCAATCAATCCCGACTTTAGCAATAGTTCCACCTGTCTATCAATCTCTTCCCTATCACGGTAAGATGCTCTGTAAGGTTTTAAAGTTATGGGTCTTTCGTCTTTAAGTAATATTCTAGGGGAAGCTATTTTTAGGGCTGGCACTGAAAACTTCTCAGCAGAAAAAACTTCCCGAAATCCTAAAACAATGCTCTTTAGCTTCTGCTTCTGATCATCCTTCAGATTAGGGTTAACAACATCCCTAATGTTAAAAATATTTAACAGAGATTCCTTTAAGGAAGTAGAACTATTCCTACCCCTACAAGTTCCTGCTGCATTTTGAGCCAAAGGAGGTGGGAAGACAAGGTTAGGAGCCTGAGGGGTCTCCTTCTGATCTATCTTATATAAGCTATTACTATTTTTACTTATTCTATTACAAAAATGATTAATGTCTCTACTATAGTAACTATTTGTGGAACTAGAGTGATTTGAACGTACTTCAAAAGTATTAGGATCTAATGCTAGGATAGTCTGATTTTGGGAGATCTGATTAAGACTAGAATCTATGACAAGACTAAATTTTCTAATGTCTGGATAAGATAAAATTAAATAAGGGAAATACCTGGATACTACATGTAAAGTAATGTTTTTTGTCAGGTTTCCAATCTTAAGAGGGATTGATACATTAGCCATGCTTGTGGTAGATCCTGCAGCTGTAGTGATAATCTTCACATCCGATTGGTATTGAAAGTATTTGGATAAAGTATCTAATAGTTTTTGGGATATAAGGCTGATGGAACTTCCTGTATCGATGAGCGCAGGCATCGTCTTGTTCTCCATTGAAACAGTTAGTAGTAGTCAAGATGGTGAAGTTGGTTCTGCCTCATTTGCTTCAGATACCTTGTGGACGTCTCTGTGAATAGGAGCTGAATATCTTTGGGGACAGTCTCTTCTCCAGTGCTGTGCTGGTAATCCCTGCTGATAGCAAAAACGGCAAGGGGATGGCGGTCTGCTCATGTGATGTACCAAATTTCTGTACTGGGGTTGACCCCGTGGTGGAATCCAAGATGGCGTCGTTTTCTTTGTGTGCGGCCATGACAGTATCTGGTTTTTGGCAAAGTGTTGGGATCCTGTGTAATTTTCTCGATTCGGTTTAGTTGCCGGATGATTTTCTTTCTGGGTCTTCGGCGGATGATCTGCTTCTTCTTGAATTTTTATTAATTTAGTAGCCTTCTGAAGCCATTCGACAGCGGTGGCTGGCGGTGCGGCTATCATATATTTCCTAATTCCTGCATTTATGCCGGCATTGAGACCTGTAATGGTCTGTTGCATGTTTAACTTAGCTTTTTCCGCCAAGGAGGTTTTGTCCCTATAGTAAGTTAAGACATCTTCATCTCGCTGGTGTTGTCGATTTACAAAATCGGTGAAGTAATCTTCTTCTTCCTGTGGAAAGTACTCGAGTAATTTTTGTTTAATTTTGTTCCAATCCGTTTCCTCTACTAAATTTTCACAAAAATAGTCGAAAGCTTCATGCTGTAAATACTCTGGTATGTAAAAGTGGAGCTCTTGTTCGTCAATCCTTTGTCTCGCCGCTTGCTTCTCAAACAGTCTCATCCACGAAGTTAGACTTAGCTTTCCACGTGGGTTAAACGGAATAAGATTTAGTTTAGGAGGAGAGGTAGAACTACCTGTTTCTGGGATGGATTTGTCTCTAGATTTACTCATTGCTGGATAAGGTAATCCTGTCGACTCTTATAAATTGTCGTATTATTTTGCAGTCGTAGTCGTGGGGTCGAGTGTAGGGTTAGCAAGACAAAAGAAAATTGGAGACCATAAAAACACGTCCGTTCACTTTCAGGTCCTCACTCGAACTCTCCTTTATTCTTTATTGGTGTTGTTAACCTCATTCCAAAAGGGGCGAGATTAACAAAGTAAATTACAGAAAAATATACAAAAATACATACAAAATTTAAAATATGTTATATATATATAATGTTATAAGTATGCTTATATATGTTTCTTTTATATATAAATATATATGTATATATAATTATATATTAAGTTTTTTTTGATGTTTTTTTTAAACATACATCATGTATGAAATATGCAGAATATTACTATCTTTGTATATGTATTTAAACAATAAGACTTTTTCTAGTAAGGAAAATGCATTCTTTTATGATATTCTTTCTTACATAAACCTGTTATTGCATAACAAATATTAATACAGGAAATCTGTGTTAATTCAAAATTCAAGGGATAAAATAATTGCAACTTTGAATTATCTGAGATTTACATATTTCTGCACAATATGCCAAATGTCATGTAACTGATGTAATTTATTAAGCAAATGGAACACAGTTATGTGTACAGAACACTATTTTCATTAATTAATAATTAATAATAATAATGTAAATAAACTGTAGGTGTCCTGTGAGAACCTCACAAGTGGTCAGATAGATTTTATAAAGTAAAACAGAATTCCTCGAAATGTAGCCCAAATTATTTTTAAAGTGGCTGAAAAAGTAGTAAGTCACCCAAAAGTAATAGCTTGGAGCCTACAAATATCTCAATCTGCTACTCATAGCCCAATCTTGCAATCCTGAAACCAGCTGTATTTTATAAGATAAGAGAAAAAAGAGTGTAGTCCATGTGCAAAGTGACAACCAAAAATGTGTTACTGTAAAAGCAAAATCATATTGATCAGATTAGAGATGTTCTTTGTCTGTTGTTCTTATAGTGTAGTAGTGTATTACAGTTTGAACAAAATTTTCACTTTGAGTTTTGAAGTAACTGTATTTTGAACTAACTGAATTCCAATCACCACGATGTTACTGGTTAATATATGTAAATAAAAATCAGCAAATTACCATTACACTAGCAATAATTGTCATAAAAAGAAACAAATGTTTTCTTCTGTTTTAAACGGTCATCGTCAGGTTTAATTAACTGAATTCTTTAAGGTGCCCTCTATATTCCTGGCTGGGACAAAAGTACAGTTACAAACTAATGGGATTTTGAACCATTTGAGTTCAAATTGATGAGGATTTTCTGTATAATAAAATACATGTAAAAGAAAAATGTGAATGCATGGTTAAAATATAACACAAAATTATCATTATCACATTTAATGTTTCTTTATTAAATTCAAGAAAATATGTTATAATAACCACGTAATTTTGTTTTAAAATTAAATTTATTCAAATTGCTAGTTGAATATGAAAAAATACTCTAAAATGAACTTCAGATAATTGTTGTTCACTTTATTTCCTCTGCTAATCACCTACTTGTAGTATAAAAAGAGAGGATTCTGTAGCTAGGCTTTCACATGTGTTTGGATGATGGACAAATATATCACAGTATTGCAACTGTTCATGACTAGATGATCATCTTTTCTGGTGGTCTGTCTAGGGCATCTACAGCCTGCCCACTGTTTGTGTGTACCCTGGCAAATCCACTGTCCACCTACTCACCTAAGCACCTACTCACAGTGAGGTCAGAATGGCCCAAATGGCAAAGTTTGATGAAATGACCAGTCTGCTTCCTTCAGTCTGATGATATGTCCTTTATCAAACTTTGTCAGCTGTGCCTAATGTGTTTGACTGCATCATACAGATATGCCTGGTATTCAAAGACCTCCAAATAGCAAGTACACAGAAAATTCTGAACATAATGAGCCTTTTCAAGCTCTTTTATAGGATACTGAAATGTTTAGGCATTCTTCTGGCATTATCTGGCATGCAATTGGACCAGGACTGTAATCATTTACATATCTGTCTGAGACAGCTGTATGCTGAGTTGTCTAGTAACTGGACAATTCTATCTGAGTGTTTAATTTTTCTTTGAAATAAATGTATATTTGTTTTAAGTTAAAGACTGTTATAAGAATTTTTTAAAAATTCATAAAACTTATGTAAAAATTAGATTTTATTAAACATTTTTACCATAATAGGTTAGCATATTTTTAAGTGATTTTACGGTTTGCAGTAATTACTTTTCAGAATTTTTAATAAAAGAACATTTTTGATATTTGAATCATAAAAGAATGTATATTAATATGAATCACATAATAAGTGCAAACAGTTAGCAAATTTTGTGATGTTTTAAAATGAACTTTGATATTATAATGGCATGTCTTTAAAGATTTATTTTTAATTAACATTTTTTGTTTATAGTTGAAATTGACGTTTGAAGATCGTCAAAAACTTTATCGTGATGTTATTAATTGTCGTCATATATTGGTAGACAGTGGATTAATGAGGAAACCACAAGAAGAAAACATTGGTCTCTTTCGTAGTACTCTTCGAAAGTAAGTATGCTTTAAAACAAATATGTGAAATATAATCATTCAAAAATTAAATTTTTTAGGTTTTTTGTTAAGTATTACTATTGAAAAATTCTCTTTCTTCACACAAATCATTAAAATTCAAAGTTATAGTTGCATTATGTATCATAAAAAAAATAAAATAATAGGCATTTTACAATTACTATAAAAAGAAATGTTCAAAAACTAACATTAAATATATAGAATTTTTTTCATTTGGAATTTTAGTCACATCTATACTTATTTCTAATATTAGTTTTTGAATTGTTTTTATTATATATCATGTCAATATAACTAATGATTAAAGTTTATTATAATTCTTATTATTAGTGCATCAATGGCATCGTAGATAACTGTCTAAAAATTTACATAATGTTTATTAGTGTGTAGACTTCTTACTTCAATTATGTAATAGTTGTCATCAAAACAAAAAATTTGTCTGCTGTTCTGCTGATTTTTATCTACTTTTTATCATTTTATATCATTTATTTATTGCTTTTTTATATAGTAATATGGTAGTTATTGGAAAAAACAAAAAAAATGGAGATTTAATGAAGAGAAAAGTCATTTGTGATGAGTAGTGCATTAATTTTCTTATAACCATAGCAACAAATTTGAGATTGTTTTGTTTTCTAAGTAGGCATATTTTTAAAAAGTGCTGTTCCTGACAATGAGTATTCAGTATGCAAAAGTACTTGAAATTTAGAATGCTGTATTTAGATAAGCTTTTGAAAATTTGGTTATTATAAAATGAATTGTAGTAGCCTAAATAAATTATAAGATATAGTAAATAATCCAAATTAATAAATCATATTCTGTAGTCCATTAGAATTTTCAAATATTTTTAGTTGTTCATCATAGAATATATGAAATTTTTTAAAATTTTAAGTTTGATTGTAGTGTTAATAAAATTAAATGTTTGTTATAATATATTTATTGTATTTTTAAATGATTAAAAAATTTTATCATTAGCAGCTATAATTTAATCTGTTTTATTAATATAACTATAAATATAAATTTAAGTACTGTGAATTCTTATTTGTAAAAATGATCTTAAAATTTTTAAATAATTCTTTCAGACTGAATAGAAATAGATTAGATAAACTACGACAAGAATATGGAGAAACTGAAGAAAATTACAAATCTTTTCGACATAGTCATTGGGCATTTAGCAAAATTGGAATACAGCATAGTTTAAGTGTTATTCCTGAGTCTGATGTAGAAGATGCAGCTATTCATATATTTTCTTCTATATTAGCTTATTCTGGATTGTTAGAAAGAGGTTAGAATGGTTTAAAATCAGTTATTTAGTGTTAATATATCATAACAACATGCACCAACTTTAAATAGAAAGAATGAAATAATGCTATCTTTTGTAGTTCAAATTTAATGGTAGTTTAAATACATAATAGAAATTGTTCACAAGTGCTTTTGAGAAATCAAGTTATCTTTTTCAGGTGAATAAAACTACTTCTCATGAAAGAAGCATTCGTTTCAAATTTTATTGCTATTTTTGCAATTTGGAGCAGATGATAGCCTTTCTTTCTTTTAAGAAAATTTTAAATTTATTTACTTCATTTATTAAGAAACAAAACACAGTGGTAACTGACAACTGAAAGTAAATAATATCATTAACATTTGACTGTAACTGGCATGTCAAACATTAGTGTTAACTTAATAAATTGTCGCATTTAGTTTCAATTATATCATTTTATAAATCACTAATACGTCTTTTATAGTTACTATTCACAAAAAAGTAGTGCTCCTGTATTGATAATAATCTAGAACCACATAATATATAGAGACACTGAAAACACCTTACTGTGGTGCTATCTTTTATATGGCAATTGTTATTTCATAACCCCGTTAAAAAGGAGGGACAACAAAAATTGCGACACACTACAAAAAAATATGGTATTGTAATACATTATAATTACATAATACATTATATTATTTTGTTTTATTTATTTTTGTTTATTTTTTATTTTTCATTGTATACTATTTTATGTTTTTATTTTTATCATAATCAAAAATTCCATTAGTTTTTGAAAAAAACATAATTTAATATCATTTCAAAAATAGAATTTCTGTTCAAAACCTGATGAAGGCTTATTAATCAAGCTGAAAATATTAGTTTTATTAAAAATGAACTGTTGAAAAATTACATAAAGTGTTTTCAGTGTCTCTATGTAGTGATCTCTTTATACAATAAAGTTTTTATATTAACTAGATTGTTTTAATATTTGTAAATAAAATAAAACAATCTATTGATTAGCATAAAAACAGTAAATTAAATTAGATAAATGCATTAAAAATATTTATTAAAGATTTAGATTTTCAAATTTACAATACATGTTATATAATAAATTAGCATACAAGTTAAACTGTTAATTGAAATCATATTAGGTTTTTAAATATTTAATTAATTAATTTCAAAATATATAAAGATATTTTATTTATTTAATACTTTTAAAATATGTGGTATATAAAAGAATGGGTAAATTCCTTTGTTTTTTAATATAGAAATACTCAAAGATGAGAATTTTTATTTGTTGAAAGTTTCTGAAAAGGCATATAATTTTCTTAATTTTTTTTTCACAAAATAGAAGATGAAGAATGGCTTGCAGAAAAAGACCATTTGCAATTGGCTCAGTACATTTTAGATCGTTGTATGAAGAAAGAAATTCTATTGAATGAATTATTTCTTCAGTTGATTAAGCAGACAACAGATCATCCAGGTATGGAATTTTGAAAATATATATTAAAAGCTGTATCATTATTTTTATTATTAGTGTTAAATAAATATTTATCAATTAATATTTTTATAACAGCTGCAAAGAATAATATTTTGTGTTTACTAAAATTTATATTTATCAACTCTATATCTGCTGTGTAGTGAGAGAATAAAAATAAAGCAATACATGATTGAAGAATCATATCACTATGTAATTTTTTTGTACATTATTTCAATACTGAATTCAACTAAATTTTTCTCATCATTGTTATTAATATATATAGTTTTTGGAGATCAAAACAAAAAATTCTATTCAAAGCTTTATACTTTGATGATTTCCAATGTATCCGTAAGGGTATCAAAACTGTTTTGGTACCAGTAAGGATGGATTAGAAATTACCAAAGTATAAAGCTTCAAATAGAATTTTTTTGTTTTTGATCTCCAAAAAGTAAAGAATCATACATTTACTGAGTTCAAGTGAAAGTATTTAAAAATTATTTAACAATCATAGACAAAAAGTATGACAAATACACGAAGCTTTATTAAATAAAAATTAACTATTTTGTATAAAAAAACAATTATCATAAACAATGTGGAAATATTAATAACTTTATATGTGATGCAGTGTATGAAAAGATACCTTAAATTGGAAAAATTAATTTTGCTGTAAAGCAAAGAACTGTGATCAAAATTGTTCATTTTTAGATTTTATCACCAAAATGTTACTAGGAACTTATATAGTCTGTAGAATAAGATACACTCAAAAAATGAAAATTGAATTTTCTAACTTAAGGTACTTTTTTATAGTTTGCATCACAAACACATATAAAATATGTTTTATGTTTCTTCCAAAAATTGTCTTTTGAATATGTTTTATCTTTTTTTTTCCCTTAAATTTTTTAATTAATATTAATAACAGAAATAAATCTTTAGATTTTATTTAATATTTAAATATTAAATAAAATCTAAAGATTTATTTAATTTAATGTACAGATTAGATTTAATTTAATCTGTACATTAAATTAAAAACAAAATTGTATCCTCCGTAACCAATATCTGGTGTAAAAATTGAAAAACTTAGGTTTTTTTTTTTTTATTATTTAATATTCAAATAGAAACTTCTTCAAAACTCTTGATTATAACCTAAATTAATCTATTAAGTTAGAAAGATTAAAAATTTTAGTAAAAAAAATCTTTCTATAATGGAGTAAAATTATGATTTGCACTGATTATAGCATTCAGTTTATTTAGAAGAAATATAAGTGTTATTTTACAATTTTTAATATTCTATTTTGTAGATGCAAATAGTCGAGTTAATTTAAGACATTGGCAATTAATGGCACTTGCATGCAGTGTGACATTTCCAGTTCAAAAATTGGTTTTAAATTATCTTCAATCACATTTAAGAAAATGTGCTATTGATGAAGTTACTGAAGAAGGGCAATATGCTCAGTTTTCTTTAAGGGTTTGTATTATAACTTACGAACTTTATATATAACTCATTTTTGATAAATATTGTTATGAAGATGCTTTACAGTAAATATTTTTTTATTAGATATGCATATATTCAGTATATATATCATATTTTAATCAGATCTACATCAATCATATGTCTTAGTAATTTTTAAGACATATGATATTTTCGTTAAATCTGAATATATACATAATACATTGAATAAATATACATTTATAATACAGGTTATGTATTAATCCAATATGTGAAAATTATAAGTTCATATTTTTGCTTAATTTGTTCTTTTGCTAAATACTTCTTTTCTTTATTATTATTCTAATATTTCTTTATTAAATAGTCAATAAAATTTTATATGTCTATCTGTATAATGACAAATTCATTTGAATATGAAGTTTGATTTCCAAAAATTTCAATTGAAAATTGTAATTCACTTATTTGGCATCTCTATTTAAAATAGAAAATCTTGCTTAAATTATGAAGCTGGATTCATTATCTGAAACGTATTATTCATTATAAATGTAATTAATTGTGTTTTATAAAAGTATAATGAAATGAAGAAAATATGAAAGCAGTTTTAAAAATATCAGTAAAATTATACATTTGGATTGTAAAACTGATTACATATTTACTGTTAAATTACTGTTTGATTGAAAAATTTAAGATTTTAATAGATAAAAACAAAGAAAATCTTAATACATGCTAGCATTACAAAAATATTATTGTATTTTTATCATAGAAAAATAAAATATAGTTTAATATTCTACTATGCCTATTCTAATAATGTATTGTTTGAATTTTATTATTTATCTTTAAATGGAATTTTTCAGAATTGCAGGCAATTATATTTTAAATCAGCAATTACTAAATATTATATAGATAGAATAACCTAACTTTTTATTTCAAATACATTTAACAACTATAAGGAATATAAATGACATAATAATACTGACAGATGGTATTATTTCAGTGCCTTATTAGGACACTTGAGACAAGAGGACGTAAATGGCCACCGTCCAAACAAGAAATTGCTTGTACTATTAGTCGAAGACCCATTCATGCAAGAGTCCATTTCTTGGATGGACAGTTCCACGCAGTTGAATTTGATCCTTGTGCTATTATGTTTGAAGTAGGTTTTGATGAAAACTTTCATGTTAATTTTTAAATTAAAAAAAAATAGCAATTTATTATATTATTTCAAATAATTATCAATTAGGTTTTGGAAATGATAAAAATTAAAATAGATTTAAGACCAGGTGCTGAAGGTTATGCTCTTTATGAAGTTATTGGGGGTACAGGTATGATATTTCAAATGTCATAAATATTTAATAAATTCAAACTGTATTTTTCAAGGAAATTTTGTTATCAAACAGCAAAATCATTTTTTATTTAATGTATTCATTTTTAGAAAGAGCTTTGCTACCAGATGAAAAAGTTGCAGATGCATTAGCAAAGTGGGAACGCTGGTTGCAAGGACAAAATAAATCATCATCATCACGAAAACATCAGTATTTTCTTTTCAAGGTAGGAAAATATATATATAATTTTAAACTTGAAATAATTTTTAAAAATTGAAATTGTCTTCAATAGAATTCTGCTTAATATTCTTAAATTTTCTTCCCTCTCTCTTATCTCTGAAATATTTTAAACATTATTAATTGTTTAATATCATCATTTATTTCTGATTAGAATTTATTCACTCATTAAAAAGGAATTTCAAAAACATGAAATGAATTTTGTTTAAAATCAATTCTGGAAAATTTCTTATTAGAGCATATCCATAATATAAGGAAATATGAATGATAATTAAACATTAATACAATACTTGTAGGTGAAAGTCAATTTATTAAATATTTATTATAGAGAAAATACAAAAAATAATTTCTGTAAAAGATGTCGATCTTTTTGATGAAAATACAAATTAAATTAACAGAAAAAATTTTATTATAAAAATTAAAGATACAAATGAACAAAATATGTATTATTCAATTCTTCAATTCCTTCTTGAAAAAATTTGTTTAGTTTCATTAATACTATTTGAAGTCAATGAAAAGATAAGTGAAACAATCTAATGTTGCTTTTAATAGTAATTTTAGAAAATTTTTTATAAAATATTTTTGAAAATGATAATTTGTTTCCTATATATATTTATATTAACAAAATATTATTTTCATAGTTTTTAATTTAATTAATTGCAAGGATAAATTTTATCATGGTGGTATAAAACAATTTATGTTCTGAACTTGATGCAATTGCTATGAATTTATTTATTTATGTATTATATTTAACCATGCTCTTTTTTTTATGAATATAATATGAATATGTACCTACTTATACAATTTAAATTGATTATTTAAAAATTTTTTTCCATAAAATATCTTAGAATTGATTTCATACTCATAATACATCTTAGAAGTAAAGAAATATGGTATGTCAATAATAACAGATAAATAAATATACAGTAGAGAGTTGTTTATCTGAATCAATTGGGGACTGGGGTTGTTTGGATAACTGATTTTTCAGTTAACTGATTATGTACGAAAAAATATATTAACCTGTCTGATGTTGAAAATTTTCTCTGTTGTGTGTCACTTCGTGTTGAATTTTTCTCCGTTGTGTGTTGCTTCGTGTTGAATTTTCGTCGATTTTAAGCCTAACAAAAATTTTTATAATAATAATCAAGGCTATTGTATCGTTAAAATTATTTCTTTATTTTGTACAAACAAAATAAATATATTGAAAAATATAAAAACATAAAAATTATACTTTAGAAGTAAATCTAGTATCAAAAAAGTTTGATTCGGCACGACACAGTCCAACTGGAAAGTGTTCGGATAACCGGTGTTCAGATAAACGACTCTCTACTGTATTTGAAAGTGCAGGCACTTCCCTATTTATGAACAAGTTAGGTTCCTGAGATTTTGTCACAAGTCAAAAATTAACCTAGAAAGAATATTTGTACATGTAATAACCATGTATTGTTAGTGTTTGATCCTTTTATATATTTAATAGAAAACATTATGCTCATTTACCTGCTTGCTACTGCTCAGTAGCAAATGTTTCAAACAGTTTTTTTCCACCTAAAGCACTTAGTTTTATAATGTCCACTTTGTTGCCACAGTTGTAGAGGGACACTTTATGCATTTATCTCCACTGTTAGATTATATTTTAGATGCATCTTTGAAGCACTAATCATAAAAGTTTATAAAAATTGCAAATGATAAGTTATTTGATCTTAGTGTTAAGTTATAAAGGTAAAAATTTGGTTACAAGTATTTTTTTAATGACATGACGAGTTTTACAGAATATTGAGTTATCGAGAGTCAAGTTTCTGGGACTCTACTGTATTAAAATATATTTAATTATAGAGAGGATTTATAAGTTATAAATCCTCTCTATAATTAAATGAATCGGTGCTTGAATTGGATTTCGTTCATACTAGTGATTGCATTACCGATAACCGGTTTACTGGTAAATTAGGAAAATTATACCCCAGTAAATTTACCAGTAATTAATTTTTTTACTGGTATTTCAGTTAAAAAAACCTCTTAATTAGCCCGATATTTATTTTCTTAAAATTCCCACAGGATTACCCGTGGAAAGCAGATTTATTTTTTGTCTTCCCCATACCATAGCCAGAAAACTGTGCAGGTGGTGATGGGTGATTCCATTTGTAATTTAAAGTTATTAAAAGGAATTTTCTAGTTTTTTTTTGTAACTTAATTCCTTGTATTATACTCCAAAATCAAGATCCATTTTTGGAGTATAATACAGGAGAATAACCCAGAAAAATGAACAAATATAAGTCACATGAAATATCCAATAAATGTTAACAAAAATATAATTTTGAATAGGATTGTACAAATAATCAAGCACTTATCAAAAAATGAAAAGAAATCATGACTTGCAGATGTCACTGAAATTAGTTCAGATTTAGATTCTAGTGAAAGGTGTTCATTGCTTAACACATCGACTTCTCACGTCGAAACGAGAACAATGTGCACAATAGAAAAGTCAAATTTAACAATGAAAGAGAAATTAAACTTATTCATTAAACATAAAACAAGCATAGACACTGATAACAGTAATATACACTCATTCCTGGATTTACACAGTAGATACATTCCTAGAAAAATCATGCAAACTGAAACCATGTAAAATGAGACGTAACATTTCGTTGCTCAAAATAATTCAAACAATGTTTATTTACATTCTATTGGATGTTGTTTATGACCTCAGCAAGTTTCGTAATTTTACACCCAATAGAAGTTTATGTTTTGGACCATTTTTTTGGTCCCTATCTGTAGGGATCGTGTATTGGATCGAAAAAATTGTGATGTATTTAAGTATTTATGATAACTAATACAAATTCAGAGAAAGACAGGTTTGTAGACAGATGTGCATGAGAATAACCCGTGAATGGCTACCAACAGCTGTCTCAAAAACTTTTTTGTTTTCATTTAAAAACTGTGTAAAAGTGAAACTGTGCAAATTGAGTACTGTTCAAATCGAGGGATAGGTGTAAGTAAGTTTAAAAGTGTGAAAGATATAGTTAAGAAAGAAATTAATTATTTATTAGTGCAAAAAATACAAGGAACGTATCTTTAAAAGGTTTTCAATACTCTAATGACAGTATGTCCAACTAATATTGATTCCGAGAGAGCTTTTTCTAATACAGCTGCCATTTGTATGAAAATTAGATCTAGATTAGACAACAAGAGCCTAAATGTCTCATGTTTTTTAAGAGCATACTTTCAAAATAAAGAAAAACATAACAGACATTGAAGTAATGCTGATAATTAATTATGTCATAATAACTTCTATTACAAGAATATTGTTTGTCTAAACTGATAGAAAACTTGAAAATAGATGGTTGTCCAATAATTCTGTCAGTAATTCAATTTCGTTTTAAATCTTTGTTAATACGAATTTACCGGTAATCGCAAATATAATTACTGAATTACTGGTAATGTAATACCTAGTAAATTTGCAATCACTAGTTCATACTACTAATATTTCAGTAAAGCTTTTGAATAAGCTCAGTTTAATTTCGGTGAAGTTAACAATGATATTTCTTGCTAAATCCACATTCACTTACCCAAAGTCTACATTGTGCATCACGTGATTCATTTCAAAACATTCTACATTTCAAAATTAAATATCGATTGATTTTGCAGATTTCTTAATGCAGAATCCTGACAGATCTAAAGACTAAAGACAATACTTACTGTAATGAAAATGACTGCTTTATTTATCAAATTATTTATTTATATATTACAGAGTGTATTTAACGAAAACAATGAAAATGTAACGAAACTACATTCAAAATAACACCTGAAAATACTATATGAAAGAAGCTTAAGTGCTTCAATAAGAATTTCTTACAAATATCATCTAGAGCAGTGGTGACAAACTATTTTCATTTCCAACCCCCATTTTGTGTAAAATTTTGTTGCAACCCTCGAGTAGATAATAGATGTCTTTTTATCATCAGCATAATTAAAATGAAATTCTTTCTGGGATTTGCTCTTGTGTTTCTGCCTTATTAGAGGTCTGAATAAAACACAATTTTATGAAACAATGCATATATTTATTTATGCCTATAATTCTCTCGACACTATAAACAATGAATTTCGTATGCTGTGTAGTACAGATTTTCGTGTTGTCATTATCTGCGAGATATGTTTTCAGTTCATCCAGTATGGCAAATGCAGCAAGCCTAACTTCAACAGGAGAAGTCCCTCTGTCACAAGCCAAGTTAGCAAAAGGAAGGTGTCCTGTTCACTAGGCTAGGCAAAACAAATAGAACACACACTCACCAAGAAGTTGTCCCTTGTTCTGTTTCACCAGTTTTGTGGAAGTATCTATAAGTGAGACACTGAGTGCACAAATTTTTGATGCAGCCAAGTACACACGAAGGGACAAGGAGTTTCTTATGAATCCTGTAGAGGCAGGTGTTAGGATGCTGAAGAATGCCAGAGGTACACAGAAACCCCAAGTTGTGAGGTACAGAAGGTCTAGAGATGCAAGCACACCGCAGATGCAGAGGACAGCTGTCAGCAAGTGTGAGTGCTGTAGCAGGCACAGCCAAGCAACCTAAAAGCATTGGCCAGACTGTCTAATACCCCATTCGCCCCAAATACTTCAATCTAGATTGTGACCAAGGTTGGTGACTATGCCTTGGTACGACCTCCCTCAATTGTTTCGCTCTCAACTGAAACAAGGTTCAATTGCAATTGACTCAAGAGAGTTCTTGAAACTAGATCCAGTCATAAGAGAGATCCCACAATCCCACACGTGCAAGTAAATACAAGATGGCAGCGGAACACGTGTCGGGCTAGCAACAGAGAAATAAAAAAAGATACTGTATTTGGAGAGATGATGATATCTGTCTATTATTAGATAAATGGCAAGAAAAAGTACTGTATTTATTTCTAACCAAAACTTCCATTTTGTTTGTTAGTGTTTGTGACTTATCACATAGTTATGTCAGTTTTATCATCGCATGTAATAGCCAGGTTGTTCTCAAGCGAACTGCCTGTGCAAACAGCACAACGTTTGACTAGCGACAGTCACAATCCAGATTGTAGATAAATTGAGATTGAAGTGAGTCGTGGATTGTGTGCGAACGTAGTATAAGGCTGTTTATCCTTTCACTGTTTGCAACAAGTGCAAAGCAAGACACTTGTTAGCATGGGCAAACACTGAGAGAGGGGTGGGTCAATTCGTTTGGTAATGAGGACCCTCCAAATGTACCAAAAGTAGATGAAGGGTGTCCATATTTCTCAATACTTTTCTGGAACTTATCACACACAACACAGACCTCAGGCACCTATATCCAAGAATGGATGAAAATTCTTCTCAGAACTCCAGATAGTTCTTCTTCCCTATGTGGTTGGGGAAGGCAATATGGTAGCTGATGAGAAACCCACACAAAACACTTAATTAATTTCCTGCTGTTATGCTTAGTTTTTCTAAGCTTAACAACTCTGCTAAGCCAAATTTAACCCTAACTTTCTATACTGATAAATAAAAAACAGGCAGCTAAGCCTAAATTTACGGTTAAGCGAATATAGAACCTAGAAAATTTGCAGAGCTAATGAAAATACATCTTTTTCCTTTGAAAGCTATACTCCTCTGAACAAAATACAGCAGTATCTAAGTGCTCAAACTGTTCCTAACTGAAACAATTCGGTATTTGAGCACAAATTCTGGAAAAAATCATTCGGTACTCAGCTGAACAAATGCAGCCTGCTAGAACAAATTAATGATAAATAAAATATTTTTATTTTGTCATCTATAGAAAATTATAATAAAAATAAAAAAATGAAAACTTTGTTAAATTAATATTTCTGATCAAGATCAACAAAAAAAGCTCAGATGATGATGATACTTCAAAAAAAGAAAATCCTTTCATCTAACTAAAATTAATATTAACAGTACTTTTAATTGTGCTTGTTAGTTAATTATTGATTGGAAATAAAGTATTGATTGCTTTGATAAACATATTTCTTTTAGTTACGAAAAAGAATAATATACTTTTGTTAACTTCTGGAATGTAACCCTATGTTTTGCGCTAGTCTTTTGTTTTGTATAGCATGGATTTGCATAACATGACACTTTTTTGGAACATATCTACAGTGTTATACGAGGGATCTATATATATGTTACTGCTAAAGCTCAAAAGCCGTTAATGTGTACATTACCCAGCTAATCTCCAGATTAACTAGGGTGATCCATTAAAGTTTTGAAAATTGTTTCATTTCTCAAATTATTTAGGTAACGTGCAGATGATCTAAGTAATCTGCACATTACCTACTTGGCACTCAGTAAAGTGAAAATAAGATCTTTGCTGGAACAACAGCAACTTTTCTGTATGCTTAAATTAACATAATGTTATTCATTTAATTTTTGATATCTAAAGAGCCAAGTTAATATAATCAACAAATTAGTTGGTAGAATCAATTATAAATCAATTAAAAAACTGTAATACAAAAAATAAATGGTTTAAAATATTATTACAATTAGGGAAATGAATTTGCAAAACATATGATAAAATTGTGCTTACTTATTAGTGCAATCTAAAGATTGGTGACACTTTGAGTTACATAGCAGTTGGTTTTTGCGACAAGCACACCTATTTGTGGTACATTTAGATTTGCAGTCACATTTTCTGAAACCCTGCCCAGTACTGAGGTATTGTTTGATGTACAGATATTTTTACAGCAGTGACATCTTTCGTTAAAAATCTCTCTTTACAAACACTGAATTCAGATTTAGCATACAATTGTTTTAAAATACCCGTTTTAGTACCAAG
Organism: Centruroides vittatus; assembly: GCF_030686945.1. Classification (NCBI taxonomy): domain Eukaryota; kingdom Metazoa; phylum Arthropoda; class Arachnida; order Scorpiones; family Buthidae; genus Centruroides; species Centruroides vittatus. Next base: position 199,096 of record NW_027120744.1, read on the forward strand.
TTTATAAAAGCCATCCTCTGTTTTACTAAGAACCACAGCTAAAATTGAGTGTGCATCAGTTTTTGCTCTGTCTTCTTCGGGAAGTAGTAGGGAAAGGAAATGAGAGAAATAAACTTTTGAACTTTAATGATATGGAAGCCGTTAATGTGCAGATTACCTAGGTAAAATGCAGAAAACTCTTGATTCTGCATGTTAATGGATCAACCTAGTTAATCTGGAGATTAGCTAGGTAATGTACACATTAATGACTTTCGAGCATTAGCAGTAACATATATATAAAATATTTAATAGCACTACAGAAAAAATTAAAAAATATACAAAAGGTTAATAATTAAAACCTTTTATTCACTGTGTATTTTTTTATGGAGTTGATAAAAATTTTAAAATTATTTAATGATTTCATTTTTTAAAAATGTAAAACAAAAGATTAATGATTATTAATTGAAAATAAAATATTTGTAGAAACATCTGTTTCTGGATGCTTATATTGATATGAAAGATCCTGTTGAAAAAGAATTGTTATATCATCAAATTGTTCATAACATAAGACATGATCGTTTCCCTGTAACAGAACAAGAAGCAGTAAGTTATTTTGAAAATAAAAATTTGAATTAAAATTCTAATTTTTAATGAATATAATTTTTTTAAAGGTTATGCTTTGTGCTTTAACTGGACAGCAGGAATATGGTGATTGTCAACAAGGACAATGTGACTATAAGTAAGTCTTTAATATTTTGATTAAGAAAGTTTCATAGAATGAAAGATAATAATAATTATTATTTCCTTTAAGAAATATAATGGCACGTTGTCTTCCTCCTCGGCTTCTTGTCTCAATTTCTCCAGAAGATGTAGAAATCCAACACCGAATTCTTGCTGGTATGGATGTAAACCAGAGCAAGCAAGGTTTCTTAGCCCTTGTTCAGTCCTGGCCTCTTTCATAGAGCCACCATCTTTGAGGTTATGGTAATGTAAACTTTTTGAACATGTTAATGTCAGCAAGGCAATATCATCGAAAAAACCAGTTCAAGATTTTATTCTCACTGTCTGAAATCAAAGACATAGAACTACTGTTTTAAACAGACAAAAGAAAATTTAATATGCACATTTACTTTCAGTTATTTATGTTTAATGTCATGTTTATAAGTATGTTTAGTATGATTAAGAAATTGATATATTATTTTATTATTTTTAGTTTAATATTTTACCATCATAAGATTAATTTTTGTTAATTATAAGATTAAATTTATTTTTTTATATAATTTATTATTTTTTGCATAGAAAATTGTGGTTCCTTATTTCCATATTGTAATCTCATTATTTAATTTCAAATATTTACTTAAATTTGATTTTATTGTATTTAATTTTTAACTGTTTTTATGATTGAATTTTACAAATTTTTATCTTTTTATTATGAGAAAATATATGTTATTACACCATATATATATATATATATATATATTCACATTAAAAGTTTTTTATGAAAACACACACACAAATTACAGCAAGGAAAAAGGAGCCACAAGATTGGGTGCAAAGCTGAAATTAATTGAAATTATTAAACATTTTATTCACAAGTGCAATCATTCCTTTGTATCGTTACAGCAGTCCTATACATCATCTTGGCCAAAGAGCTTATGGCTTGCTGTTGATCAAGTTGGAATTCATCTCTTGGAATTAAGAACAAGGGTAACAATATCAATTAAAAATCATCCAATAAATCTCATTAATTCAAAACTGAGAAAAAAATTAATTTTAGAATAAATATCTTATTTTTGAATTTTATGTTTTGATTTACTATATGGAATAATTTGATATCAACTAAATTAAAACAACAAATTATTATATTAGCACCCAAAATTAATTTCTTCTATGTATAAACGGTTAAGTGTAAAAATTGTAAAAAAGTTTTTAATATACAACTCAACAAAAAACAATGCTGTTGTTTTTAATAAGTCATTGTAAAATTTTAATATTGTTGGAATGATTTTTTAATTCTAAACTCACTTCAACATTTTCAGAAGAATATGTTTTAAGATACTTTCTTTTGAAAACGTTGAAAGAAATGTTATTGTTTTTAAGAAATTTAAAAAAGATTTATAAAAAAAAATGTTATCAACAGTTATTTTTATCTTTGGATTAAAACCTATAAAGAATTTATTAATAAAGAAGAATATTTTCCATTTAGTTTTGTAGTAAAAGCTTAAATGAACCTGTTTATAATTTTGTATATAGAAAATTCCAAACAGGCTCGTAATTTTTCTTATACAGAAGAATAATATTAGTTTAATGGAAATTTTTTATAATTTATACATCTAATGAAATAGTTTTCTTTGTTACTTTTATAATTGCAATATGATGATTAGAATTCTATACTAATTACACTGTCTAATCAAACATCTAAACCAATGGTTCTTAACCTGGTGTGTATGCACCTTCTGGTGGAACAAGTTGAATTTCCTGAGTTTACCAATTTGACATCATATATTTTAACTTATATTAATTAAAATGTAGTAATAATGAAAACAATTTTTATCATGCATTTCCAGAATGTCCTATGTACATGTGAATATGAAACAATTGTAAACTATAGTCCTTCCTTAAATAGTTTGATGATTGTTACTGGAACAGGTCGAAAAGGATCAAAATATATTTTCTCAACTAGTCAGGTAAAAGTTAATGTTATAATATTATGCAACTAACATAACTATTTTATATTAAAAATTGTTATTTTTTACAGGCTACTCAAATTGCCCACTTAATTCGAGATTATACAAATGTTATCGTTATGAAAAGGAAGCCAGTAGAAGTTGCCAGAAGGAGACGAACACAGGAATTAACAATGGAACAAAATAGTCATCATGCTACCAGACCAGTCAGCATTTTGTATAAACCACCACCTCAACTAATAACCCATGAACCAGTGTGAATCACACTTAAGTTGCCTGAGTGCCTTGTGTGTACGACAAATTAGTGCGCTGATAACATGGGGCATTTGTATATAGTAGCGCTTCAGTTGTAACTCCTGTATCAATGGTGTCGATTGGATATATATTATATCCTAAATGTCAAAGAATGGGAGAAAATTTTCAATTTGTCCCATGCATTGTTTGATAGAAATTTAATTGCGTCATTTATTTGACTGGAATGAAAAAAAAGGAAGGACTAACTATATTAAATAACAGTTGCTGAATGATGTCAGTGCATCTTTTCTTCAAAACTGCCAATTTTTTTTACTTTATGAGAAAATATATTCTCCAATACTTAAATCATTGACGGTAGGAGAATTTCTGAATCCAAATTAATATAAGTGATGAAATGATCAGAGGTAAAATTTTATGATCATAGAAAAATTTAAGGGATGCAAAAATGTATGAAATATGTTGCACCATTGTTGTGCCATGCTCATCTTGGTCTTTATTTTACTTTAAGAAATTTTAATTAACTTAATAATTGTTTTGATTAAAGTATTATTGTTTACAAATAGTTTTTATATATCAAGTAAAATGTAATTATATGAATATATTGATTATTTCTATTCATAAGATCTCATTTTTAATATAATTTTGAAGGATAGAGATATCCATATCTGTGATTTTTTATTGTTTTAAACCATGAACTTATAGCTTAATATCATTAAATTATTCATTTTGTGAATATTTCATGAAGAATATTTATTTCTCCTTGGTGCTTTTTGAGAAAAAAATTGAGATTATAAAATATTTGTACAGAAAATTGAGTACTTTACCAATTGGGTGCTGTTTGTGCCATACATTTAATACTGTTTGTACCCAATTGCTTTGTCAAAAAATTGATTTTAAATAAATTATGATCTTCCAAAAAGTTTTTGGTTAAAGAAATTTATTGTTTATACTTTGATATAATTGACAATTGAATCAACATGAACTGCACAAATAATTAAGGATAAAGTTTTTAATGACATTGGATAAATTAATTTAAAAGCAATTTGTATTTGAATGTAAAATAGTCAAATGCTAATATTGAATTATGTTTGGTTCATTGTACATTGTCTTCCATTTCTGGATAATTATATTAATATTTATTGCCAGAATGTGACTATGTTCTACATGAATACCATTCTGTATGCCATAAAAGTGTTTATTAAAATATAATAATTAAAAACCCAAAGAAATTTCATTAATTCATAAGAAGACTTTAAGTTATAAAAACTTGATTTTCAATATTTTTGCCATATGTTAATAGACAAAAAGGATTACTGTAATTTGATTTGTTAACTTTCATAAATTAAAATAAGTGAATAAATAATTAGTATTAATAAATAAAGTGCCAAAAAATTTCAAAACATTAAATATGTTTCTTTTAATCAAAATTAAATAGAAAGTAAAAGTTGTCTATTTTTCTTCTTAGGGTGATTTTCCATATTGTCAGAGTTTATCCACTCAAATCTAACAAAAAGTTAAAAACTGTCTTTTATTTATTTCTGTTCCTCCAATCTTATCCTACATTCCTTTCCTTGAATCCATCCATCTGAAATGTGTAGCTAGGTCTTCCTTCATTTTTATTTCTGTGGCATCTGTTTCACAATTTTTTATGGTATATATGGTATTGTCTTATTCTCTTAACATGTCCATTCTATATCTGCCTTGATCATTTTTCTTCCACTTTTTGTATAATTGTATATTCAATTTGCATTATTTCTCCAATAGTTTTATTTTTTGTAAGCTGGATATCTTTCAATAACCAATTTCTATTTCATAGTAATTTTCTTTTATATCTTTTTGTTTACACAATATATTTATATTCCTTAGTATTGAGTTCAATATTCTCATCACTCTTTTCTCATATTTTTTCCATTTCTTCTATATTGGTACCATTATTTGTACAGTTGAATCTAGATACTTAAACTATAAATATAACAAAACCACATCATATATTACTTTTCATTCATTTCCCAATAAGAAATGGTTTTTTAAAAGAAGAAAATGTATTCAAGCTGTAAATTGTATTAAGTAATAAATTCCAATACTGTATGTGACAATACATTTTAATTTTATATTATTCTATTAATGTACAGGCCTGTAAATCAAATGGTTGCCAAGTAAATATAGTAGAATATATTCAATACATGTTGGTAGTAAGAAGTCTCTTTATATCTTCATTATATCTTATATAAATGAGGATGAACATATACAAAACACCTTTTAGTTGCCAAGAGAAATATTTAAATTCAAAACAAACATTTTCAGCCTGATTTACAGGCCATCTTCAGGTAGAAAATGAGAACGGAACTAATACATTCTATAAATGGAATACCAAAATTCAAATCAAAATTTAAATAGCCAACGGAATACAAATACGTATAAATAAAATTAAGATAAAATACAAAAACTGAAGTTAACATAAAACCTCTAACAAAATTACTAATTATCACTGGTTATGATTTTTAGCAAATTTCTTAATCATGAATTTCCATGCCGAGGGGAGACTTTCGGCATCCCTAGCATTCAAACAGTCTTCTAGCTTACTTTTATAAATTTGAATCTTCTCTGCAGTCATCACCAATGTTGGGGATGACAAAGGTTTGATAACGGTTGCCTCGTTCCATTTCGCCACAGAGCCTTGTGCCTGCGCGATTTGTGACAAAACCATTGCATTAGACTCCTTTCTGATATTATACCTATGTTCCTTGAGTCGTAGCCCCGAGCTCCTGGTGGTGACGCCGACATAACGTTTTTTAACATCAAGTTGCAAGTTCTCATAGGGAATACTATACACTTCTGCTTTCTCCTCTGCCCTTATGCTATCCTTATCATTCCTCAGGATCTTGTATAAATTAGGGGCCCTTTTCATAACCATTCTTGATTCCTTTTGGCCTGCAACCTCTTTCATAACACTTCATACTCTCATCGTAGGTAAATTTCATGACTGGTGGGAACACTCTTAAATGATCTGTTTTTGATGTTGGCTTCATAGTTCTTAACTATTCCTATAATTGCACGTCTTTGGTAACCCAGGGTCTGGGCCATCTTAATTATCCTATCGACTTCCTTATTTCTGTCATGGACCCTGTCACAATATGCATATGCATATGCCCTTCTTATTAAAGCTCGGAAAGCCGCCATCTTTTATCTATAGGGATCTTTGGATTGAGAGGGTATATACAATGGGCTATGTGATGATTTAATATAGACGCTGGTGGATAAATGGCCTTTTCTGAAGCGGATATTAATGTCCAAAAAGTGCAGGACCAAGGAGCTCTTCTGCTCTAATCTCAAACTAAGATCATCACTGTTGTCATTGATCTTATCCATAAAATCGTTAATTCTGCTGTTATTTTTCCATAAAATAAAGATGTCATCGACATATCTGCTAAAATACACGATATCATCCTTAATATGTGAAGAACTCTTCTTTCTAGCCTCTTAACTACTAACTCGCATAGCATCTCTGAGAGCGGGCTTCCCATAGGGACCCCTTTTTTCTGTCTGTATGTCTGTCCATTCTTAATTTTATTTATAAGTATTTGTATTCCATTGGCTATTTAAATTTTGATTTGAATTTTGGTATTACATTCCATAAATGGATTAGTTCCGTTCTCGTTTTCTACCTGAAGATGGCCTGTAAATCAGGCTAAAAACGTTTGTTTTGAATTAAATATTTCTCTCGGCAACTAAAAGGTGTTTTGTATATGTTCATCGTTTTGCTGAGTTCTTTCTGATATGATAAATGAGGATGTTTGTTTGCTTGCTTGCTATGCACACCTAAGCCTTCGACCAATTGCTACGAAACTCGGCAGTTATATTCAAATACTTCCAACTTAGATAATGTACAGTACAATACATTCCATCCCAAAATATCGATTGCATTTTTATAAATCAATCAATTTCTATCTATATTAGATTTGCTGAGTTACATGTAGCGCTATCTATTGGTAAAAAAATTTAACAAAATAAACTAAATATAATTTTTACAAAAAGGACGTAATTTTAAAAACTTATATATATATATATTAGTTTTTAAAATTACGTCCTTTTTGTAAAAATTTTGTAAAAAACGTACTATTTCTATGGTTGGTAGCTTTTGATATTAATATATATATATATTAATATCAAAAGCTACAACCATAGAAATAGTACGTTTTGAAGGAGCTTTCGAAATTTCATTGTGACAACGCTGTTTCACAGATTATTTCGAATAGTGTTAATTCTATTAAGAGAGATGTCAGCTAAATATAATGCTGGGTCGCATAAGATCAGGTGTCATCAAAGTGGTCGATATCGATACCCATTTTGGATCGACAAGGCATTTTCAGGGATCGATTGAAAACTGTTCATTAAAGATTATTAGTCTAATGAGTTATATGGCAGTTCAGAATGTTGTAAATTTGCACATTGTAAGTAATCTTTTCTGTGGAAACGATGTGTGAAGTAATACTGGTTCATTAGGTTTATTAACTGTGTTAGCAAAAAGAGGGCCAATAAAAGATCGAGGAATCCTGAAAGGTGTCGACAGTCAAAAAAGTTTGGGGACTCCTACATTAGATGGAAAAATCCGATATAATACGTAAAAGAAATGTTAGCAATTAATTTATTACTAAATTTTAACAAATGCGCATTATGGAAATGTAATTTCTTCAAAAACTACTTTTACAATTTGTTCGGTTCAAAAGCAAATCTGAAATACGAAAGAATCAGTTACACTTCATTTTGTAAAATCACAAAATTTCAATTGTGACGTTGAAAAATAACACTTACAGTTTTGGGCCAAGACACTTTATGGAAATACTTGTGTTTTCTGATTTCAGTTTCAAGTGGACGTCTGTAACAGTCCTAAAATGATCAAAAACAAATAATAATTAATTCAAATTATTCATATTTACTATTCAAATGACTATATTTTCGTCTATACTAATAGGTTATATCGGTAAAAAGAAATGTCATCAAAATAATCAGTAACCTGTCTATAAATTCTCTTTCTAACTGTCATTAAAAATTTACTTAAAGATGTCATACAGTTTTTAACACGTGATTGAATATAATCAGTGAATTATTTATGGATAGGTACAAGAAATTCTACAGAAAATATGTTAAATACTATTAATATTATTAATCAAACCAATGCTTTTATTCGAACACATGAAGTGACGAAATATATAACATTAATTCGTTGAATATAGCAACAAATAACTCAGTGTAGCTATTTAATGCTTCGGTATGTAAATAAAGTGATTCCGTGCATAAAATAGGGAAACAGATATAAACTTGCTAAGTACAATTATTTATAACCTTACCTTTTGCAATAAGTTGTTAATAAAATATTTGGCATCATCCGATAATCCAGAAGGATACGACACCTTCACATTTAGAGCAACTGCAAACACATTTTTATATTAATTATCTTATATTGCTATTATTATTAATATTATTAATTAAAATTGAATTAAAATAAATAATTAGATTAATACACACAAAATATAAATTTAAAATATTGTATAAACATTACTAATGTAAATATTTAAAAGATTGATTACTGTTATTGTATAATGTTAAAAAAATTATAATTCTTTTAATATACATAATTGATTAGTTTCTATATTTACGAAATTGTTTTTAATCAGAATATTGATAAATATTGTTAAAGCACACCTGATGAGAAGAAAACAATTTCTTTTTTTACAACTTTCAAAGCCTTTTCCTTATTTCAACATTTGGTCTTTGCCAAATAAACTGTCCTCGTCCAATTTCTTTAATAATAATGTACTTGTCAATAAAGTACAGTCGTCTTCGCAGTTAGAATCTGCGAGTTTCTTTTCCGGTTTTTAAGTTTACAAAATCACAGAAGTTATTACTTACACAATTTGCTGATCGAGAAAAGACAGAAAGAATGAAAACTTACCTCCGAATCAGAAATCTCGCCCGAAATGCAACAACATAACAAGAATTTATGGAATGTATTTATTAAATATCCCTTAAACTGTCTTTTTTTCGGATAATTTGCTCGCAACCGCGACTCGCCTTTGTTCGAGGAGTCACATTTCGTTGCAGGCAAATCTTTGACATCCTACGGAAGATGAAAAATTAAAATTATCGATAATTCCAGTAAAGGATCATTTCGAATTTCTTAGAGAGAAATCAATAGTTTACCTGAAGTAGGTAAACTTTGTTTTGCCGAAAATTCGGTTTGGTAACTTTTCTCCTGCTACAAAGAAATTTTCTCTTAACATTAATTAAACAAATCTTATAAATTAACATAATTATCCATTCAATTTACCTCTTTCTCTTCATCTTATCAGTAGAAATTCACAAAATAACTTTCCGAGCGCAGTTAAGCATTCCAATCAACAATCCAAACAATTGGAAAACAATAAATTAGAACAGTACACCAACCAAAGCCGAATTATCGGGCTAGAAACGGCTATAATAAATTAGAAACTTTTGTTGAAAAATTCATTATAATGACGTCATAGAATGCTATATTAATATTAAATGATTTCAATATAAAGTATTTAAAACGTTAATCTACGTTTTGTTTACAAATTTCAAGGTAAAAAAAAAAAAAAATAGGTGAAGATGCCCCCTAGCAAAATAGTTGCGGTTAAAATTGATACAAATACTTTAACGCTGTTGCTATTGAAGTACATAAGTAGTATTTTAGTAAAGGTAAGAAATGCAACTGTTTCTTGTAAAGTAGTGTTTTGAAACAAACGCGAATCCTGGGTGAAAGATATTATAACTTTTGCACAGATCGACCGGTGCATAAAGGCTAATCACGTGACTCCTACTGTACATAAAAATATACATAAAAACTTTGCTATTTCTGCTGACGTTTTAGAACAAAGAGTACGGAACGAAGAGTATTAATTTAACATATATTTTTATACCTTTTCACTGTACAGTACATCATATTTTTTTCTTTGATAATAGTGTCATTCATCTAACACCTTCCGTAGGGAAGTTTTGAATTGAAATTACGTTACTTTCGGTTTTCATCAGAAGGTCTTGTATAGTTAATTGTGTTCTCGTGCCCCAATTCTTTCCATGTCTGATCTTGGATTTCATTTCTCTAATTCCGTTCTCGAGATTAAGGAAAGACAGTAGGACACCGCGGACAGTTGGAATTCATAGGTGTATCATTTTTTTTTTTTTTCAAATTGCAGTCCAATTACGGAAACTGCTCCGCAGATGACCAAAGAGAATATCAAATTTTTTAGATTAAGTAGAAGCACGTTCAAAATTACACTAATAAGCATACGTCTTTAATCATTTGTGACGCACGCGTCTGGTCATCTAGACCCTATAGTGCTTTACGATGGCTTCATAACTATGGCTGGTGGACGAATCCATGATGACTTATGCACTTCTTAAAGACATATTGCAAAAGCTAAGTTTATACTTAATTGTACTTATGTAAAGTTTTAATTGCGATTAGAAACGGAATTTATTTTTCCTTAAAGGGCAAAAGTAAGATGATATGTTACACATCCGATACGATCCCAATTAAAAAAAAAAAAAAAAAAAAAACAAAAGTGCCCACCAACACGACAAGTATTATTCATAATTTTATGATCACTATTCTCTCATCTCTATCATTGATTGCGACTAATAAATATTAATTATAAAAATACAATAGACCGATCTTTTTATTTAAAATTTTAATATACATTTTTAAATCCGACTTTTTTAATTTTTAAAATTAATTTTAAAACAAAATCCGATTTTGCTTGATTGCGTTAGCTCTCAATATACTGTATTTCCTGATAACGTATTTAGTTATCAATACGAGTTTTTCTGTCATTTTATCAGAACAGATGCGAAAAACATTTATAAGTTTATAACTTTCACTCACAAAAGTTAAAGAAAATTTCACTATAATCATTATAATTTTTTTCGCATTTACAGTTACAATAATTATATACTATAATATATTTGCTAGAACCGAAGACATTTTTGCTAGAACGGACATTTTTTCTCAAGTCACTTCGTGAAGTTATAATTTTCAGCTGATTTAACAGACGATCGTTTTTTTTTATTTTTTTTTCTACGTACTGTACAGTACATATCGTGGGTATATGAAACTGCTAACTGCGAATCCGTAATTTTCAGAAAACGTGGTTTAGAATTTTACATATCTGCTTATCGACCCGAATAGAGCGTGTAGAATTTAATACGAATAGTGCATTAAAGAAAAATTTAGTTAGCCGCTTATAATTCTACACCCACGATTGCCATTATTGTTTATTCTGCACATACTATAAAAGTTTGTGTGTCCATCCTATTTTTTATGCTTTTTGTGTTGATGCCATTAAACTAGTTACTGAATTAACGCATTTTTTCCATTCAAGTTCTTCGCGAGAAAACAAATCATTTTTCTATTTAAAAGTAATTTATTTGTTGTACTCTCAGTGAAACTCGATTTATTTAAAAATTATCCATCAATGTTTTTACAGATGTATTTTCCTACAGGTAAAATGCGGCTTGAATTATTTTTTAATGGTCTCGCGTTTACTGTCTACGAAGCAAGGAGAAATCTGTTCATCGCATTGTCTATGGTAAATTTTGAAACTTTATCGGAATTTTGCAATAAGTTATGCGAATCCGGTGGACATAATCTTACATGGTTATAATCTTATAATCATAACATGGTTATAATCTTACAAAAATATAAAAAGAACACATACCATCTTTCTTTTATATTTTGTTTTTAAATCTATTCCTGCATAGTACTTTTTTGATTAATAAAATAAACTGTAGTTATTGATCAAGTTTGTATTGATTATGGCTTATAGGTTTAGCGTCGCAAATGGAAAAAGGATCGCAGCTCTAAAAAGTAGGCCACTGCCATCTCTGGAATGAATAATTGGATTCGATCTCAAAATATGCTGACTGATACACAAATATTGTACATTTAACCATTTTATTTTTAAACAATTTACATTCAAATGTATATCGTTATAAAAGTAATTTATAACAATTCTAAATACTTCTAGCTTGTTGACGTTGTAAAATTAATTTCTAGCATCGTTGACTTTTAATATGTAAGCTGTTATAACTTCACGGAAAAGTATCGTAATCGTGTCAAATTTGACCTCCGAATTTTTTGAAAATCTCGAGGTTTTGAGAGTCTGAATCCAAAAAGTAAAAATAAATCAATAAATCCGGAATATGTATGTTGGCGTCTATTTCGTTTAATATCTGAGGATGAAGTAAAAATTAAGAATCAAAATTCGGCATGACAACTTGTATTTAAGGGGCATTGATGCTATTAATTTTGGTAGTTAAAAGTCGATTGGGTGGGAAGATAGAAGGAGGTCATGGATCATATCTTAATAAAGATTTTATTCGTTATTGGGCTGCAATTTGAAAAAATTGTAGACCTATAAATTCCCACTGTCGTCCGTCCACCCGGCCGTTTGTATTTCCTTAATCTTGAGACCAGTTACATAGATGAAATCCGAGACCAGATATAGAAACCTTAGGAGCAGGAGGCCCCGATTAACTGATTAACTATATAAGAACGTCCATGCAAACCGGAAGTCAGGTTATTTCAATTCAAATATTTTCCTCTGAAAGCAGTTAATAGATGACTGGCATGACTCTATTGTTAAAGGAAAAGTATAATGTACTGTACAGGGGAAAGCCACTACTAATTTGAGGTGGAGAGTAGGGTTTCTCATTTCCCCGTCTTTTGCTTGTCCCGGAATCCCGGGATAAAAGTGAACTGTTTCCCGGGATCCCGGGAAATCCCGGGACAAAATTAATTATTTTTAAGATATACAAAATGTCATGAAATCAAATGATTTAAGTATTTTTCGTTTTTTAAAGTAATTTAATACGTTCTGTAACCTCCAAAATCATATTAATAATGCTGTGTAAGATATATATTAAAAATTACCTTTGAATTACGTAGAAATTTTTACAAATAGAAAGAATTTATTAAAGTTTGCTGGAAACTGCATACGACAACAACAAAAATGCCTTTGAATTGAGTTGAAAATTAAAAAAAATGAACTTAGATCAAACTTCTAACTTAGAAGGTAATTTTTGATTTTTTAAATAAAATATAATACAAAATATTGTAAATTTTTATAAGATTTTAAAAAGCAAAGATCGTCAATACTCCGATCACTCAATCTAATTCTTATTTTAGTAATGACAAGTCTTGCTACCGAGAATGCCTTTTCCGATTCAATTGATGTGATTGGAATCATGTTTAATGTATTTAAGAGAAGACAAATATTATGCATTTTTCACCTGTATCCTGAAAGATTTCTAGTTTGTAGTACTTATTTTGTTCTCTAGTATTCTTGATTTGTCTACTTCGACTGCTTTAATAGAAACATCGTAGCCCAATAATTCGGCAGTTTGTTTGTCTTTAATAATCAGGTTACGATGAGAAACTTATACTTGCAGACTTCGTACTCGTTTGTATCCTTGCCCAATTTGCACAGCTTGGCGTTAAGCAGTTATTGAAGCTACTGGGCATGTTTAAAAATTAAGACAGCATAAGCAATCAATCAATCAATCAATCAATGTTTTTATTAGGTACAAACAAAATGTACATTACCTGGTTCCGCAAAACAAACAATTAATCATACATATACAGTAAATATAAGTATAAACCAGAATACATAAGCTAGAGTGTAAAAATAGATGCAAATGAGTGCATACATTGAGTAACTTTAACCGTGTGACAACATTAACAGATACAGACAGTTAGTACATAGCTGCTAGACCACCCATTGGGGATAATCCAACAAGTACTGTACATAATAGCACATACACAAGCACAAAACAAACATGAACCTAAAATAAAGGGCCCAGCGTAGCAACTGTCCAGACCCGACACATATATAGCGTGCAAACAAGCACTTATACATACAATACATATAATACATACTACCTACTAATACATACATACTAAGATATACATATACATATAATACATACTAATACATATCAAGAATAAAATACAATATATAAAAAGCACATTTCTGCGAACATGCCAGTGAGACTACAAATGTACCGTTGTTTTCACACAGATTACCGTGACAATCATGTCATAAGAAATACCCGTGAGGGATACAGCAGAGGAAAGCAGACATGCTGAGTTCCAAGGGATACAAATAACAATTGTTACACGACAAAGGTTTGCGCGAGTGATTACAAACAGACAACCGAGAGGCACATCCAGTTCCGAGTAAATCAGTTGAAGATAGTATTATGAGTAACATGATTTATATGTTTAGCCAGCCTTTGAAAGGCGTTATAAACATCCTCGCTATGCCAAATATCCGATGGGTGGCACGGCCAACCGATCCCTGCCTCTTGCAGCAAGAGCTTTAGATCAAGCCTATCCCTGTCGAACATGATGCAGTGAAAAAGATAGTGGATCGCACCATCCTCCACCTGGCAGATCTGACACAAGTTAGAAGGCCTGTGAGTAAAACGGGCAAGGTATGCCGCATATTTACCATGGTTTGTCAAGATTTGGCTGATATAATAGTTTGGATGGTACCACTTGTTGTCAAGAAAATGATGCAAGTCAGGAATAAAGTTGTAAGCAGTGTGATGGGCATAGTAGTCCCAACGGGCCTGCCAATCTTGAAGCGAGTCGGTCCAAAGCAATCGACGAAGCGTCCGCTGGCTAAGCACATCATAAGATATTGGGAGAGTCTCGTCATTGGTGGCCTCCTTTGCCAACAAGTCTGCTCTATCATTTCCGACAACCCCTTGATGGGATCTAATCCAAGTAATACTGAATTCACAATTGGTCGTCTTAAGCGAATTCCGGATCCTTTCAGCCATTGGATGCAGGCGTGTACTTCTTAATAAGTTGTAAGAGGACAGAGAATCGGTGTGTATCTCAACGGAGATATTGTTGTAATTCTGAATGGTGTAGTCAATCGCAGAGCTAATCGCAAACATCTCCGCTTGAAAGACACTGCAATCATTGTGTAATCTGTATTTCTGATGATAAATTTCATCGTCACCATTATAAACGACGAAACTACACCCAGTAGAGTTATCCATTCTTGACCCATCTGTATATATGTGAAGATACGCATTGGTAGGGGTAGTAAAACCACAGTTGATAGTCTCATTTGGTGGTAGGGACCCTCGAAAGGGCGAAGGCCACTCTATATCACCGTGCCTTAGCAAACGGGAGGTCGTCTGTCGTTCCTGCCCGATTTTAAGTGATAATACTTTTGCCTTTGCAATATAGTGAAGTCAATTGGCTGTTTTCTTGCCAGCACTTGTAGACACCTGTTGCTTGTGGTCCGGAAAGCCCTAGTAATGAGTAATAGTGCACGTCTCTGTGATGCTATCAGCTTCCTATTTTGATGAACTTTATGCGTGGCCATGCCCCACGTGCCACAGCCATAAGTAATAATTAGACAGCATAAGCACAATTATTCCAGATATTACTGGTAAAGAATTTTGAGAGTCCTGCCACAAATAAGCTACGTATTGATTATTGACCATTTGTGACCTGCCATAACGAACAAAAGTTAAAAAAAAAGTAATAAGTAGGTTTAAAATTAATAAATACAAATGTATTCTGACAGTTTATGAGTTAATTATACTTTCTATTTGCAAAATTTCCTCAACCTTAACATAAAATAAGAAAAAAGTGAATTTTTAAAAATTTGCAGGATTTCCCGGGATAAGAAAAATTTCCCAGGATATTTCCCGGGTTAAAAAAACGACCGAGATCCCGGAATCCCGTTTGAGAAACCTTAGTGGAGAGCATATATTTTAAATTAAATAAATTAAAAATATGATTAAAAATTGCAGCCTGGCATTGTGACGATATCATAATAAACAATTGTTCGTTCGTATTTTAAAAGCTCATCTCTACCTTCAAAATTAAGTCTTTTTGCCTTTTTATAATAGTTAATAATATAAAAGTTTTTTAATAACATCTCGTAACAGATGGCACCACATACAATTTTAAATTTTAGTGTTTAGCGTTTTTTAAACTTAAGTATTTTTTAAATAGAAATTTTTATCATAATTCAACAAAATTACTACTTTTAAGCTTTGTTGTTATTTAAATCTTATATTCTAGTATAATTGAAAATTATCTGACATCGTAATGGTTCAAGTACCGGAAAAGTCGAACTAGAGCTCTTGCCAGCCTTTTTAAAACTTCAATTTGACAAAAACCTATTTAAGTTACATGCATTATTCTTTATAGTGTGTGTAAAAAATAAATATATAAAACTTCAAATACAATCTTTAAAATTACAGAAACATAATCTATTTTATAAAACGACCGTATTATCTCAAAGTGATCGAAACTGTGTCTGTGTTTTATTTGTTCACAGAAACATTAAATTTTGAATTATAATTTACAGGCCTATTTGATCAAGTTTTCCAAAAAGCTTTAAGATTATCTTAAAGATTAGAAGATCCAATTCTTATCAATTTGTCGAAAATAAACAAATGTAAATAAATTAAGTTAAATAAATACACAGGAAACACCTTATATATTTATTTAACTTAGTTTACTTACATCAAACATCAAATTAATTTAACATCAATAATTTAATTAACATCAAAAAATAAGTATAATTAGGAAGAAAGCTGGTGTTCCAAAAGGCTTAGTTTTCGAGATAAAGGGGGAGTTAGTGTTAATAAAATCTTAAATTATACACATTATTAATAAGGAGATTTCAATGCGTTTTAACATCTATTTCTTCGAACTTTTGTAAGTGCGTGTATAGGCCTATAATATTTGAAAAATGTAACGTAATGTAATAGAAATGAAGCATTTAATTTGATATTTTTTGAATACATTATTATCTTTTAAACTTTTATTGTAAATTTATAAACTTACCTCAAACCGTCACGATACATAACACACTCCGCGAAACTATTCCATACACTTTACATTTTTGCAAATTATATTACCCAACTCTTAAATATTTATTAATATTTTTTAGAAGAGTCTAAAATTTGCGTCTTTTTTCTTCTAATTAGATATTAAGTGTTTATTTCGTTAAAATATGTGTAAATGACAGAGTATCGATCTCTTCTCGGAGATCGATATTTTGTCATCGGTGATCAATATTTTGGCTGCTAAAAGACCTTGAAAATCCTCTTCGAGGACGTCGATATACGATGCTGGTAACAGAAATACACGGTTGATTTCGTTAGTTCATTTGGAAAAACATACTCTGTAATACTGTGTAGCCTAATAGCTCTAATGGAGAGTTTATAAATCGAAATGTTTCATTGAGTATTACATAACAGAAAAATCTATTAGATTATAAGGATATTACATTAGATTATCTATGTTGATGACGTTCTTATAAAGAAACGATTCGGATCAAGTTTTCGGAGATTTTCGAGTTTGAAATGTATAAGCATTTGCGTAGCTAAAAGATAATAACTCAGACCGATTCTGGAATTTTAAATGTTGAATTTTTAATTTTTTTTATCACAAATGCTGAAATTTATCATGTATGGATTGAAACCTTTCAAACGATGAACGTGAAATGAACGATGTTTCAAGAGCTATTGGATGTATTAGTTTCTGAGAAAAAAACAAAATGAGGTTAATTTATGTGTCCGGCTCCTCCAAATGACAAAAAATTCGCAACCACACAGACGTACAGTACTTCACGTTACTTTACCTTTCCCGTTGGAGAAGTGGTAATAAGAGGTTGTATTTTCCCTCCCTACTCTCTACTGTGGTTCACATTTATAGATTAAAAATAAATAAATGTATAAAGGTTTATGTTCGATGATCTGTTTCTTGTGTGCTTTGGTATGTTTATAATCGATTTTTGGTAGAAGTTTTGCGACAGAAATGTTAGTCGTCAAAAATATGGGATTTTCGTTAATATTCGATTTGATCTTATGTAGTTGTTGCATCGAAAGTTTGTACTGATAATTACAATTGATATGAATTTTATTCGTTCGAGTAAATTGCATAATGTGTGATGGGATAATCAACTTTTCCATTACAAAACTCCTTTCTTCAGTTGATGATTAAACATAATATTGTTATTTAAATTCTAAAGTGTATTAAAAAATAGTGATTAATATGGCGGTAATATCAATTGGTATCTGTAATAAGTACTTGAAAATTAGAATCGTGAAACATTGACTTTGCATAAACAGATAACATTACAGAAAATCATAATAAAGAAAAGTGTATATAATCTAACCATCATCAAATTAAACAGAAACATTATGAATATTACATATCTTTTATGAAGGTAATGTTTCCACTGCAACAACTATAATGAGTCTCCAAATCGGTAAAAAACTAACCACTTAAATATACGAAACTTCAGAAAATATTAATTAAAAATATTTGATTTCTTCTAACCTATGTTTTGGACTACGGATATTATATAGATTAAAAAGAAATTACGAGCGTTACCACATCACGGGGACATCCGGGAAGGTTGGATGCACAACCTGTGTATGAACTTGTGTATGCCAAGGTCACCTTATCCAATAGGCATTTTAGGCACAAAAACCGAATTAATAATAAAAAAAAAAAAAAAAATGTACAGGAATTTGGAAGGAAAACAAAATTCGAAAAATTGTTGCGAATGTTTACATTTTTGCTTCTTTTGGTTTCTGCAAAATCTCTGTTAACAAAAATGTCAATTTTTATTTTCTCAATTTCTTAATTCAAATCTTTCCCTCAGCCATTCGATCAGCCAATATTCTTTGATTATCACGAACGTGTATGCATTGTGAATGTATTTCCAGGAACAAAGTTTTATTCTCCTGGCTGTTATATATACATAACAGGGGGAAAATATGACGATCGCACAGAAACTAAACTTCCAAGATTTTTACATTTTTGGACCCAAGATCTTGAAATGTCAAAAAATGAAAAAAAAATCAGATGGTTTTTTTTTCTATATGTATGGATGTTAGTATTTGATATGTATGTGGGAAGTACGATTTTATTTGTCCACTTTGAAGCTTAATATGCTCCCGTGCTTTTTGTCGAAAATTTTTGAAATTTTGCAGGAAAATTTGTATATTAGGGGAGAATGATGCTATTGTATTTTAATGGTTAAAGGTTGAGAAGGAGGGGGGTCACTTTTCATATCTCGAGTGAGGTCGGGACTTAATGAAGATTTTACTTGTTATTAGCATTTGAAATATTTTATAAAACTCATCTCTAGCTTCAAAATTAAGCTTTTTGCCATTTTATAATTATTAATACTGTAATATAAAAAAAATTTTTTAAAATAAAAATCTCGTAATAGATGTCGTCACACGCAATTTTAAATGTTTTTTGTCGGAATAGTTACGCAGCTCGTTGCTGGATTTTTTAATCCAGCAACGAGTTTTTTTAAATAGTTGTTTTGCATGAGCCATGGCCAAGCCATATCGCAACGATGCAGCAAGTAATAAGAGACGAATACAGGATTTTTGTTATAAAACTTATATAGAATTCCAATGAGCAATTGTTTATTATGATGTCGCCACAATGCCGAGCTGCAAATTTTAATCATATTTTAATTTATTTAATTTAAAATATATGCTCTGGGATTTTAGTGTCTTTCCTCTTTACATCATACTTTCCTGTTAACAAAAGAATCATGCCAGTCATTTGTCTAACTCCGTTCTGGAGGAAACTTTTTGAATTGAATCACGTGACGGCAGGAGGTCCCGATTAACTATATACGAACTTCGGTCTGGACCGAAAGTCACGTGATTCACTCTTATTGAAAACTAAATGTTATCAGGCAATATAGTATATTGAGAGCTAATGCAATCAAGCAAAATCGGATTTTCTTTAAAAATTAATTTTAAAAATTAAAAAAGTCGGATTTAAAAATGTATATTAAAATTTTAAATAAAAATATCGGTCTATTGTATTTTTGTAATTAATATTTATTACTCGCAATCAGTGATAGAGATTAGAGAATAGTGATCATAAAATTATGAATAATACTTGGAAAATATCGATCTACAATTTATCGTGTTGATGGGAACTTTTTTTTCTTTTTTGAATTGGGATCGTATCGGATGTGTAACAGATCATCTTACTTTTGCCCTTTAAGGAAAAATCTTATATTTAATGAAAGCTATCATTATAATCACAAAAAAAAAAAAAAAAAAATTGCCAGAGTAAGGAACGATTCTAATTCTCTCACATTACAGAATGACGTCTTAACTTGTGATTTCCCCACCGATAAGTCAAAGATTAAACTTTTTAAATTAAATAATAAACAAAATACATTCACTTCAGATAGTTTTTGAGTCTTTTTATAGATTATATTCGTGAAACACAAACTATTTTGGATCACTTGATTTAAAAAAATGTCAGGACAACTATGTAAATATATTTTGGATCACATTTAACCTGTGAAAGTTTTTGATCGCCATTTGATCAATGTTGATGCTCGCTGTAACTAAATTATTTTTAAATGTTGGAAATAGGATAAATGGTGTCTCGACAGTGGCGCATCTTTCCACATGTGTGCTAATCGAGTTGATTTCACAGAAATCAAGCCTGACGGACGAACCTTGAACCTAGCCAGCAAAGAAAACATTACGACGATCGAAGGAATCGGCTCAGTGCAATTAGCACTCGGCGATGAATCAGCAGGACGAGTATTTAACTTATCTGACACTCTTCTGGTTCCAGACCTTCGAACATATCTCATGTCTGTAAGATTTGTGATAAAGGCTATGAAATTTCATTTTGGAAACAAGTTGCATTTATCGTCGACCGAAACGACAACGTTGTTGCTACTGCTGATCGAGTGAACGAATTCTACCATATTCGTAAATGGAATACTAATGGATTGGATAAACACCTAGGTCATCTTAATCAAAAGAGCCTAAAGATGATCTTGTTACGTCTTGGAATTCGAATCCCATCCGGTGATCGATTATCTCCGTTGAGACATGCCTCAGAGCAAAAATGGTGCAAAATCCATTTCCCTCAGCAGGCAACCGACGAACTACAAATGCAGTAGAGCATCGATTATCCGACCCCCGATTAACCGACTTATCGGTTAACCGACCGCGTTCTAGTCGGCAAATTCAAATGTCCGCTAGTGATGTGGTGCTACAATATTTGGTTATGTCTTGGCTACTTTAATATTATTTTTTGTTAAATTTTTGCATGTTTTAGCTGGCAGCACTGGCTCGACCATGAAAGGAAGGCTAGTATTTAAACCAGGCCTAATACACTATACTAATAATGTATTTTTTCATACTTTTCGGTTATCCGACTTTTCAGTTATCCGACCAACCCCAGTCCCCAATTGAGTCGGATATTGAGTCGGATAATCGATGCTCTACTGTATACTTAAAATCGTACACACTGATATCTGCGGTCTGACTCGAATTCAATCTATGTCAGGCGCTAGATATTTTGCTGTCTTCATCTCGATGGTGTGAAATACGATTTCTCCGCAAAAAAGCGATATACTGAACTTCTTTAAATAAGTAAAGAACCTTCTAGAGGCACTGATTTAACTAAACCCCCATCCCTAACCATTAAACAAGGGGAAGAGAACATCCGTCACACCATCCAACAAGACGACGATAAAAATAAAATCTTCAGGGATAGCGAATTAAGGAGGGGTCCAGGTCGCCCAGGCCTAATCAAATCTAGCTTAAAAGGTAGACCTCGCAAACGTTTTAACATGACGATGGCCAAGTTCATTTCGCAATACCAAACCGAAGGACCACATTTATAGAATGAGGAACTAAACCGAGAAAATGTCCAACAAAGGAACGATACAACTAGATTTGCTTCTATCATCCAGGAAATGGCATTCAACACTGAGATCTCCGTCAAGGATGCCCTCTCAAGCTCACTTGATCAAGAATGGAGAGACGCAATCAGAAGTGAGTTCATCTCCATCATCGTAAACGATACATGTCGCATCACCAACCGCCCTCATGACAGAGACATTGCAGGTTGCCGTATCGTTTTTCGCAACAAATACAATGCTAATGGCACTCTTGAAAGACGAAAGGAGAGATTGGAGAAAAAGGTTACACTCAACGCCCTGGAATCGACTTCCATGAAACCTTTGCACCAGTTGCAAGGATCAACTCTATTCGAACTGTACTCGCCATTGCTGCCAAACAATATTTACTCATCGACCAATTGGATGTGAAAACAGCGTTCCTTAATAGAAACATAGACCAGATTTTCAATGCAACTGCCGGACCAAATCAAAATAATCCTAGAAGATAAAATTAAGAACTCAACGGGACAGACTCAATTCAAAGCAGAACAATGCTGCAGTCTATCCAAAAGGACAACAAAGTCTGTCAACTTAAAAAGGCCCTCTACGGTCTACGACAAGCAAGTCGCCTATGGTATAAACGATTGGATGATAAACTCAAGCAACTAGGCTTAATTAAACTTTGACCCTTACGTCTATGTTCGAAATGAACAGAACAACTTAACCTTTGTCATCATCTAATGTCGACGACCTCATCATTGCCACACGTGACAAAATCTAAAAGGCCAACCTAAAGAGGACTCTTATGTCCAAATGTCCACAAAGTTGTCCAAATGTACCAAAAGAGTTATACCGAGGAAATCTTGAAACGTTTCTCGATGGAAAAATCGAAACTAGTCGCAACTCCTCTTGACCCAAACTCCAAGAAATGAAGCAATTTCCATTTCAAAAACCAATTGGTTGTCTTCTTTATCTTTTTATTTGTACTAGGCCAGACATCGCACATGCAGTAAGCAAACTGAGCCAGTATAACACCCAACATGACCAAACACACTGGACTGCAGCGAAATGTATCCTTCGATATCTAAGAGGGACGATCAATCATGGCCTGACGTTCGAGATAACCGGAGAGCCACTTACAGGATTCTCAGACTCTGACTGGGGAGCTTCGACAGACGATCGCCGTTCCTTCTCGGGATACATTTTTAAGCTCGCTGGTGGACCAATCTCATGGGAATCAAGAGAACAACGCACGGTTGCCTTATCGAGCACGGAGGCCGAATAGATGACACTATCAGACGCCACGAAAGAAGCTCTACACCTACTAGAATTTTTTGATGAACTCTCAAAAAGCAATAAATCCAAATTTACAATTTATTGCGATAATCAAGGGGTACAATTACTTGCTCGAAATCCAATGTTTCACTCGCGAAGCAAGCACATAGACATAAGACATCATTTCGTGCGTGAATGCGTTGAACGAAGAAGAATAGACATCACATTTATTTCAACAGATAAGATGCCTGCCGATCTTTTAACAAAAGGCTTACACTATCCGAAACATACTAATAGACTGAGATTTTTAAATACAAATTCGATCTTATAAGTCATGCATCAAGGTCGAATTTATTATTACATCTTGGTCTATAATCTAGTAAGCACCCACTGGAATGAGGGAAAGTGTTGGTGAGAGTGTCATGACACTCTTCTAGGGGCATTCCAGGTGACGTCTAGATCTTTGTTTATAGAAGAAGATTCTTGTACTTTGTACCTTATCTCCTTTCGTTGTTTTTTTTTTTTTTTTTGGTATGTGTTCTCTATACAGCGTAGATTTAAACTCTCTATTCCAACCAAGCAGTTCCCTTTTTAATTTACTCCGCTGCCATACCCTGCATTTATTACAACAAAAAATTCATCAGGATTATTTTTCTTATTGCGCTGTAATTTTCAAAAATTGTAGACCTGTATATTCCCACTTGCGCCCGTCTGTGCATCTCTCCTACCTTAATCTCGAGAATGGAGTTAGATAAAAGTCCAGACAAGATATAGAAAGCTTAGGAGCGGAAGACCCCGATTAATTACATACGTTATTTCAATTAAAAAATTTTCTCCTGAACGAAGTTAGATAAATGACCGGCATGACTCCATTGTTAACAGGAAAAGTATGATGTACTGTATAGGGCAAAACACTACTAACATTGAGAGCATTGTGAAAATGTCACAACAAATAATTGCTCGTAATCAATTTGAATAATATCAATTTTTTAAATAAATTTATCATATCCAAACATCTAATTTAATAATGTCTCCTTATATTGAATCACATTAATAAACGAGTTATCTATATGAGTACTAGCTTAGTAATGTAACATCTTTGATTTTTTTCTTAACTGAAGTTCACTTGCAATAATCGATTAACTTGTATCTTCGTTAAAGTTCGACAAAGCTCAGTTGAGCTTAACTATTTGGAAATACAGAGCCGAGCTGTGAATTTAGTCTGGATCTAGGAGCTGAACTCTGAGCAATTCTGGATTCCTGAAAGCTAAGCAAGATCCTGAGCTGTAGCTCAGCTTATTTGGCACCTCTAATCTCTGTCTGTCTAATAGTCATCATATGCCACGACTCTTATTATCTTATTATTTTACTTTTTCTTTTATTATCGTCACTATCGTAATATTGGATGAAAATAATCTCCACAAAGGTTGTTGACTCATTTGCATCCAGATCGATCTCGAAAGAATCTCTTCACAAATATTGAAAATTCTATTACGCCATATTAATTCGATTGTGTTTTTATTCAATAGATGATTGGAAGAATGATTAAATTTAATAAAAGATTAGATTTAATTACTCTTTATTGAAAATTTCACCTAATTAAAATATAAGTCATTTTATTAAAAAGTAAAATGAAATTTATAATTATTAAAATTTAATTTAAACAATTTAAAAATTAAATATAATTAAAAGTTTATTTATTAATAATATATATTTAAAATTATATATATATATAATAATAATTATATATATATAATTTATTATTAGTATTATTTAATTATTATTTATAATTAGATAATATTATATTTAATATTTAATATATATTAATATTATTAATTTATAATATTATATATAATTTAAAATTTTGAAATATATATATTTCAAAATTTTAAATTATTTTATTAAACTTAAGCAGATTTTTTTAAAAAAATCGGATTAAATATTAATTTTATTTACATGTTTTAAACTTCACTTGGTTTAAATCTTTACGTTTTTTATTGTCCTGAACTAAAAAAGAAATGCAGTTGGCCTATTCTAAAACATTCTACACTTAGTCATTTATTGTGTCATCTGATGCGTGCTAAAATAACTCTGTTCCGCCTTGAAGGAATTCTAGAAGTTTCTCTACTTAACTTTATCAAAAAGCTTCACTTGTACATGATAAAATTAACGAAACTTGAACATACTTCACCTCCATCTGTGTAATAATATAGTAAATGATTTTGCGAAAATAATCAAATTCTCTAATAACCTAACACAGATATGATCAGCTTAATCTAATTAAACGAATATTTCTAATTTATCAGGAACACGATTATAATTATATATGGGCGGATAAATAATCGATAATAAAATATTTACAAATTAATAGTATAAATATCATATATATATTAAAAGTTTTGCAAAGTTACACAATATATTAAAAATAATCACATATATTAAATACTAACACAGAAATATTTTGCCTTTCTAACAAAATTTTCTTATTCTACTTTTAATTTAACCGATTAATTGGAGGTTTTAGTCATTTGTCCGATTATAGACCTATGTACAATTTTACGCGTACGTATACACCAGCCTACTTTTTTTCCCCATTATTTATACACTCGTATTAATATCGAAATTTCATTTTTAAATATTCGGATAAATCAGTGACCGGGGAAGAGGAAGAGAAAAAAACATCTAAGAATGGAGAAGTATTCTCATCCGCATATGATGGTGTCGATCACGTGCAACGTCAAACAGTCCCGGGCACAACGCCAACAAGAACACGCTAATGCAGCGTCTGCGCAAGCGAAAGTTCCACAACCAAAATAGTGTCCGTAGACTTTTGCTATCACGTACTCGTGTCGAGCTACGATTCAAGACGGAATTCGTCTCGACGACCGTCTTCATGTTCGGTATTTGAACATCGGACGGTAAAAAAAGACGAAAACGACGACTACGACGACGACAGCGGATCTAAGCCTAACCCGTAACTGCACCGTTTGATATAAGGAAGATTCCCAGTTGAATCCAGCTTCGGCTGGATTTCACTAAAGATTGAAAATGGGGGATCCGGCAGAAGGAGGATCCGAACAGGACGATGTTTCGTTCTTGAGAACGGTAAGATCGTCAGTAATTATTATTATAATACAATACCTTGGCCGTACCGATCGAAACCGTCCCGACTACTGTTACGGTTTCTTAATCACTGTAGCAGACGACACACTTGGCCTTCTTCTCTTGCATCGTGTGTTGCGTAACAAACGGTCTACGATTTAACTTATCGATTTCTAAATGCAATACTTTTCAAAAAACATTTACTCAATTCTTTTAAAATTATTTAACTCTTAATAAACTATAAACTATTTTAAACTTTCGTGTGGAACGTGTTTAAAAATTCTTTCGTGAATTAAACCGTAATTCAATTAACGTCGTCTCGAATAATGTAAATTCTCTACGAGAAAAATAGATTTAATTAACAAATTGTTTCGCTATTTCGTACACAAAATATTAAAATATAAATTTGATCATTTTAATGTTATGTCATTTTATATTTTTATTTAATAAGTTGAATTTTTAATTTAATTAGATTTTTAAATTTAAAAGGTAAATACGATTGAGTGAGTGAAAAATGATTATAAAATTATTTCAAATATTAAAATTAAAATAAATAAAAATGAATATTACAGACACGAGTTTTGTCTGTCTAGTAAAATTTATTTTATCTTAATTCTACTATTATTATTCTTTGATTTAGTAAATGGATAATATATAAATTAATAAAATTGTTTACTTATCTCATAAATTATTTCGTTTCGTATTAATAAAGTGAAAAATTACAATTAAGTGTAATCTAATTTTTTGGAGTTGAGTTTTTCTAAGTAATACTTTAATGTGGTAATACCATCGATTTATGCAGATATACTAGTATTTTCATTAACAAATGTAAATTAAATACTGTATTTTAATTTTTTCTTCCAAATTTAAATAGATTAAAAAAAAAACACTAATTGAAAGAGATGGGGTGTAAAAATTATTTTAAAATTTAGCATAATTTTGAAAATGTTCAATAAATAGTTAATAATTTATAAAATTAAATATGAAGATTTAAGATGTTTTGTTTTAATTATTATGCGAAAGATAATTTTTAATTAAATGGAAATTCGGTTATGATGTTGATACTCAAATTTTTAATAAATCATATTATTAATTAAATTTATGTGACTGAAAAAATATTTCTGAGGGAAATTTTCTGTAACAGAAGAGGCTAGTGTTTAATGAAAAGTCAATAAGGTGAAAATGACTTTTTTTATTAAACCGCTAATATAGTAACGTTTAGTCTACTATTGTTTTAAAAGGAGTTATTTTTATTATTCATATCAAGAGTAGTAAATTTCTACTTATATAATTGTATAAATAAATTAATAATTTTTAAAATTTTTTAATGCGAAAATTTATAATTATATGTATTAATGAAACCTGAATAATTAGATTTATGCAAAATTTGTTAGCCATTAATTAATTTCTATGTATTATTTTAATATGCTAATTAGTACCAGAATTATTTTAAAATTTCTCTAGAAAGGATTTTCCTAGAATATTTATACACTTTTAGAATTACGACAGACATAATATCACTATTGCAGTTTCTGTTTTATGTATTTTTTTAAATATGAATTTACTAGCATATAAATTTAAACAGAAAAAAAAACAGTTATAAAAAGATTAAAATTTTTGCATTTTTTTATTTACAAACTTCTGACGTAAGATATTCTTTTTATTCCATTTATTATTATTTTGACAGAAATAAATATGCTGTTTTTATTTGTATTTATGTTAATGTCAATAATCTAATTTCTCATTATTATTATATCAATTTGGGGCGAAGAAAGAAAATGAAATGTATATATAAATATATATATATATTTATTTAGCATGTTATTATTAATAATATATTTATATATTCAAGAAACAGTGCATATTATTTAGTATTTAAATTGTGGAAATCAACATGCTTATTGAAAAGATAATAAAATACAACTATTTATTTTATTCGAATGTTTTACAAAAGTTTATTTTAATGGAAATTTTCTTTGGAATTTCTCTTCTATTTTACTGTTTTTTGTGATTCATCGGTAAAATAAAAGACAAATTTATACTTTCTACAATAGATAATTTAATAATGTAGAAACTATTTATAAAGAAATTTGTTTTCAGTATTTTAATTATAACAAAAATTTTTACTGTATATACGTGCAAATAATCTTTCCAGATATATACAGTAAATTATATGGACTGTATTATAACTGTATATAAATGAAAAATCAAATATCTGTAATAATTTATTTATACTGAAAACAAATATTTTAAATTTTATTTGACAAATCATACGAGCTTATTCAGAATTTATATCGTATAAATGTTAAATAAATTGATAATTTTATTAATATTTTATATTTTTTTTATGTTATAATATTATATTTTCAATTCGATTTATTCAAACGACAGCTTTTCATTTTTGCCTTATTAATTTTTAACGTAAATTATAACAAAGCTCATAAAACATTTAAAAATCACGATACCTGTATATATATATTTGAACTTGTGTGTTAGCATGATAAGAGGAAAAAGTAATAGATTTTTCTGAATTTAGTTAGATTAAAGTAAATAGTCAGTAATGTTTTTATAAGCAATATTGAATCTATTTATCCAATAATGTCTGTAAAATATAAATAAAGTGCAATTTCAATTTCAATTATTTCAAAAAAACTGAATAAAATACTATAATCGTTTAATAGCTAAAAATATAGAATTGTTGTCTGCAGAAACGTTATGCGTGTAATTATGATAAAAGCGATATTCGTTTATATAAAATTAACTAGTTTATAGAAACATTTTGAAAGAAATAGTATTTTTTGAAAAGAAAGTTCCTAGCTTTAATTCAGATTAACAGTTTTGACAGTTGCTGAAATGAAATAAATTATTACTTTATAACAAAAATACTATTTTTAATATTAATGATAAATTTTTTATTATGAAATGTTTTAACATTGTTAAAACAATTGAAATAACAAAAACTTCTTAAAGAGAATTTCTTCAAAATTTAAATTTAAATTAGAAACATATTTTTAGACTTTCATTTGCTTATTTTATAAATAATTTTCCATATTTAAATTATATTCATTTTCTAAAAATTGCTTATTTTATTTCGTTTAGTTTGTATTGCAATAAAATATTTATTTCCAAATTTTCTTTAATAAATTTATTTAATATATTTAACGACATAAAAATTATTTTAATAATTTACTGTTTATAATTTTCAACAATATATTAATATTCTCTTAATTAATTTTATTAATTGAAATTGTATAAATATATACAACTTTTAAAAATAAATATTATTTTATAATGTTTAATAAGTCGTGTTAATTTTTTGTTATATTTAGAAGTTATTTTAACAGTCGTTATTCGGACCCTTTTTAAAGTCTTAACTAAGTCTACTTGTTAAAATAAGTCTATACTTTCATTTGAGTTTGATAAATTTAATGCAATCTAATCTGTTTTGGGCTTATATAATTAACAAGAAAAATTAGAAAATTCAATTTATTTATTTATTTATTTTTTTATTTTAATTCTAGAATTATTATTATATTGATTATATAATTTTGATATTTTAAGTACAATATTTTTGTAAAATTTTCGAAAGATTAAAAATATTAAACTTTATAATAGAAAATTTGTTTCCAAATATTTAATGTCAATTTTTTTTTGTTTTAATTCAACAAATTATTGATTTTAATTTAAGTCAAAAATTTAAAATTATTGATAAATTCTTAAATGAACTTCTGCTGGAAGGGAATAATTGACAATTGAAATCTTTAGGAATATAATTCCTAATCAAATGTATAAAATGAGATATTTTATAAAGTAAATAATTGAAATATATTGAAAACAATTTCTTACAATGGTGCATTTAATTTTAAAAATAACTTTTGATATATCTGATCTCATTCTTTTTAAAGAGAAACTAACTTTAAAATCCATAAAAGAAGATTCGGATTTCAAATTTCAAACAAAATGTGGATCTTTTGTTCTGGTGCCATATTTAATTTCTTATATATGATAGTTAAATTTAAAATATAATAATAATATTACAGCAATTCAGATAATGTCACAATATCCTCACTATGCAAGAAATATTTTACACGAGTTTCGTTTAAAAAATTCATTATTTTATTTTATGTTAAATTCCGTTTATAGATTCGGTATTTTTATTATTTTTTAAACAAAATTTATTTAGATATATTATTCTCGAGCAATTCAGAAGTAGTCATTAGTCCTAATCGAATTTAAATCAAAGATATTATAATGATTTTAGTTATCTCTCGAAGAAGTTTTGATTTAAGTCATTTCTAAGGGTTTAAATTTAGAAGTGTATGAATATAAAAATTTTACTGAGTAGTTCAATCATCAATGCATTGTAATCTCTCGGCTCTTGTCGATTTTGAGCGTCATTATCCGAACAAGTTCCAATTAAAGATTATGTCGAAATTTGTTGGTAAATTCCTCAGCGAATCATTTGAATCTAATAGAGTTACAACAGTTTTACTATAATTTTGTGATGAATAAATAATCAGGAAATTTTCTATCTTATTGTAATAAACATAATGATAGAATGATCACGGATAATGGGAACTTTGACTTATTCGCTCGGGTACTGACTTCGGGAATTTCTAATTGAAAGTATTTTCATCTGCGAATATATATTTAGTTTTTCTATGTGACGAATTCTATGCAGGAGGGTCGCTGATTTCAAATTCTCTACGTGATTTTATACGAATGCCTTTTTGAATTTTTCAACAACGGCAATCATCTACTAACAAACACATACGATATTCGTTTTCAGGTCATTATATTTGTTTAAATGTTATCATCGTATTTCTTTTTATGACTGTAATATAGTTCCCAGTCAAATGTATTTTTTATGATTTTTGATATTAATACTAATAATGCTGATTTGTCTAGTTTTGGCAGTTTCGCTTGTCTCTTGCGAAAGTGTCATCTATTTTTACGTTATAAGATAAATCGATATGGAAAACGTCAATGGCTATTCGTAAAGTATAATCTTTAATTTAACTATTCGTGTTTATCAATGTCCTCTCTTTTCATCGAGAAATAATAGCTCTTTCGTGTGCAATTGCTATCGCATATAACTGTCATATCGTTTCGAGTGAGCAATATAATATGCTAAACATGCATGTTTCTCGTGTCTAGTTCTATGCTGATTTTAGCTTTGAAATTATATATTTTTTAATACAGAGAGACTTGAAGTAAATAGGGTTATTTTACAATAAAACGAAATATATTTTCGCTCTGTCGCCATTGATACGCAAATATTTTGCATCTTGTCTGTGTTTGCTGTAAACTGTTCTACTTTAACTGTACATTATGCTTATTTCTTTGTCACCTGTCTTTGTTCATTTGCATTGTGTTTTCCTTTCTTGATAATTTTTTGTTTTTTTTTTTTTTGTCTTACCTTTTTTCTCCACTTTATCTCTGTTGTTTATTCGTTCACAATAACCTCCAAATGCTAAACGGTTAAATGTTTTTATATTATAGTGCTAAGTTTTTCTCTCATTTAGAAAACTTAATTTGTAATCATTTTATATTCACTAATAAAAATATTTGTTAGTATACATTTTTATGTATAGGTATTAATTTAATAACAATTAAATGCAATATTTTATTTTAAATAACGTTTAACATAAACTCTTATCTAGAATATGTTAATTTCTTTTATGGAGAAAGATCATTTGAAATGAATATGTGGATTTATCGAGGAATCAAAGACTTAGTTTACTATTTAAACTATTCTAAATAATAGAACAACGATTTAGTTTAATTTGCTTTATATAAGCAGATAAGTTATGGAAATATTCGTTTGATCAAAACACTTTTACTGTACAAACGGATATTTCTATATTTGCTTATGTAAAATAAATTAAGCTAATATACTTTTAAACTTGATATTTAGGACATAAAATCAAAATCTGTTTTAATAAAGTCAATATGCAATAAACTTTATTTTGAATACTAAAATTTTTGAATGAATTTTGAAGAAAAATAATTTAAACTATTCACGGATAAAAACTGTTCTCTATTACACACTTAAGGTTATAAATTATTTATAAATTTTTTTCATATTTCAAAATATTAGAAAGATTGTTTTTGCGTTACATTTTTATATTTGCTTAATAAAATTAAGCAAATATAAAAATAATGGCCAATTTAAATTTTTGTTACATTTTGGAACTAAACCAAATTAATTGCTTCGATTGGCCGTGTGCCGCTATCCCTGACAATCCAGATTAGAATAAGTTATTTTTGGATTCGCAGTTATTCCTTGATACCTTAATGTATATTTGTAAACAGTCTACATCGTGCACATTTATATTGATGATTTTATAGTACATTAATTTTTAAATAGCCTTATATTCAATAAAAATTATTAATGATTTTCAGTTATGTTTATTAGATGATTTTGAATATTAACTAAAACTGATATTGGGTACATTAATTAGATGTATCTCAAAATAATTTACTATATTTATATATGATATATAAAAATGCAAATTGTTTTCTCTTTTTTATTAAAATAAACCTAAAATTTGATTGGTTCTTGTTTGTAATACGTGTACAAACGTTATATTAAGAATAGAGAGGAAATGAGCACAAAACTATGCCTATTAAATTTTTAAAATTTTGCAAAGTTTATAAAGATTTTATTTATTTTCAACAAAATTTTGAACAGTTACCGAAATTTTGCTAAAAATAAAGAATGCATCTTTCATTCTCACTAATGCATGTTTCACATACATTATATTTCATGTCCTAAATTGCATTAGGTATAGATTATTGAGTAAGTTCTTCGTGCTTTTGTCGGCAATTTCAGTTTGGTATATCAAATTTACTAATAGTTTTAGTGCATCAAAGGTGAATAATGAAAATCATTTTTGTGCCAAGCATTTATATTTGTTTACTGCGTAATATAACTTCTTGCTGTAAATTTATATTCTAAAAATTTCATTTTTTCATTATTAACAAATATGTAATATATACTTTGGGATTAAAAAAAAGTACCTGCTTTTCTGAAAAGGTTTTGTAAAATTTAAACACATACAATTTAAAACGCTTAAGTTGGATATAAATGCACTTTTATAATCATATAAAAATGGTTTGATCACTAACGTAATTTATACAATTACTAATTTATAGAGCTAATGCTGTTTCGATTATTAACTTAACAATAAGTAAAAGATCAAAAAACATTACGCTGGTATTTCTGTAAATTAAAATAATTTTATACAAATCGTTGTTACGATTTAATGCTTAAAATAATATAAAAACAACTATCAATTTCTTATGGTTCATACTTAGATTTTAGATTACTGTCTGTTGCTGTCCGTAATTGTGAGATAGTTTTCTTACAAACTGTTTATTTTATTAATTGTTTAATTTTATAAATTTATATCTTAAATATTATGTTTTCTA
This sequence comes from Centruroides vittatus, assembly GCF_030686945.1. Classification (NCBI taxonomy): domain Eukaryota; kingdom Metazoa; phylum Arthropoda; class Arachnida; order Scorpiones; family Buthidae; genus Centruroides; species Centruroides vittatus. The sequence continues at coordinate 232,574 of NW_027120744.1, forward strand.
CTATTAATTAGAATTATTTAGAATTAATAAAAACAAAGAAATAGATTTTATTATAAACAATTATAAATAGAAATTGTTCTTTATTTTTATTATAACAAGCCATCATTTATATATATATTTTTTTAAATTTTTTCGGCTGTTATATACAACAGAGAAAAGTATGGCAATCGGTCATATGACCCCGCAGAATTTGACATTTTTGGATTAAGGGGGACCTTGAAATTACAAGAAAAAAAAAAAATCTGGATTTTTTTTTCTGTATGTGTGGTTAGTGTGGCACGATTTTGTTCACCCACTTTAAAGCTTAATAATGCCTGTGCCTTTTGTCGAAAATTTCTGAAATTTTGCGGGATGGTTTGTTTATTAGAAGAATTGGTTAAAGGTCAAGTGCCATATCTCGAGTGGGGTCGGACTTACTGAAGGTTTTACTCGTTAGCATTTACATTTTTTTTTTTTTAATATAAAACTTATCTCTACTGTCAAAATTAAGCTTTTTGCCCTTTTATAATAATTAATAATATAGAAAAATATTTTAATAAAATATCATAACAGATGGCGGAGTTTTGAATGTTTTTGCCGGGAAAGTTATGCAACTCGTTGCTGGATTTTTAAAAATATTTTGCAATTGTATTTATCTTTAAAAGTTGTTAATAATAAATTTTGAAATTTATATACACGCAAATGATAGCTTATATTTCTGTCAACTTTCGGAAGTAGTGAATAATTTTCTAGCCAACTTATAAATGAATATATACACCCATGTCCAAAAATATAAGCATAACGATTAATTTGGCCTATATCTCAGGAACTATTAATACTTATCAGGAATTATTTATCATAACAGCGTAAAACTTAACATACAAGCAGGGCATTCTGTTCTTAATGTCTCAAAACAACTGAAAAGAAATAATTTGCTCTAAATTGCGTCAAACCAGAAAATAAAAAGAAAAGGTATTAAGTATTGTAATTTTTTTTGCGCAGAAAATGATCAATATGGTATATAGTTGTTCCTGCACGCACACGCTGCAGATGCTGGTTATAACATTGTTTATTTGGACTTAGTAAATGCACTCTTAGTTCCCAGAAGACGGAAAGAATTAAAAAGGAAAATTATCAGCATTGTCGGGAGCAAGTCTATTCTTGAACAAGAGTATCTTGAAGCTCCTAGAGTGTTTTTGGCGGTGGCTGACGAGATGCAGCTTGTCTCCCTAGAGCATCCCACATATTATATTGGATTAAGATCAGGATATCTTGCTAGTCATTCCATACAACAAATATCTTTACTGTCAAGAAAGTCATTCATGAGTGCAGCTCTGTGTACGTGAGCATCATCATACACGAAAACGATATCTGTATCCACAGAACATTGAAAAATTTTTACATAATGCTCCAGAAGTTTGTCTGTTTTTTTTTTTTTTTTTTTTTTTTTGCAATAATGACAACCCTTGCAAAAATATGCTTAATGGCCGCATTTAGTATCATGATATGGAGAGATATATGGAGCTATCACCTGCAAACTGGTCTCTTTCCCCGATGTTCATGGATCTGTAATGTGTTTTTCATTTTCTCGAGATTCTAATCCGACGAGAATCATTCTGTAGACTGTATCTGGACTCTTATCTACAGATTTAACAATTATGCCTGTTTTTGGACACGAGTGTCCAAAAACGGGCATGATATAAATATTTACATATTCATATTATAATTTTATTTGAGTTGTTTCAAAAAGTATCTACAGTAATTATTTAAATACAGTGGGTGATCGGTTAACGAACATAATCCGTTCCAAGACTTTGTTTGCTATTCGAATTGTTCGTTAACCGATTATCAATTTACCATAGGTTTTTATGGGAATTTGATTAATTCGTTCTGGAGACTCCAAAAAATAAAAAAATATAAGTAAACGTAGAAAGAATTTATATACGTAATAATAAAAATACATATATACACAGTCTTACATTTTTATTAGATGTTTTTTCCGTTTGTGGAGGTTAAAGAATCTGTCCAATGTCGATTGCTTTTCTCTCTTCTTCAGGATTTTTCGGAAGTAATTAATAGTATTGTAATTGTAGAAATCCCCAAGCCTATTAACTTCATTCTGGTTTGAATGTCATTCGGATGCCTATTGTTTTGACATCCTCCCACTTCCTCAAAAGATCTTCAATTGATTGAGACTTCTTGATATATCTTTCATAGCTAAGAGTGTGTTTACTGTAGACCTGTTTAAACCATACTGCCTAGCAACATCAGACATCATCTGCCCACTCTGTACTTTGGCTATTATATCTTGCTTGGTTTCTACGCTGAGCACAGTTCTTGACACTCCACTCTTTTTATGCTCCATAATATTATCAGTTTCTTTTTTAAATAATAAGTTCAGAAAAGCACTTTAAAAAATTCAGAGAACAGAAATCAACTAGCGCACAAAAAATTATTTAAGTGCAAGGCCCGGATGAAATTAGAAATTTGGTATTAAAACGCTAACGAATATCCGATGGGACAGTTAAACTCTCGCCTTTCGTAAATAAAAACCGACGCAAAACTTAACGAGTACCCGCCCGACAGTCTCGCGAAGACTATAAAAAATTATTTGTCAGCAAAGTAAACAAAAGGAGCTGGAATTACAAGGGAGAGTTTCAAAATTCGGAGGAATACTATCCGATCTGTATCGGGTTGAGCGTCGATGTCGACGTCTCCAGAGCTCCAAAAAGTTTCGAATTGTCATCCGGAGACAAGGGAAGACCAATCGGTATTCACTATTTTATGTCGCTTCTTTTTCTGTATGTTCTGTGAAGTGTTCGTTGTCCGATTTGTTCGTTAACCCACTGTATATGTTTTAAATTTTGAAAATAAATGTTTATTTGATTGATTTAAAAAATAGAGATAGATAATTGTTTTATTAAAACTTTAATACATTGTCTATGAATAAGTTATATAACTTTTAAAATTTATTTTTTTTAAAAAAATGTGCTCTAAAATGGTGGCAAACTTCCTTACACATCAAATTTACGTTGCGGAAAAGAATGTTTTACAGTTAAAATTGAGTATACTGGAAATAAATTAATATTAAAAGAGGTAGCATTTTATTTTTCATTTTTAGTAATTAAGCTGTTTTTCTAATTTCTCTATTTATTTTAAATTAACTCCATCAATTTCATAATTATATTTAATTAAAATTATCTTAGTGTATAATATAAACATAAAATAAACATGAATCAGATGCATGAATAAACTTGAATAATTTATGCTTTCAAATGTTTAAAAACTTCAATTTTGTATTTATATTAAAATTACGTACTATTTATTAAAGTGTTAAATAAAGTTTTATCTGTATTCTGTAAAGAGTTAATTAAAACATACTCTGTAATACAGGTCGAAATTGTTCCAAATTTGAAAGATATATTTTTTCATAAAATTCAGTCATATGTCATTGTATAAGGCTAATTATTTCTTTAAAAAATAAATACAATAACAATATTAAAACACTTGTTTTAAATGTATTTTTATTTTATTAATTTTTTTTTGTTTTTTTGTTTTTGTTTTTATAAGATTCATTCAGACTGTTTACGTATTTATTGTTTATTGAATAATTTGTGATTATTCGTTCGACTTTATTTTGTCAATATGCTAATTATACCGTTTTTATTCACTGTATAATGTTGATAGTTGCTCTGGATCTATCAATTTATAAATTACATAATTAACTGTATTATTAAAACAATGAAATCCAAAAACTATAATTTGATTGAAATTAAAATAGAATAAGATTCATTAGAATAATTAATTTTGTTTGTAATTTTTATATTTCCTTTATAAAAATTTAATCTTTGTTTGTCCTAAGTCCTATATAATAAGAAAATTCAATTATGGTAATAATCTTAATATAAAAATCAATATTTTAACTTTTCTTCTTTTTGTTTATTATGAAGTTGTCATAATGTATATTATTTCAAATAAAATAACTTAAGATTGCTTATCATTAAAAAAATACTGTTCTATAGTAAAAAGTAAGCGGAAAGTTTATTCTGTAAAATATTATTTAAGATTAATCCAAATACTCGAGAATTTAATAAAATATTGAATGGAAAAGTATTATAAAAAAGTATATTTCATTCTAATTTTAGTATGTAATTTAAAAGGAGTCAGATAAAATTTCAGTTAGTGTATTTAAAGTTTTCATTCAATAAAAAATTATTTACTTTAAATTATAAATGGTAAATATTGTTTATAGATTTAGATTCTTTTCATCTTCCTTCTTTGCCTGTTCTCTTTGCTTCTGTTAAATAACATTGACCTTATCATCCCCTAAATGTTTGTCTGAAGTAGTTAAATGCTGGCATCTTCCCAAGCGTGGGTCCTTGCCTGTCTCGATTAATACCAACTCAAATAATAAATTGTATAACTTATAAATTACCACAATAAATGAAGACGGTACAAAATAATGCATTTAAATTTAAGATTTATTTGAAAAATAATAATTTTTTAATCTTTGTTTTGTATTCTAATTTATTAATTGATAGGATTGATTTTATTTAATTGCAACTTTTGATCCTTTTTGTTTAATCTGTAAATTTGAATTCTATTGTGCTGATCCATTTCAAACAGTAGATCTTGGTATCCATACTTAAAATAACCAAGCTGCTGAGTCGTTAGTATATTGGATCGAATAACTACAACCAAGTAAGGAAGTGATGGCCCGGGCCAAGGCGACCTGTTCTGAGGCTCTCGATGATAAGCTTCGTTCATCTAACATTACAAATTCAGCGGATAAAACTTACGAAATTGTTAGGAATAAAATATTCTACAAATTCAATTCCTGGAGAGTTCAATATCCACGTGGTCTATTTCTCACGATCGCTTCTGCACTGCGTCAAGGTCATTCAACAACTACTCTACCATTCTGTGTGCATTATTTGCTTTGTATGCTCGATGTCGACTGAGATTATTCGTTGAGATGTGAAATGAATGATAACGATTCTGTAATTATACTATTATCTGCGATGTACTTAGAGAATGAAGATTATTGATTTTATATAAATTCTTAAGCTTTTGTTTATATATCTTTGAAGAAATCTGAATAAATATAAGAAATGTAACAGAATAATATAATGTTGTTATATTAATTTTACCTTAATAATAATAATAGTTTTCAGTTTAGGAAACTAAATAATTACATCAAAATTGCAAAATACAAAACGCTACTGAAATAATGGAAGCAAAAGAAACAAATTCAAAATTTTGTTATATAAAATTCATATTTATTTAACTACAAAATAGATCTTTTGCTATTTAAACTTTTAAAAATAGACTTAAATATTTAGCATTTTATCCTTGGATATTTCTAAATGCAATATTATTTATTTTTGATTTTATTGACGTAACATATCCATATGTTGTTATGTAAACATCATAACACGAAATTTACCTTTTAATTAACGTACGGTAAAGTATTTTTTATCTATGAATTACTAAATATTAATTAAATATCTTAATATTTATTTATTTTTATATAAAGATATTAATTTAAGTAAAATCTAATATTAATATAGGCCTATTAAGTAAATCCGTTACAACTTTCATTCATGTATTTTTCAGATTTTGAATAATTAACTAATCCAATTGAAATTTCATATCATAAATCAGATTTTTTCACTAAGAATCGACATTATAATTTTAACATTTTGAAACGGTTTATTAACATCGCGCATATTTCTATTATTAATATACATTTTTCAATCACATTAATATCAAGAATGACTATGATATAACTTTTACAATCTATCTTGTTAGAAGAGCTAATTAATTTATAATTTATAGATATATAGTGGTAGTTCAGAAATACAGTTTAAAATAACTCTGCTAGTTAAGAATATTTAAATGATAAGATTTTTACATTAAGACGTTTTAGGCCTCTAAATTTTTAAAACATTTTGTTAATTAGACAATTTCAGGTAGTCATTTTCTATATAAGATAGGCCTATACTTTTGACATACAATCATTTTTAATATTTTTACAAATAATATATTTCTGAAAATATATATTAAGTATATTTACCCAGAGGATGAGTATGAGAGTTTTGACTTTTGTATAAAGTTTCATTAACTACAAAATAGATCTTTTGCTATTCTTTTGTTAATCTATGAATAAGCATAGTAATTGTTTCCTTTTATAATACAAAGTATAGTGTAATGTTGCATATACAATTTTACTTGTTAATCCTTGATAACGTCATATTACAAAATTATTTAAATAAATTATATGCTTTCTGCATGCATGACAGAATGCATAGCGAAGAGGGCTTCTGAACACATGTTATACTAAATCTAAATCCAGTAGTATGAAATAAGAACTAATAGAAATAAGAACACCGTAACGATATTCAGGAGATGCCAGACAAAACAAAAAAAAAAAAAAAAAAAATTTAACATTAACTAAAAGCGAATACTCTCTCCTTAAAGCCTTTCTCCTCTCCTTCATGCTCTCCTACGAACTTCGTAACACGGACTTTCGTTCATTCCCCAAAAGTAATAGCACTCATTAAATAATTTGATAAAAATAGATTGATTTAATTTACTTGATAAATTATATAATTGAATGAATTATTTTGTATTTACTATTTTTATATATAAAGCAAGTTAAATAATATAGAAGAATTGCATAAAACCTTATGTCAATATCAGTTCGTATCGATCTCGTGAGACATCAATGCACTATGAAGAGTTTATCATAGTTTTATTTATTATAAGTGGGTTTGATTCTGATTGAGATCGCTTAGCATAGAGGATAAATAGAAAAATGAAATTTTGATCTAATCTAAACAAAGGATCAAGAAAGTAAAAATTAAATTCAAACTTTGAATCTTTATAACAGTAGAAAATCTCACCCCATCATTTAGACTCATCTGATCGATAAATAAATAAAAAGACAAGTTAATTCTCTGTAGCATTACTTTCGATACTATTTCTAAATTTCTTTCATCATCCACGGTCAGAGAACAAGACCATTATTTCGAAACGTGAAAACTATTTCTTTCCATTATGTTTTTCGACTCTATCAAGGTCTTCAGTTGGGTAATTCTAGCTCAAATCTTTTATATTATTTTTGAAGAATTGTAGAATTAAGGATTCCTCCTCATATATATGATTAAATTCATAAAACAGATCGTAAGGAGTTTTAAATGTATTTATTAGGAATATTGGTGGAATTTAAAATGTACTCCTTTATATAAAAATATTTTTCAAATTGTAAATAAAAACTTAGAACTAAAACTAACTGAAAATAAACCCAATAGTCAGAAATACTTATGAAAACTTTATTTTACTTTTCCAATGTCTTAAAATAATCATTTCATTCTTTGACTGTAGATAATAGAGATAGAAATACAGTAGTATCGAAAATACGAATTTGAGACTTAAATGTTTCTATTGGATTTAATTTATTTACAACTTATATTTTAAATGTTGAAATATTGAAAATATTATTTTATGTTAAAATAAAAGCAAGAAAAATGAAAATAAATATTAAAAGAGCTGACCTAACTAACGATGATTTAACCCGTTCGAATGGGGTTTTGGCACTTTACATTACCTTCTAAAAAATTTAGCTAAACAGAAGCATTTGCTTTCGGTCACTCAATATACATTGAGATATTTTAAATTATTAAAGAATTATTAAAATTATTGAAGAGAAATGTAAAGAAAATTTGAAAAGAAAAACATCTTATTCTTATTGTGACTTCATAGTAGCCTATAAGAAAATTTTGGATAGGCCAATATATTAATCATTTCACCGAATGAAATTATAATAGAAAGCAAAGTAAAAAATTTCGTAAATTATACTTTTCTTTTGGAATTTTAAATTTTTTTCTGTTTCCTGAATATATGTACTGTAGGGTGATAATTTTTATGAGTACATTTTACAAACTGTCGGTCTATTAATTTCAAAACTTTCAAAATCTTTAACTTTCATGGGGCACTTTCAAATCCTGATAGCGCACTATCAGGATTTGAAAGTGTGCCAAATTTCGACTTGCACGGTTAATTTAGACTGTCGTGTATGTATCGTATTAGATGCGTCTGCAGTGCAACAGAAAAAACAAATCTTTAACTTTCTTTTATTTTGTGTTTCGAGTTGAAATAGCCAACGAAGTGCCGGAAATCAAAATTTTAAAACTATGTAGATTAAACTCTACATTAAATCATATATTTTTTTTCAAACAACAAAAGCCCAAAATAACAAAAGCATTAAAAACTTTTTTGGCGCGCACATCAATTGGTAAAGTGGTTGATTTATTGAATAAGTCAATTTATTGATTAAATTAATATATTAAAATTTTTATTTCTACAATTTCTATTTTTATTCTCAAAATTTTTTTATTATTACATTAATTAAAATTAATGTTCACAACCCACCCACCCAGCCACGCGGTACGATAATAGACTATTGTAATAGAGGGTTTGGGTCGAATCTGATCCATATTCCCATAATTTATTAAGAATATAAATCGGGGCGCTGTCCCCTTTATTTATTCATCGTTAATGGACGATCCTATTGTGTCAAGCTGTCCATACTGAGCAAAATTGTTTTTATAGGATTACCAAATGGTTATCCAAAAAAACATGCCCTTTATTTTAACATTAAAAATGTTCTCCCTCTTTTTTTATAAAACGTTCAAGAATTATGATTAAAATTAACTATGAGAATTAACTCGTAAATTTAACGTTTTTGGAATAAAAGATTAAATTCTTCAACTAATTATTTTTTTATTTTAAATCTATTCAAACACACACATATCCTTCAATTTAAAACAATTTGTTTTCCATTCATAATTTTTTTTTATCTGATAGACCTGATTAAATGTATTGTAGTACAGTACAATGTGGCGACTCTGCTGCTCTGTACCGGACCAATTATCCTGCAAACTTGCGAGCGGAAATAGTACAAATTTCTGGATTTTACAGTTTTCTGAACACGAGCTAAGTATATATCAATACTTAAAATATAAAATAAACAAAGAAAAATAAAGAATAAAGTTGTATTTAAAAAATACAAATTAATACACTCTAAAACAAGGTCTGTTTGATTATTGTTAATTCTCTTAAAATATAGAATACCATGTATAGTATAAGATTAAGATGATTAAACGAGGTAATTTTTATCTTAAATAGAAATTGTTTCGTGCTATGCATACGTTACGGAAGCCGAAACAAAGCGGCCGCACGGCGAATTACACTCTCCAAATTCAAAATTAGCCAGTTTCAAAAATAGCAGATTTTCTGGTAATTTCGAATTTCTGAAAACGGATATAGTCCGTTACTGTATTATACCATTTAGTAACCTTAGTCCGGTAAGCCTAGGATCTAAAGCAGATCCGATTGTCATACAATTTCATAGACGATAGTGACCGTCTTAATTGAGTTATTTAATTACTCCAAGATTCTGTGGTATGTATAGGCCGTTACGGTTCTATATGCATTTTGTGATGCGTGGCATCTTCTGTGACACAAGATTCTCCGTGGACTTCGGAACAACAGGATGTTAGATTTCTTAATTCTCTCTCGCTGGTAGATAGGAGCTATCGATATCGTATTACGTTTTGACATAATTTCAATCATTTTAGCACAGTTTAATTTTAGTAAAATCAATTACGTCGAAATTTATTCGTTTATATTAAATAGTAACACATTATTCATTAGTGGTTTAACTTTAATACGACATTGAATAACTATTTGCACGAGTCGTATTAAACTATGTATTAAAAAGTTTTATCATATGGTTCCATATAAGTTAATAATTATAAACGTATTGCTAATAAATGAATGTTAATTTTTCTATTCTTATGTTTCTGTTTAGTTTATTCTTCTTATGCTGAAGCAGAATATAGTTTCATTAGCGAGGTTGAGGCCGAAGTTTTAAACGCGAAAACGTGTACGTCGGACGTTCAGCGCCGCTTTCCTGTAAGCCTAGAAATTTGACAATGGCGTTTGGAATGTCGAGCATGATTCCACTGACTTTCCAAACGCCATTATCAAACTTCTAGGCTTACAGGAAAGCGGCGCTGAACGTCCGACATACACGTTTTCGCGTTTAAAACTTCGGCCTCAACCTCGCTATTAATGCAGTTAAACTATAGAAAAATTTTATATTTTTAAATCCTCTCATTTCATTGTTCATCATTTAAAGCAAATGTTTCCAACCGTTTACATGTAGTGACCCTTTTAAAAAAATTTTTCTCATCGACTCCCTCGAATGATATATACTGTATATATATGTGTGTGTAATGTTATTTTAAATAACTTTTTATATTTGGAAAATTTTGTAAATGGCAGAGAATGTTTTCAAGAAATTTAAAATTATTATAATTTAAGTATTAAATATGCAGGTACTGTACAATACATAACTCATAACTGATTTGGTCTTCCTTTTAAATTTATATTGATTCCGTTGGGATCCTAATATTAAAGCATTTACACTCTTATTCTCTTATTCAGTATAAATTAAAAAAGATAAAACATAAAATAAATTGATATCAGAAAAATAAACAAACCCCGAAATTTTTTAGAAATCTCTTATTACTGTTCAATCAAAATCTGATACATTATCATTTATTTAAAAAATCATGCAAATCATAATGACAAATTCAAATTTAAACAAAACGTTTTCAAAAGCATTTTTAAAAAGGTAAAATAACGTTAAACATCAAATAATGAAAAAGTCGACACAATATTTTCTGCTAAGGTATTTACAACTTCTCTAATAAGACATAATGTCTCGGTGGGGCAATTAGAGAATTCTCTGAGCAAGAAGTTTTTTTGGATAATGTGTTTTTAACTAGATCTAACATATATAAGTAAGACGATAAATAGTGCAGTCTATGGTTGTTGTCTTTGAAAAAGTCGTTCAGACTTCGTCAAATTTGTGCATTATCTACGGTATTAACATCAACAGCTTTGCATCATTTGTTTTTCGAAATAGGTCACTGGTGAATGTTAAGTGAAACCTGAATTGTTCTAGTAGTTCTACCATCCGTGTCAAAGTCTAATAAGTTCTACCAACTTGGCATGTGATTTAACTTCGTGTAATGTATTAAAACAACTAATGACTATATTTAAATGTTACTGAGAGGGATAAAAATATATAATTTGAAAATGATCATAAGAAATGTAATTCAGATTATTTTTTGCTCTACTACTTTTTAGTTTTAATTTATAAATTGTTTAACTTTTTCCGGAAAAAAACTTGATATACAAATTGATTAATATAATGTGTAACTTATCTATTTCTAAATGGATTTGCCTTCTTCAATTTCTCATTTTGACATGTCCTTACGTTCAAGTGAAAGTGTAAATACTACATATTGTTATCGATTGAGATCTGTAACCTGTATTAGATAAAATAGTCAAATGTTACCATTTGGCAACTTTTCTCTCAATTTAATTCATGCATATTTAAGATTTTTAAAAATATTTAAATAAAACAATTATCGTCTACAAATTTTAATTACGTAAATGTATCAATGTGGAAATGTGAGAAAACATTTGTTTATGGTCGCTATTTAGAGCTTCATTGAAATTTATAAAAACAATCAGCTAAATGTATTACCTTTTTTAATGTTTACGACTATAAAAATCATTGTTTTTTTTAATAGTTCTTAAATCGATGCCGATAAAATTTAAAACTGATTATTAATTTAGTCAGTTATTAAATTATAGCACATCAAATGTTTCATCTAACAGTTTGCTGTTAGACTATTGTCAAACATGTCAGACACTTTACTGTCTGAAGTAATAGTACATTGAGCAAATTTACATTTTTGAATTAATAAATTCCATTTTTAATTGCGAAACTATAACAATTCAGAAAGAACAAATTAGTAAGAAATGTGTTATGATCTCTTCTGATTTATTTAACTGTTGAATCAATAAACATTATTTAAAATTATTAAGTTGTTCGATTAATTTCGATTAATCAATGTATCAAAAAGTTCATAAAAAATGTACTGAACAGGTAAATCGTATGAAGTAAAGTTATATAATTTATTTGTAAGATCTTCATATTATAATTCTAAATATTAATTCTATATATGTATACTCTTTTAAAACGTGTTTTTGGCTTTTTATAAGATTGTCTAGGCGCAAATATAATTTAAAATAATTAAAATTTGATTAATATATCAAAGATTAAAGAATCAAACTAAGTTTTTACAATATCCTTTGGTTATTGTTAATATTGGGAAGGAAATGATACAAAGCAATTTATAAAAGTAAAAGAAGTTATGATAAACAGTAAAAAGTAAATGTAAGAAATTTATAATTTACTCTGAGTTATTTTTTTAATGATATAAAAAATACGATACATTTTATCTTATTCTACATATACCTATATAGATATATTATATAAAATTAAAATAATAATACCATAGTTGTAATTATTAAATATATATCTATGTGGAAAACGAAATTATTAAATACAAAAATAAAATAAAGTTATGTAATATCAAACATTTATATATATATATATATAAATGAAAAGGTTGAAATTAGAATAAGTTAATTTTGCAAAATTAACCTATTCTAATCTATTCTAATTTTAATCTTTACAAAATTATGGTGAGAAAAAAAAAAAATTTGTTCTGAAATCACAGAACAGACGTTTTGGCTTGCTTAACAATATTGGGAAATACATTTTAAAAATAGTGTAATGAAATGTATCTATTTTAGCCAGAAGCCAGAAGTTTGTTATTATATAGCAGACGTTTTCTTTATTTCAGATATAAGTCGATGTATTAAATCTAATGCTTTTATATTTAATTCAAAAAAGGAATGACAATTGTAACTTCACTAATAACTTTTCATATTATTGAAACTTTCAGATAGTGCAAGTTTTTGATCGATTACGATAAAATTAATAATTGTACTATAAACAGAATTCAAATCCAATTATAAATAAAATTATAGATATATAAGAATCAGATTACAAATAGTGGAATTATATATAAAGTACAATAAAATTGAAGCTCTATCGTTGCTTTATAGTTTAGTAACTGCATAAAAACGACGAATTATAAATCAATACGATAGATAATTTTTTTTATTTTGGTGTTAATAATGGAAATAAACATAAGATTTTCTAGAAATGTATCAAAATACTTTTTTAATAATGAAAAATTACCAAATTTACTATCAGAGTATCAACTTCAGAGTACACTATTTCGTCGATTAAACTCGGGGATTTATTTTTAAAGCGTACCCGGGGTTTTTTCGAGGCTGAGGTAATAAACTCATCTCCTCTTGCAACGTAATAAACCTTGCAAGAAGAGACTAGTAGGTAAAAATTGAAAGAAATTTTAATTACTTGTGTATTTTCGGAATTATCAAAACAGTTTTTTGACTGAATTTACAGGTTACAGCTACATTTATAATAATTAGTTTTCATAGTTAATCCGATTCAACTTCTTCTGATTCCGTTGTACATTGTCGATCGTAACTGTTTCGATGTCATTGTAGGAATCAAAACTTGACTATCATCTTCTGCTTCAAACTCACCGTCTCGAATTCGAATTTTCCTAATTACCATTCGGTTAATAAGCTATCTTCATCGTGACTTTCCTACGCTCAATATTCGACAATATAATTTTATTTACAAAAATGTTCCAGTGAACGTTGTAATAGAAAGCGTTGTCCGAAAGTAGACTATTTGAACAGGTAGAATTTTAGTTAAAATTTCTTACCTGTTATTCTAAACTACACTGCCCTATACAGTGCAACGCTTCAACATGTTTCCTATGCTTTTCAACCCGGGGTTTATTTTTTACATCAACTTTATTCCCCAGAGTTTTTTTAATCCTGGGGGTTTAATAGAGTAAATGCGGTATATATTTCTGTATTTTTACGGTTCTTTTTACATATTTAATAAAATCTAAATTATTTATATTTATCGATTTGTTGTATAGCGACCAGATGGTCATGCAGTAAGGTATAGCCTACTCATGAGAATTCGGGATGAATCCAATCCATACCGCAAAACTTATTATGTGTAATACGAATGGGGATGTACCATCTCTTGCGCATGCTGGCTGAGATGATAACTGTATCAGTATACCACTCTAGATATCCGAATTCGAGTCTGAATTGGAGCCTCCAAAAAATTTTCAGCAATGGTTTGATCCGTATATGTCTGACTCTTTTCCTCACCATCCGGTCGTCTATGTTATAAGCCGAGTCGATGATGAACATGGAAAAAGCACTTTTAGTGATACGGGACGGAAATAGTATTAATACTATTTCAGTCTTATTACAAGCCGAATCATAATTTTTATTTTTGACTCTGTCCTGTGGGCATTAGGAAAGCCTTTTTTCCATGCCTATTAAGACTTGTCAGGTTCTCAACGGGAACGACCAGGTAGGGAGGGACTGACATATGTGAAATGACCGCCCATGAAAAATTCCTGGGATTGCTTGATAAGGTGATCCCTCAATAATTCGATCCCACGTCTTCTAGAGCAGTAGGCTGACGCGGAGGCGGTTAAGAAATCTCCATCATGGATTTAGACAGCTTCACAACAGCCCAGCGCAGAGCGCTGCTGCACATCGCCAAGGGCTACAACACCTGCCCTACCAACAGTCTGCAAGTTATTGCCAAAAACCCACCCATAAATCTTGCTATTAATATGTTATCCAACAAAGTGAAAGTTGATGCAGCGTAATAGTCCCAACATCGATTTTATCTGTATTACGGCCAATTCAATTGAAATTTTTACGCCCCTCCATGCTTCTGTAAACCCTACCCTCATCAAGCACCGCATAACAGCTTCAGCCACCAACAACTGTTTTAACGTATTTACGGATGGTTCTAAATCCTCTGTGGGTACTGGTTGCAGTTTGTTGTCTATCAAAATGACCTTGAAATTTTCTTCAAGCGGTTACGGTTACGGTTACATTCTCACTGCAGTTTATTTCAAGCTGAGCTAATTGGCATTCTGCGTGCTATACAATGGACAGATCTGAACCACAATAATCAGTACTTTTCTATCTTTACCGACGGTCAGTCTGCTACCAGGATTATTCATAGTCATTCTCTCCACCCTGTTACCAATAACATTCATAGCATCATTGTAAACTCCAACAACAGCTACTCCGTTATCTGGACTAAGGCTCACATTGGCACCATTGGCAATGAGCATGCAGATTTCTTGGCGAAGTCTGCTGCTGCTGACCCGGAGGTAGAGGAGACTTACGATAAATTACCTCCTCCTTATAGCCTCCTTCTTATAGACGGCCGGATGGCCGAGCGGTCTAGGTGGCAGCATACCGCTCTGGGGGACCCAGGTTCGAATCCCGACGGGTCGAAAAATCCCCAGGAATTTTTTGGAAGATGGTCCGTCCGGATATGTCGGGTCCGTCCCTCACCACTCGGCCGTCCCATTGTGGGCCTGGCCGACCCATAATGGGCTTGCTTAAAGAGGCCCTCTTCAATGCCCACAAGGCGGAAAGAGTTTTTTAAAAAACCTCCTTCTTAAGTATATTCTTTGGGAAAACCTACTACATAAATGGCAACGTCAACGGGATATTAATCACAATTCTACTTGTTACCGGTTCTTCCCTATTATCAAGGATCTGTTCAACACCACCTGGAACATACCGGATTTCACTACAACCCAATTCTTCACTGGTCACGGCCGCTTCTTCAACCACCTTCACAAGCACTCTTCATAATAATAATCTCTGCACCATCAGCGATCTTCCCGATACTCTGCTGCACTATATCTTCCATTGTCCCATGCTCTGCACGCTTCGCCAGTTCTTGAGGCTCGCCATCTTGGATAAGGGGGAGAGTTGGCCGTGCGCGTGTAAGCATCTCATAAACGACGAGAACATTTATCCCTATTTCAAGCAATTAATTACCATGAAAAACAAGATCACTACTGTATCGCAGCTTAGTTCTCAATAGCTGTTTCTGTGTCGTCGACTGCCTTTGTTTTTTACTGTTGTAAATGCCTTATGTAAATACGCGTTGTGTGTTCTAAATTATATGTATTTCGCGCTCACCATCTGCATATAATGTATAAAATTTTGCCTGTCTATATACTTTTCACATGTATCCTCTCTTTTTACGATTATTACTTATTGTACGCGGTGTTCTGCACTTGCATTTTATGTAATTTATCTATGTACCCTCTCCCAATCCATATTGTATCTGCTGCTATGCGGAACTAGGCGGCACATTTTGTGCCAAATAAAATAGATGAAATGATGATGATTATGATGATGATGAAGTGATAGCCTTACAATGGGATCACGAAATAATGAGAAACATGGAAAGATATATGATATCGAACCAATTCCTCACCAGGCGTTAAAAATAAATAATTTAATATCAGGTTTATGCAGTCGAAATTGAGAAATGTTCACGAACAAACTGAAATTTCACTATACAGCATGAACTGTTTTTGTAATATTAAAAGATAAATATTATTGTACTGTACATCTAGAACAACCTTTTTTGACCAGGGACCACTTTGATTTCATTGTTGTTAGCAGGGACCACAAGGTTTAAGAAAAATAAACTGTGTCAATCTAAAAATTAAGTTTAACCAAAACTTTTGTGAAGCCCGAGCGATGCTCGAGCTCATATGTTAAAAATATATCAAAAAAAAAAAATGTCAAATCAAGGGATCAAGCTTTGATTCTGACGCTAGTAGAAATTGGAAGGAAACGTTAAATCGGGAAATATTAAAAATTATTAATCGAGAGAAAAATGTCTTTTTTTTTCTCCTTAAAAGGCGATGTAGCGCTGATATTATGTATCAGACTTATAAGAATTCGAGACAATTGAATACGAGCAGGGGTTTCGAGTTCTGATTAAATTCCCTTGATCAGAATAAAACACAGTGTCGAATTTAAACCTTTAATAGCTCGAAACGGTCGGTCGTCTGCCTAGAGACAGGAAACCGACCAATCAGGAGCTGGAGATCCAGGGGAGAAAGATCTTATAAAAACCTGGATCTCAAGGGCAAAGCAGACTTGTCTCTGCCTCCCCTTGTGAAGACTTCTCCCAGACTTCTCGACTTCTTCCAGCCTCGAACCGAAGATTAATATCTGGACTCTCCCCTACGTTTACCAACCTGTTCCGGACATCGGGCTACTTTCATTTCATCCAGGGACTTCCGACCATCCTAGAAACTCCAACCGACCGCCCCGGGGCCAACGCTTCATTGTCCAGCAGTGCCATCGGAACAAGACACACTAGAGTGCGGACCATATTTTAGCTCTTGCGGACCACTGGTTGGGAACCGCTGATCTAGAAAGAAGAAATAATATCTTACATTTAGAATAGACAATAATACATTAATAATTTATGTTTATTATTTTGCGTTATTAATAATATATGAAACATAAATTATTAATGTATTATTGTCTATTCTAAATGTAAGATACTATTTCTTCTTTCTAGATGTACAATAATATTTATCTTTTAATATTATAAAAACAGTTCACTAAGTACTATATAGTCAAATTTCAGTTTGTTCGTGAACATTTCTCAATTTCTACTGCATAAACCCGATATTAAATTATATATATATAATATAATATATTTAACATTATATATATATATAATATAATATATTTAACATTATATATA
This sequence comes from Centruroides vittatus, assembly GCF_030686945.1. NCBI lineage: Eukaryota > Metazoa > Arthropoda > Arachnida > Scorpiones > Buthidae > Centruroides > Centruroides vittatus. The sequence continues at coordinate 250,215 of NW_027120744.1, forward strand.
TATATATATATAATGTTATACTAAAATTGTTTTATAGCTAAATAATTTTTTATCGTAATTTATTAGGGAGGTTGCGGCCGATGTTTTCATCGCGAAAACGTGAACGTCGGACTGAACGTCCGACGTTCACGTTTCAGCGCCGCCATCTTGTAAGCCTAGAAGTTTGACAATGGCGTTTGGAACGTCGAGCATGATTCCACTGACGTTCCAAACGCCATTGTCAAACTTCTAGGCTTACAGGAAAGCGGAGCTGAACGTCCGACGTTCACGGTTTCGCGATGAAAACGTCGGCCGCAACCTCTCTATTAATGATAAATTAGCAACGTCAAGAAGTTAACTTTTTTAAATGCATGCTATAAAACACAATTTGTTAAGTCTAATTTAAATATATCTAAAAGTTTTACATTCGACTACTGTATTTTTAATATTAACACATTAAAAATTTATTACAAAATACTTTGTACAAACTTCCAATCTTTTTTTTTTTTTTTTTTTACATTAATTAATTAGACTAACTATTGAACTGATTATATAGATTTAAGACTTTTGTCCAAATTATAAAATAACAATTTTAGAGTGTAATTCTACAAGATCAATTAGAGAAATGACGATTAGATCTAAGATTTATAAATATCCGCTTTTACCTAGATTTAAGCCACTGCTTTTGGCCTGAAATAATTTGTTCAAATGCGAAGATTAATATCACATGATGGTCAGGTTTAGAATAATCGCATTTCCATAACTAATCCATTCCTTTAAAAAGATAATTACCTTTTAAATCTGATAAAATAACCAAATATTCGTTAACTGATTAAGTAATAAGTATCGATTTAGAAATAATTATATTAATTTGAATTTTGAACTAATTGTCATTTTATTTATGCTTTATATATAATTAAGTTATATATATAGTATTCGTATAACGAATATAAACGAATACTAAATACTTTTGGCCCTAAATGACAGCCATTTAACTTAATATCAATATATAAATATTAAATTTTTATTGAATTCGAATCGAATGATTTCACGTTTCTCTAAAATCACTCTAATGATATACTGTAATATGTAATGTTTTAATAAATTTTTACGATAAGAGTTTTAAAACTATTTTACTTCAGAGATGCTTTAAAAATGCTAGACGAAAAACAGTCTTTCTTATGAATTGTTTTTTTTTCGATTTTACACATTTTCCATTAGAATAAATCGTCCATAAATACAATGGAATGTTAGGATGTAATCGATTTTTACACATGCAATACTGATTCACTTTTAAAATACAATGAAAATGATATCTTATTCCAAATAAAGAACGTAGACTAGCAGGATTTCGTAGTATCAGGCTTTATAGGTGAAATTTAGACATTTTGAAAAAAACTTCATTGACAAGTAACTCAACAACAATTACAGTTTATTCTCGTAGGTAATTACCATCAATATCAATCCCATCTTGACACCTTTTCTGCAAACTTTCAATCTCGTGAGCATCGTTCTCACATGGGTATTGTCATTGAACTGTATTGATAATATAGTTCGAAATATATGGTAATCAGTTAACGTCAACTCTGGGCTGTGAGGTAGATGAGGCAGAACTTACCAGCTCAGACTGACCGGTTTCTCTAAGATCATCTGTGCTGAGTGCTCTATTATTGTCGTGGTGGTATCAGACTGTCAATTTTTGGAGTATATGAGAACACTCAACTTGTTATGCTAATTCTCTGGTGGTCAACCGTGGATTATCGTCTATCAGTGCAGGAGAACGTCGTCATCAATAGTGGAATTCAGTTCAGCCTGGAGTTCAGTTCAGTCTGGAGTTCAGCTTGAAGCGAAAAATCTCCATCCTTGAATTTCTTGAGCCAATTGCAGCAAGTCTTCCTATTGATCGCGTCCTCGCCAAATGCTTTGCAGAAGATCTCGTGAGCCTTTGTTGCGTTATGGCAACTTGAAGTGAAAGAGTAACAGCATGCGAATGTGTTCTTTTAAAAGTCTAATATTATCAGGCATTGGTGGTGCGTCTATTTCCAATGAAATATGTGATGAAATGCCCTCTGGTTACTATCCACATCGAACGTTCTAGAACATTTTTTCTAGTCATTTCTAGAGAAAATCGAAACATCTAAATTTTACCTTTAGAACCTGATGGGGACGGGCGATAGTGTATCAATACTTTCCATCGATTGTTTTTCATTTCGATACTGTCGATAATCGATTGTTTTTCATTTCGATACTGTCGATAATCGATAGTTTTCGTGTGTATAGGATACGATTATTTCCGCGTTTAATCGAGTAAATATCCAGAAATTGACTAGAGCGCTTGCATAAACGTAATCGTTCTTCCTCGCTTAAGGGCACGTCTATACAATCACTATTCGCCAAATGCCGAGCAAACATTTAGCAAATACCGAGAAGTGCAAACGGTTTACTCGTGACGAATGTTCAGTATTCGCCGTTTCCCGATTTTTGTTGGTAAATTGTGCCGAATCAAAAAAAGTTAAATATTCGCCACCACGCATTCATATATTTTCTTGTTTTTGGTCATCACTATTGCTATTTTAGTTTTTTTAAAACTACATCTAATCTTTTATTTTTGAATTTAGTTTATATTTCCGATTTGGTTAATAGTTTTAAACTTATTTAATTTTTCTGTGATTTTTTTTTTCCAGAGGTATTTTTGCAATATGGTTTTTAAAATTTCTTTCTTGTTTACGTTGACGTTTTTCTGCTTTGGTGAATTGATACCATCCACCATCTTCTCTTGGGCTTTTTCCCATTAGAAGATATAAACTATTCGTAACTATAAAAGCAGCGGTACAAATTATTGTTTGAGAATTATCCATTTTCTAGATCTCAGACGAACATTCGTCATTCCCGCACCGATGCTCGGCAAATAATCGAATGTGTGTACCTGTGTGCTAGTTGAGTGACAAACAATTCGGCAAATAGTTTGGCGAAAGGCCAGTATTAATCATTTGGCGAACAGCGAATGTGTGGACGCGCCCTTACATATAATAGTCAACACGCTCAGTACATATTCTCTCAAGCATGCTGCCAGATAGTAAAGATAGTTACAGCCAAATTTGTTTAATTAAGATAGTAGTCTTAAATAGCCAGTTGTGATTATATAAATAACAAAACAGTAATGAAGTATTAATGTATTGTTTTATAAAATTCCTAAAATCGAACAGATAAATCCACAAAGAAAAATTTATATAAAGATAATTCCCGCTTTACGAATTTTTTAGAATAATATATCAAAAAAATCTATTGGAATATGATAGTGTTTTTCATCAAACATCCCATCAAGCGCGCTCACGAGTATATGCTCTTCAGTCTGCACACTTCCAATTCGCGTTGCTAATTTCGGTTTTTTTTTTCCCCGCTAAATCTAGAAGGAAGAAATTATGTTTTCTTCTTAGCATGAATTCTAGCTTTATTTCTCTTGTTACCAGATGAAAAAATTTTTAGTGACTGCATATTTTGACATTGAAGATGATGAGTTAAAAGAATTTTAAATTAAATATATGTTACTGTATTATTGTAACTACAACATATTTTCCTGCTGTTTTCATTTTGTATTGTAAATAAAATCATTGTTTATTTATGCATTAGTTATTTTATTATCTTTTATTTAACAATATTACGTTTTCATGAGAAAAAACTAGCTGTAAGGACGTTTATTGTATTTAAATTTTTTAACCGATATATCGAATTATCGATAATTTTCTTGTGTACATCGATACTGATTATCGACTAAAAAGTAAAGTATCGATATTTACAGAGGCGTTTCGTGGTGTCTAATATGGGTGTACTGATTAAGTTAATATTAATGTTTTCATCAAAACCAGCGTTAATCTTATAGGAAATGAAAACGATTCTATTACTGTTGAGTATCGCGCGCTCTCTTGTAACGGCACCCCCTATTACATACTACGAACCGCCACTGGACAGTTACGCGATCGATACCCATTGCTACTTCGCAGATTGATGATTGAATCAATTTGTAACATGAGTCAACGGTAGATGTCGCTGCGTCTGCTCAAGCTTTAAAAAGATTTTGCAGTTCAAGGTCATTGAATTATATGCATTTTATTATGAATTTGACATTTTGTTCAATATTTGTTAATGTTTTTCTAATATAATTTTAAATTTGTTTTGAATAAATTTTGCTTTTGTAATATTTAACTTTAACTTTACGTTATCTGATTTTTTTTTTCTGCGAAAGCGCGTAATTACTCAGTCTCGTATAACTATACAAAATATATTAATATATTTTTATAATTACAAAACAAATGTACTAATTCATCGGTTTGTACCACGAGATTCTTTTTTTTTTATTTATTTAAATTATTATCCAATGAGAAGCAACCTTATAGTTAATTTTATTTTGCGCCGCATGAGGCAGGACTGTGTTGTACGCATTTGCTCTTGCGTGGTGAGTGGAATTATTTGTAGTACGTGAAGTAATTCGGTATTTGTGTGACGATTTTATTTGTATTTCGGTTACAGTTATTATGAAGTGGATTAAGTTATCAGACGATGACTTTGAATTATTCGATAAAGATATTGATTGCGAGTGTGACGAATACATGCAGTCGCATCTTCAGCAATGGCAGCAGATGCATTTAGAACAAGGCCAGTCGTTTTGGTTACGTTTTCTTATAACATACAGATCATTCGTCTTGAAATGTGGATTTGCTACTGAGTTACGTAATGATGAGACTTTTCCTTTTTGCTCCAATAAACTAAGAAGATTAATTGACGAAGCGTGTGTTACCGTTCATAAGAAATTTATAGAAGGACAGTTTTCAAATGCTAAAAAGTTATTTGATGATATTGTTTCCATAATAAGAAGTAAGCATTTAATTCTATATCTATCGTCGGGATCACCTAAGCAAAATAGTAGATTTTACTGTAATGAGACGAAGAAATCGTGTAAACGTTTGTTTGGCGATCTTAATGGAAAAGGAGCTATTTGGCATGTAACTATATTTATTCCATTTTATGTGAAATTTGCAGGAGCTGTTTATAATATTTTTAAAACATGGTTTCAGGAAGAATCTTCAGAAAACACTCAACATAAAAGTTTATACTGGTTACCACCTTTAGAGTGGAATGAGAGTAATTATGAACCAGGCATTTTTGAACATTACCTTTTTATATACTGGGATAAAAAATTAACAGATATTTTGAATACAGATAATATATGCGAGATATTTTCTCGAGAAATATATAAAGATTCGTGTTATTTAGAAGATACTAGAAACTTTTGTATGTGTGAAAATAAAACTTTAGTTGATGATGATGATGATGATGATGATGATGATGCTGAAATAAAAAATATTCAAACAAAATTAATCAATAAACTTGTGCTCTCTAAATCTTGTAAATGCCCTAAAAGAAAAAAAGCAAAAGGACCATGTTGTCATAATTCTGCTGAGTTTTTTACTAATATTTTTAATATTTTTGAACGTCTTGACAAATTAGAATTAACAAAGGAAGAACTTTGCAAAAAACTTGATAAGAAAGCAAAAGTTAATGAATCTGAGAATGTGAATAGTGACAACTTGAAAATCAAACTGCCAAAAAAAGTAGAAAAACAATATAAAAGAGAAATGAAAAAAACTAAAATTTGTGATGAATATTATATTGAAAATGAAACAAAACATAAGGCTAATTTAAATTTATCAGGTAGCATTCCATTAACAGATTCTGAAGAAAATTCTGAAATGCTTACAATGAAAAATACTTTGTTATTTAATGAGAAATGCAATTTAGTTAATGTACAGACTGATGTCACCAACATTGATAAATTTCCAACACACAATGTTTTTAAAAATACCATTTGTTCAGATGAAAATGTATTTAACAAAAAGGAAGAAAAAGTACATAAAAATGTTCAAGTACAAGAAACTAATAATTTATCTCAAAGTTCAAAGACCTTTCAAATTAAGTCAGGCCTTGACTCTGATTATGAAACTACCTATGATGATGAAGTTGAAGCTAATACTTCAAAAGATAACTTTCTTACTTATAAAGAGAGAAATGATTTCAGTAATAAAGCAACTTTATCTGATATTGATGATGAAATTGATGAATTTTCAAAAGACTTAGAAGATATTAGTGATAATTTGGATACTATTGAAAAAAGTATTAAAGATAATGGAGGACTTGATATTGAAGGTTTTAAATTATTTTTAGAAACAGGAAGATTACTAATGAAAAGTAATTCTTCAAAAAATAATATTCAATTAAATAAAAATGTCCAAGATGTAAAACATGAAACATCTAAACTTCGTGTTTGTGCTCAATGTATGACCAAAGAACCAATACCTAAACTGTACAAAAAGTGTTCTAGATGTAAATCAGAAAAATTTTTAGTTCCTCGTTATTATTGTTCTAAAAAGTGCCAAGTAGAAGATTGGGAAGAATCGCATAGAGATGAACATCAGAGGGCTGTTAAGTTATAATATTTTAAGTTATCAATTCAGACATGTAATATAACCAGTCATTAAATCATTGTTTAATATTAAACAATGATAAAATTTATTTAAAAAATACGCAGAAAAAAATTTTAAGAAACAAAATTTGTAATTATAAATTGATTTAATGTATAATTTTTATAAATTAATAAAATAGTATGATTTTTATATTCATTTTGATTTTCTTGATTTGGATAAATATGTAATGTAAGTACAAGCACATTTTATTTACATAAATCATACAAACATTGGTATAATGTAAAAAAAAAAACTATTAAAAGAGGACAATATTTTTAGCATATTTTTACTTATATGAACTCTGCTGTTAGAATATTACAAAAATATTGGTTTTAATAAAACTAGCTTATATCTTATGAATTAATAATAAGCATAGTGAGTAAGGCTAGGTCTGTAGGCTTTCAGATATTCTGGCCTCTCTCCAGCACTTCAATCTTTCATCCTACTACAGCTCAAAGCCTGGCAGAATAGGTACTAGACCACAGTATATAGCCTGTACTTTATATTTTTGTAAAACAGTCTGTCTCCTTTCTTTTACATCTTCCCAGGTCCTAGGCACATGCATAATGTGTTTAATGGTGGTAACTAACAGCCCTGATAGTGAATTGTTCTTTTGTTCATTGAAGGTTTTTTCATTTCTTTGAGATAAAACTTTATATAAAAAAAAAATAATAATTGGCTAACTGATTATTGATTTAATGAAAATTAGTTGGAATTTAAATGCTGGGAGCCAAAGTGTTTGATAAAAAATTTAGAAATGTTCATAGAAAAATCGAAATTATATTCATTAATTAATGATGATTGAAATAAATTAATTTTAACTTGGAAAAGTTTTGTGAAGAAAATAAGCCAATTATTTTTCAATTAGAATAAAGGATTTTATGAATATAAATTATAGTTGTGTAGTTTCAAAGTGATTCAACCAAGTTATACAAAGTATGATTGTTCCATTTAATACAAATATTTTATGATTTTCAGTTTTTGACACAAGCCATGCATACATAGAATAATTCCAATAATAATCTTGTAAAAATCATTTCAATAAAATATGATGGCAAGTTGCATTATATATTGATAATATCTTTTTGTTGCCAAGAGAAATTTTTCATAAGTAGTGAGGGATGGGAATGTACTGTACATACACAAGCACATCAATATTAACTGACCATTTTTAGGTTAGACAACCAATGGTTAAAATTAATGTTTGCTATATGATTATTGTATCTTATTGCCTATGTATTATGAACATAACTACCCATATAATAAAGTGATTTTGTTTTGAATTTTTTTTAATGTTTTCTACCAAGATTGACCTAATTTACTCTGTAGATAGATTGAAAATAATATCTAAATACATAAACTCGGTATGAAATAAAAAAAAAAACTTTTAGGTTAAAAATATACAGTATACTGTATATTAAACATAATTGAGTAACAATAAATTTTTAAACGAAAATAAATTATTTATAAAGTGAAAACCCAAATTGTGTTCTCGCTAGGTTTTTTCCCCCATTCCGCTCTGTGAGCACTAAACGGAGCCGTTTCAATAATAACCAGTGTGGGTTCGGCTAGTCCACATGGGCACGGGACTTGACATATTCAGAACGAACTATCATTAAAAACTCTTGCAGTGGTTCGTCTAGATTCGATCCTGTTCCTTCAGATCGGTAGGCTAACACTAACGGCATCGGCTATCTGGTTGCATCGTTGTCTTCATAATCATCAAGAGAAGGATAAAATTTTGCAATTTTTTAGAAGCGGATTTCTTTTTTTCATCACTTTTTTCAAATTGTTTTTAGTTTGAAAAAACATAATAAATAAAAACATATGTTCAGAATTTGTTACTCTGAAAATTAGCAACCTGGTGATCAGTTATTTTCAAATTAGAATTTACAAAATGAACATCGTGTCAAGACGAATGTCAATTCGAACGTGGACCATTTCACGCGGCCCACGTCCGAATTGACATTGGGTACCATGGACCTGAGTTAGAATAAGACTTTTTAAAAATTTAATACAATAGACAGATAGTGTTTATATCTTGTTTATTAATTTATTTTTCTCATGTGAAATAGAACTCAAAATAAAGAACAGTCACTAAGCAAACAGCTCACCAGAAAATTTCCGATGGGCCAGTCCAGGAACGAGGTGTACTCGTAAATCGGGATAACGCTGTATATATATTGCAAAATGCACGATCAAAATATATAATAGGTTATATAAAATATATAAATATATATGTATAAATTTGTAAAAAAATTTAGTTACCGATTATTGATTTTTAAAACCAACAAGAAGACTAATGTAAGAAAAGTATATCGTAGACAAATATACTAAACTTTAGCAATATGATATTGTATTGTACATCACACTTGTGACAGTTATGAATGAGTCGTTTATTGGCATGTTACCTAAAGGAGATGGTATTCACATGCAGATGGGCACGTAGAAAAAAATTTGTTATATATAACAGCCGGGAAAGTAAAAATGAATATATATATTGTATCGTGCCTTCTGTTTCTATACTACTTATAAATTAATGGTCACATAAGGTAGAAATTTAATTGAATTCGCATTAAAAATATTTTTATTCGTTCAACTCGGCTCTCCCAACGTTAAATCCTGAGTGCGCCACTGATTACATGGACATGGATGATTCGGCGGTCATTTGAGACATTCGTCATAAAACATATCCAGAGGGCGTAGTATTTAAGATCGTCTGTCGTAATTCCGAAAGGCGGGTTTTAAGAATTGTCATGTGTGCAGTTCATTCTGAAAAGCGCATTTATATTAAATTCGCAAAGAAAAACATTGCTAAAACTCTCTGACGACGGTTGGAAGTTTCAGAACATTGAGATAAGTAGTGAAACTCAGCAAAACGCATTTTGCCTCATATTTGCCGCATATTAATCTAAATATCAATGGCATTTTGTTTTTAAAATTAATTAATTTTGAAACATGTTTTGGTTGTTTCTACAACATACATATTACAATATTATGAATTAATTAATTAATTAATCTTGAATTAGTGCAATTTATGCTTATCTTTTTTATATTTTTGAAAGATATATTTAGTATGCCCTATCACATATTGATTATGTGTTCAAATACTGAATATACGTAATATAACTATAATTCTATAACTAATAAATTAGTGATATATACTTACATATATACTTACTTACTTGATATATACTTACAGTATATATTCATTATATGTATACTGTATAGTAAATATGAATATATACAGATATATACACCATATATATTCATTAATGAAAGCTTATGTAAATATATAATTTATATAATTATTTCTTATAAAATGATGTAAAAAACAACATGTTAAATAAATGCAAATTACAAATAATTCAATATAAATTTCATATATAATAATAACGACAACAACAAATTCATAATTAACTGCAAAAATAATATAACATAAATCCTAATGTCAACTAATATAAAATGGAATGATTTGTTCATATACTGTATTTTACGGACTATAAGACGCACTTTTTTCTTCGAAAAATTGCCTCCAAAATTCAGGTGCGTCTTATAGTCCGTAGCATCTTATAGGTATTTTTTTTAAAAAAATTGCTTAAAAATTAAGGTGCGTCTTATAGTCCGTAAAATACGGTATATAATTTGAATGACAATTACACTACTCTCAATTGGTAATTATTTATGATTTAATCCAATATATATAATTTATATTAATATATTAAAATATGTATACAGTATATATGTATACAGTATATATATTATATATATATATATATACAGTATATTTATTGGATTGATATAATATATAATATATATATTGATACAAAATATTGATATTATTATATAATTGGATTGAGTCATAAATAATTACTAATTGAGGTTAAGTGTAATTGTCATTCAAATACATATGAGATGATATGTTGCTTCAACTAAATTTTACTAATGGTTATTAGCAAATAGTCTCTAAATCTAAATATTAAAGCTGAAGTGACAAGTCTGCAATAAAAATATGCTTTTGAAGTCCTTAAAAATGGAGCATTTGAAAGTGCGTGTATGCCATATCATATTGTGAGAGTATAAACTTGGCAGTAATGCTATAGGAAAGGCAAAAAATGTGGTTACAATATCGGACGTGAAAAAACAACACAGTTTACACTGTCACATCTCATGTATTAGTACATGGATGACATAAAACTTTATGCATCTATACAAAAACAACTTTATCAACTCCTACAAATCACACATTCATACATCAAGGACCTACAAATGGAGTTTGGCCTAGACCAGTGATTCTTAACAAAGGGCCACGGCCCCCTGGGGGTCCATAAACAAGTTTGCTGGGGGCTGCCAAATTATGCAAAATTTCCTTCAGAATATAATAAGAAGAAAATTGATATATAACCGACTATCGTATTGAAAAGTGAAATAAGAAAGATAAAGTTTTCCTATTTAGTTTTTTTTATTTATTTTTTATTTCTTCCTACATACAACTTTGTTAGTACAGAAGAAATAAATATCAAATATGCTACTTACACTGCAGTATTTACTTCTTTTATTCCTAAAGTAATTCTAAAAACTATTAAGGCTTGGAATTTTAAAAATAATTAGGAAAAATAGTAGGCTTTGAAAATTTAAATATTTTTGCAAAAGAGATGCAAAATCTTTACCACAAGTTGTGTGTTTTAGTTTTAGTTTAGTTTTAGCATTGACTTTGGATTGATTTATCGACATGTTTCTTATTTTATTTTTTGTTAAAAATTAATGAGTTTTGAATGTTATTTAAATAGATAATGAAATAGTAAAGTTATGATTTACATTTATTATATAAAAAAATAAAGCAATAATAAAAAAAATCAATTTATTATAGATAATTTAACAAATATAAATTATTATTAAAAAAAATGGGGGTCACAAAATATTATGAAATATTTGTGGGCCGTGAGTATAAAAAGGTTAAAAACCACTGGCCTAGACAAATGCAAAACACTTCACATAGAAAAAGGAGTCTTGAAGAAAGGAGATTTTGTACTTTGAAATGGAGACATTATTGATCAGTGGAAGAGGGTGAGTTCTACAAGTATTTAGGATTCCAGCAGGCCAAACTATCAGAACATACACAAATAAAGCAAAGATTAATTAAAGAATATCAAAATAGGTTAAATGCTATTCTCAGAACACAGTTAAAGCAATGAATAAATATGTCATCCCAGTACTCACATTCTTTTGGAGTTATACATTGGATTCACACAGATCTTGAGCAACTCCAAAGGAAAACAAGAACAACACTTACTAAGCATAAAGAACATCATCCTAAATCAGCTGTAGAAAGATTAACTCTTCCAAGTAAAGATGGAAGATGTGGCCTGATTGACATAGTAAACCCTCAGTACAAACAAATACAGATTCTGCAAGAGTTTTTCTACAAAAAACAAGAAACATCAGTTACATAAAGCAGTAACTGTAGCAGACTCAAATAATACGATTAAATTTACACTCACATCATATGGACACAACACAACATATAAAAAGCATAGATGCCATTAAGCAATTGTGGGCTCAAAAAATACTCCATGACAGACATTCTTATGACCTGGCCCAAGATTTTGTTGACAAAACTGCATCAAACAGCTGGTTAGCTCAGGGATTGCTTCTTTGGGGAGATGGAAGGGTTCATGGTTGCAATATAAGATCAGGTCATAAATACTAAAAACTACAGAAAACATATACTCAAAGATACAACACTCACAAACTCACATACTGAAAATGTCACATTGTGCCAGAAACTATACAACACATCACTTCTGATTGCAAGCTCTTGGCACAGACAGATTATTTACATAGACAAAATCAAGTAGCAAATATAGTATACGGTAAGCAGGAGTTGCGGGTTCAAGTCCTGCTCTGGGCCGATTCTTTTCTTCCAGTTAGTTCTAAATTATTTAAATTATTTAATTAAAATTATAATTATTAAATTTAGAAAGAGATGGTGCCTAATGCCTAACTCTAGTACCAAATTATCTTATAAATTATTATTATTATTATAGCTGTTTCTAGCCTGATAATTTGGCTTTTTTTGGTGTATTGCTTTAATAAAATGTACTCTTAATGATTTTATTTTATGTTAATAAAAATTGCATTAATTTGTAAGGATACTGCTAAGGGTCCCAAGATTTCTCCAGGCCTAAATCCCCAGCTTTTCTCTCTCAATGGCTTTGGATGTAATGAGTTTGAGAATATATTTTTTTTTACAAAAAAAAATAATGTATTCTCAGACTCATTACATCTAAAGAGGCAGATGAGTAGCCTACAATAAAAGGTTGACTCTGCTGTGAACTGTTATTGCCTCAATAGTGTCTGAAAGGATTGAATGATCTGGACTCATCTTGTGTGTGTAGTCTATCAAGAAATATACTTTTTTTTGTAAATGTGAATTTGTCCTGGCAGTTTTTTTAAAATACATTTTTTATTACATTTAGACAACATTGTACTAATATTTTAATTCAAGGATTAATTTTAGAGATTTCTTATTCATATAATTAAAACTGTAATAATTTCTAAAACTAGTTTAACTTTTGAAGCTATACCTCCTTCATATATGATTTTTCTAGTAAGTTTAAAAGATACTGCAAAACTGGATGAGATTACAATAAAAATACCAACTAACACCTGTAATCCAGTTAAAACAAACAAATTTACTTTTGAGGAAAGAAATTTCTAAGAAGAAATGATTATTTTCAATTTATTCTAACCAAAAAAAAAAAAAAAAAGAAACTGCTTCTTACGTGAAGTGAAAGAAATGTTATTGAATTCACTATGCAAATATTTTAATTGTTATTAATGTAGAATTAAATATTGGAATTAGTCTTTAGTAACACTATAGTATTCAGTTTGGAGTATAAAAAATCTTTTCAATCTGACGAATTTCATCTGTTGGATATTGAAGCATTTAATTTATACAATAATTAATTTTAAAGTATTTAGTAATGTGGCAATATGCCATATTAATGTATATATTAGATATAAGTTTAGTTTTAAGTTTTCTTTCTTCTTTGTTCTTCCTTTTGTTTTTTCGAATCTTCTATTAACATTTCTTCCTGTGGGTGGGGTAACCCTTTCCATGAACCACGTTAACAATGGGAAGTGAAGGCGCTGAGGCTACTAGAATGATAAGAAGGGTCATTCTTGGGTCAGACTCTCGGTGAAGATAGACGTGTGAAAGATATGCTCCTGCTTGTTATCTAGAAGGACAAAGGGAGACAAAGGTGGCCTACAGAAAAAGAAAGGGCCCCGCTAACGTAAAGAGAGAGAGACAACGTCCCTTGTATAAGGAGAATCTTCGAAGAGATCCGAAAAAGACCATCGAGAAACGATTTAGAGTGGTTCCCCACTAGAAGAGCATCAATACCAAACAGAGAACCCGGGTATTCGTTATAACCTCCTCTATCATATTAAATCTTCTTGCTATTCTTCCTTTTCTTTTTCGTTTATAATTTAGTGTAAGTTAGTTGTAAGATTACAAGTCGGTCTTTTCTTATTTGTCACGAGCACATTCCTTTGATCTGTATTCGCTTGATTCCTCACCCCAGTTTGGGATGTTGTAGATGTTGTATAACATTAAGAGCTGGAATCCAAAAGAATCCTGTATATTGCTATTCACGTGAAAAAAATAAATAATTGCTGTTATTTTTTTTGTGTACTGACTCTTGTGGACTATTGTACACTTGTGTGACTATCACAGTAAGAAACTAAACAGTAAAAAGTATAAAATTATAATTAATTAATTTTAGAAATAAATATGCATCTCATAAAATTTTTCATTAATTATTAGGATGACATGGTGTGCTTACAATGCACTGGTACAGGAGAACGAGTATGTTTAGGTGCAGAGGGTTTTGGAAACCGCAATTGCTATCTTGAAAACATCGCAGATAAGGTAAAGTGTCATTTTTTAAAATATAAAAATGTAAAATTGAATTTTAATTTAAAATATCTGACTTGTTTGTTTTCTTGTAATATGTTATTAATGATACAATGTTTATCTTTGAGATATATTAAGTTTACATGTATGTTCTGTTCTTTGCTATAAATTTGCTGAGCATGATTTATAAATTTATTTGCAGATCCATATTTATTTATGTATTTTTTTACTTGAAGTTTGATATCTGCTATTAAGTTCTAATGAGCTCTAGTCATTTTTATAATGTTTGTTTTTCATTTATTTTTTAACTTATAAAACCTTTTTTAGTGTACAAAAATTTTAATATTGTTAGAAATATGATTAGTTGGCTGCATTTCAGAACAATTTGATATGATAGACCAGTTTATGTAAAAATTGATGTTACAGTGGATATAAGTTAAAATTAAATTATTGTATTTACTTTGTATGAGATTGCAATAGAGAATATTCACTTATATTTTCTTATTTCTGAACATATTAAATTTAGGAATTAATTTGTTATTACTTAGTAGGCCTCAAAAATTTTTCTACTTATTATTAGAATGAAAGAAAAATTAGGATTAAATAGAATTAAATATATTTGGATAATAAGAATTACCTTTGATTTCATTTTGAGTGGACTCTGTAAAAAGAAAAAAATCTTATTGTAATAGATCAAAGAGACATGTAATACTTTCCAAAACAAGTTTTGAAATTAACTGACAAAGAAAATAATTTTAATTAAAAGGCTTAATTTCTCATAAAATTAAATAGTTTATAATGTAAGTCTTAGATAAGAATGCTAATATGTACATGAAAAGGCAAATGCTTTTGCTTAGGAAGATATGAAGAATATATCAAATAGAACTTTAAAATTTCGAATTTGAATTTCTCCTGACAATTCTAGTTTCGATGTTACATCAATTTTAATCCATCTGTAACTGTACATGAATAAAGTGACAAAATATTTGAATATAATGCTACTAATGTATACAAAGAGATACTTAAATGCCAATACAGTACAGCATTGATTATATGAAAGTCAATTAATTATCTGAAAAATTGATTAACCAAAATCAACTTCAGAGAGTACTAGTTCTAGAAATTATGAACCTTTTACGTGATGATTGTCAGCAATCTCTGTAGGTTTGTTTTTGAGCTATCTCATTATCAACGCAAGTGTTGTGCTTTCTTATTTTTACAGTAATAAATAAAACCTGATTAATGAGTCACAGGCTTCTAATGCATCAAATGCTTCACTGTACCTACACACATTCAAATTCTGCAATTCTAGAATATCAATGCATTTGTTCTTGATACATGAAATCAAAAAAGTTTGAGTTTAAATATTATTTGAATACGATGAAAAGATCTTTGATTATATGACTAATGATTTTAATGTTTTTGTGAATTGTAATTTTTGCAAATTGAATTAATAAATACACCTTTTAATAATGGATTAGGTTTAAATAATGCTAAAATTTTGACCCAATTAACAGATCATCCTCAGACGTGGACAATTGAAAGTGGAATGCCAATGTTGGAAGGAAGGAAGATGGGATGTATACTGATATAGTAAACAAGTGGTGGAAGTGAATTATGATGGCATTGTTGATGCAAAAGACTAAAGAAAAATTTCCAGGCGGGGAAGGGCGTTCTTGTCCCTTCCACTGTCAACTGTCCACATTTGAGGGTGGCCAACAACTGGTTTGAAAATGTTATTATTATTTAAATCTCACCCACTGTTGAAGGTGCATTGATTAATTCAGCTGAGTAACCACAGTGACTAGTTCATTCTTATTTTGAAAATTGAATAAGATAGTTATAATATATTTTTAAATAACAATATTGACAATTACAACTAATAAATAATAAATGATTAATCATATTCTAAGTAAAAATTAAGTATCAATAGATTAAAAGTATAATAACATGTAAACTTGTCTAAAAAATAATTGTTTAATCCATAGATAGAAAAAAACTAAACAGAATAAACAGTAGAAGATTTGTTTGAATATTTTCAGACAGTAAAAATACCCAGGATGTAGTTGAATGTTCTATCAAACAGCACAAGTTCATGCAAAATATGCAGGCTCCATTAAATATATCAGTAGCAGGACATTGTTTCTGTTCAATTTAATCATCAAGGACAGTTTGTTACTTTTTTGCTGTATAATACTGCTAGTGATAATGCCACAAAGATACCATATAGATAATTTTACAGAAAGAATTATTGAAAGGCTAGAAGCTGGTCAGTCAGAAAAATGTTTCTAGTATTCTGAAGGTGCCTTAGAGTGTCATATTAAGGCTTTGGAGCATATTTTAAAAAACAAAACATCATCCATGTAGTGAACATCTAAGTGTTATCACCTTTCAACTGGACTCTATTTGACATTATGTTGTAATAGAAGAATGTCTGGTAGGCAGCTCTCTATAGAGCTGTTTGTATTACTGGCCATTGGTATTACTGTAGTTTCAAGATAAACTGTCTACAGGAGTCTTCAGGTAAATGATCTTTTTGCCAGACATTTAGTACATTATGTTCCATTGATTCTGGAGCACAGAAAAGCATATTTAAGATAGTGGCATTGAAATTGACATTGACATTTGCCTTGACATCATTGTTGTGCTGTTTTATATAGCTATTGTTTGGAGAGTTTGCAGGATATTAGACTTAGTTTCTTTGTAGTTTTCTATAAAGTTCAAATAGTATAATTGTCTTCACTTGAACTGGTTGATGATATAAGCTCTTTTTCAGTTTTATGTACTTATTTATTTGTCTTCTTGTGCTTTATCTTGCTGGAGAAGGATTTCTTCCGAATTGATTTTCCATCCTGACATTTTAATGCAAAATAGTCGATTTTCCTGCACAGAAAAGTATGTGGCAACTTATCTCATGGGTTGGGCATTTTCATCTTACAATCACAGTTTGAACAGTCTTTCACCATTTTATCTTTGTTCATTTGTTGAAGGGAATGTACAGATTTGTTGTCACTGCTTTTTTTTAGTGTGATGGCCAAAGGTCTCTTTAATTGCATTTTTTTTGCCCAAAAATCATATCCAATTTTTTTTTAGATCTATATCACCATTTTCCAAGAGTCAGTAATGAAGTGAATTACCTTCTGCATAGGGATGAGTCTGTCCCATATGATTTTGTCATATTGGTCTCCAAAATTGGCCTTATCCATGGCTATTTGAAGCCTGGTTAAAAAAAGTGATACATTGGTTCATTCTCACTGGGTTCATGGAAAAAACTTTAAGTATATTGTATGTGGTTATTCCTCAGATGTCATAGTGTGCCTCTAGTTTCATTGATACTATTTTTTTGTCTGTTTTATTCCTGTCATTTTCAAACTCTAGTAGTATGTCTATTACATCTTGCCCCTCATCACAAATAAAATGTTTCAATATTCCAAGTTTTTACCAAATTTATGAAGTATTGTTTCCAATGTTTCCAATTTGTTGCCATGTTTCTTATGTTAGAGAGTCAAGGCAATTGTAGATTATGATCCACTGAGATCACCATATTTTATTTGTTCTTTACACATACCACATACGTGAAGAATAAAGAAAGTCAGTAGTTCTAGAAAGACAATATTGTCTTCATAATTCTAAGTAGAAACACTGATTAGCTCTATACAAGAAAACATTCCTTGAATGTTCATGCATTAGATTAAACTTATCATAGTTAACTATGTTTTTTTTTTACATGGATATTAAAATTCAGCTTAATGAATTAAAAAAAAAAGCTGAATGAGAAATGAGCTTGTCTTAGGAAGGCATAGAGCAAAAGAAATTAGAGTATGCTGTTGCATAAAATCAATAGCTAACTCATATTCAACACTGGAAATTTTTCATACTACTTAAAGTATATAAAATTAGCCAGTAAATACTGCAAAAAAGCCAACTAAATAACTTTCCCGAGATTATGAAAAACAATTACTTTGAAATTACTATTTACAATAAATATTCTGTATGTGGTTTACATGATTCATGCAATTTATTAAATCATAAAATTAAATTTAAACTAAATATTTAAAGTAAACTCTGTTAATTATGAGGAGCAGTTGCAAAAAAGAAAAAGAAAAAAGTGAATTCAGTTAGAAGCATGGCTATAGTAAAAGGTGTATGGTGTATATGCTGTGTTTTTTTCTCAGAAATATATATATATTCTATTTTCACAATAACTTTTGGTTTTAACAAAATACATCTAAAGATAATGAATAAAACTAAACATTACTTTCTTTTTAATTTCAAATAAGCAAACTAACACTCAATTTTTTATAAACAATGCAAATACTTATTTTCTTTCTGCTAATACCAATTTTAAACATTGAAGAAAATCTTGTCAAAATCCTGTATATATCTGTTGACTTTGACTGGTTAGAAGTTAAAATTAATTGAAAATTTAATCAAAATATTTCCTTATTAAAATAATGTTAAATAAATTATTCAGATATTTCTTAAATTTATAAAAAAAAACATCATATCTAAATGTTTAAATAAATGCATTTTTTTTAATCTGTAGAATTTTCCTCCTGAAATGTCATCCTGTGTATTTGTTATTGAACAAGCACTATCAGTTAGAGCATTGCAAGAAATGGTGACTGCTGCTGGTTCAGAAAAAGTAAATATTGAGTTTTAATGATAATTATTAAATTTGATGATAATTTAATAATAATTAATAAAAATATAAATGAGATTTTAAGAAGTTAAAATATATTCATCTTGTTAAATATAAAATTAAGAAAACTGTTACAATTTTTATTTTAAGGGTAAAGGCACAGGTGGTGGTCATAGAACTCTCCTTTATGGACATGCAGTACTTTTGCGCCATCAAAACAGTAATATGGTAAATTTTCTTAAATTTTATTTCAGATAAAAAATAGTTTTATTTATCAAGAAATCTTAAGTTTTTAATATTATATTCATATATTCTAAAACATTTAATTTTATTCAATTTCTATTTAAGGAATTACATTCACAATTGAAAGCAAATTCAATAAAATACATAAAGTGTACTTATTCTAGTGCTAGCATAATTTGATGTTCATAATATCATTGAACATGTTAGAGTTATATTCTGTAGAATTCCAATTACCAGTCTGACTTAAAAGTATAAATATAAAATTTAAAAATTCAAAAGTAAATAAATAAATAAAGATATTTTAAAAATATATTTTTGAGTATTTTTATTTATTTATTTTATAAAACTCTTAAAATTAATTTTTAATTATTTTCTGTAAAAATAAACTCTAATTACAAAAAGCATTAATTATTATGTTTTATGTTATTTGATTATATTAGAATGTTCAAATCATTTTTATAAATGTAATCTCTGCTATAGTAAAATATAAATTGTAAAACAGTTTAAATAGTACATGAAAATCTGGTTATTTGATTTACTGTATAATTTGGGATATTATTTGTATTTTTTATATTTGTTAATTTTTTAACTTTTAATTTTTAACATAAAATATAATTTTTACAAAGTTTTTAAATATATTATAAAATAATAATTTTTAATTAAAATAACAATTATACAAAATTAAAAAATTTTAATGTTACTAAATATGTAATCAGAGATTTATAGTCCATATTATTCAGAAGTCATTTAACTGTTTAAATAATATGGCCAGAGATAGCAATGTTGGTTTAATATCTGATTATTAACTTATTATTTATTTTTATTTTTATTACATTTTTTTTTTTATATTTTCAGTATTTAGCATGTTTATCAACTAGCTCATCAAATGATAAATTAGCATTTGATGTTGGTCTTCAAGAACATTGCCAAGGTAAATATTTTAATATCTAAATGAACTTTATCTTCTCTTGTCTCCATGGTTTTATTACACTACATATTTCCATTTTTTTTATTTTAATCCTTGGTTGCACTGATGTAATTCTGATTATTAAAGAACATGATGGTCATTTTGACCTTATAATATAAACTTTCAACAAATTTAATTTTAACTAAAATAGGTTTAATGATAATTAAATATACATTAAAAAAACAAAGTATTGATTGGTTTTGAAATTTGCTAATGTTATAATTTCTATATTGTACATTTTTAATGTAAAATTACATAACAATTCCATAAAGAAAACAATTGCATTGTGAGCACATGGTTGGGCATTTTCAATTGTTTGTTGTGTAGATAGTATATCATTTTCTTTTTGTTATTCTCTTTGACAAAATGGATGCAGTTTGGAAGTTTATTTCTGCTTTTATTCCAAACATTTCTATAATTAAGGTAATTTGCTTTGTCAAGTCTAGTGTTTTTGATCTATGCATGTGTGCTCTTTGGAAAATGTTACAAGGAAAAGTCTTCTGACATGACTAGCTTCTCTAAAGTATTTTGGGTTAAATTTTTTTTTAATAATATAAGCATTGAATGTGGCAACATTAACATTAACACATTGTTCCATAGTGCTATGGAACAATGCATGTGCATGTTCTGATACCTGTATCTATCATGTCAACACTTTTTTTGTTTTGTTGTAATACAATTGTGATATTGAAGAAAGGGTTCCCATTAGCTGACTAAGGTAAACACCCAATAAAAAAGAAACACATGCAGTAGATGATAGAAAATTAAATTTATTTATGCATGATATGATTATATATAGGTTCAAATGGATTCCAACTTACGGCAAAATATTCAGCAGTCATCCTAAACCCTGGTTTAGGATGGTTTTATATAAAACAATTACAGATGTGTGAAAATGCTGCCAATTTATCAAACAGAAAAGCAAGAAGAGAATGTCTTCAGTCAGTGGAATAGTTACAAAAATAACATGATTCATACAAAAAGATTGAGACTACTTATTACAAAAAGATTTCCTTATCACTGATCCTTAATTCCTTAATTCTAACTTATAATAAGAAAGGAAAATTGAAGATAGGGGGCAAGAAGTAACAAAGAAGGCAGATCCTGGGTCATACAAACATTTATCTGTTGTCGTGAGGGCTATGTGGAAACTTCTTGCACATGTTCATGCATCCATTTTTTTTTTTATTGGGTCCTGAAATTTTTCTTGTATCCAAATTGTTGGTCACTCGATTGAAACTTGAAACTGGTTAAGTTGAATCCTGACTCTAACACACTAACTTTGCCCAGGAATTTCAAGATTCCTGCTTGAAGTTATTGATTCACCTATCTACTCAGGCATCGGACACTGTAATGTCTTTCTCCTTTTGTTGTCCTCTCTCTTCGAGCACCAGCTCAAAAAATGGCCTTTCTTTGCCTTGTATGCCCTCAGGTAACCTCATATTCATTGTACTGATGATTCTGGAAAGTGGTCCTCACTTCCAAGAAGAAAGAATTCAGGAGATTAGAAAGTTCTTGAAAGAGGAAAGAACAAAGAACAAGGAAAAATGTATGAACAACAGATGGACAAAAACAGACAATATGATATACAGCCATACACTATAATTTCTGGCTTTTTTTTTCTGAAAAAGTCAGAAATTATGTACTTTTTTATTTATGTTGTAATTTTTTTGCATTTTTGGCTTTTCTGATACATTGTGCCTAGAAAAACAATTGTTTTGTTTTTTTTTGGAACATAACTAACTAGCTTTATACCACCATTGAAGCTATATTAAGGGTTAAACTAGCCTGTCACTCAGTGCCTTGAAACACAATGAAATGTCTGTCTTGTTTTGCCTTGTGGTCCAATAATTGTTAGTTTTAGTTCCTTTAGATGTTTGGCAATGACAATGCTTGCTAATAAATTAGCACCTGTAATATTTCAACTGCTTTCAGTATTGAATGACTTAACATGTTCATTATTTCAAAACCCAGATTTTGATATGAAACTGAATTAGCAAGTTTCCTATGTAAACAATTTGATCACATGTGTAATCAGTCTCAGAGTTGCACACCCAAAAATACTTTTATATTTTGCAGACTTGCTTTTTATGTATTATTGAATGGACCATCTAAGTCTATAGTTCCAAAAGTGTACCTACACTTAACGTTCCAACCTAAACTTAATAAACAACCTAAACAAAATAATGTTCCAACCTACACTTTTGGAACGTTATTTTGAAGATCGTCATTAGTCTCGAGCCTCTGCCCTTCAGCCACTTTTTCTGTTCAGGAAAGAGGTGAAAGTTGCTTAGTGCTAAATTAGGGTTATATGCTGAGTGTTTAAAGGTGGTGAAGACTTGCACCCAGCTTGAAACTTTTTACTGTGTGAAGACTTCCACCTCTTTCGTGAACTGAAAACATGGCTAGCAGGGCAGAGATTTGAGACTAATGATGATGATCAAAACAATGTTGTTAAGGTCATCTCAATTCACTGGTGGCAACATTCTATGAAAAGGGGATGGAAAAGCTCATCCACAGATATGAAAAATTCCTCAATCTTCATGGTGATTATGTTGAAAAGTAACCATGTTTTATACCTAACTTTTGGTAATAAATTTATTTTGTTATTTACACTTGTCTTTGTTTTATGGACCATCGGAGCTTGGAAAAAACTGCCCTTGTATATTCCAAGATTGTGTAGGAGTTTTACTTGCTATTTCACATTTGGGTTTTGATCATTCAAGCAGAAGGCTATGGAAAATAGCTCTGGATGTTGCTAGGCTTTTCTCACTTCAAAAAGAGTTATTTCAAGACAGTTGATTTGGTTGATGCTAGTTTTCATTTATATCAAAATCACTGAAAAGTATTCACTGCTTGATGACTGTTCCAATAACTTCAATTCTTGAATCATATTCACATTTCTTTGTTCAGAAGGCTTGTCTGGTTTATCTTTAGAACTTTCTCCACTAGGAATATCTTTGATCTATTAAAGCAATTGATCATAGCATATAGTTGTTTTTAATATGCTAGCCATTTACAGCGCAGTTGTTATAGGATCTACTCATTGATGAGACTATGTCTCATCTCTAAAATTGCACTGCTATAAATGGTTACACACCTCAGAGATATGAAGGAGTACATGTCAAGAGCTGCAATTTGGCACAGAGTATTTGGTGCCCAAATCATGCGCAACATAAAATAAACCAGACTTGTAGGTAGTCAGGGGACTAAGAACTGGGTCAAAAGAAAATACAAAATGTTGAGACTGTTTCTACAAACAGACGCAAATGCAAGATTTGCTCATGCATTGCTTGCACTCTCCAAGACATAGTCTTGTCTCAAAAATGGCTTTGCTGTTTTACTTCTTTTATTTTTATTATGAATTTCATTTTGAAGTAAAAGTAATAGTATAAAAATTAAAAACAATTTCTACAGCTTACTTTTGAGAAAAACTTATCAAGATGAAATGAAATGGAAGATTCTGATGCAAACACAAGAAAGCAGGAAAAAATATGTCTATGTGAATTTTGTAAACTGAAATTTAAACTTTTGATATATAATTATCAAGACTGAAAACAAAAGAAAAAAGTGCACTGGATGCATAAATTGTACTTCCTAGGTACAGATTAAAACTAACAATGTTATACACTGAAGGGTATGCATTACAAAAAGCAATGATAGCTTTTTAATTTATTAGATTTTTTTCTGAAACTTTACGCAAGTTTGTTCTTGATTACATTTGTGAGGAATGTATAAAAACACAAAAATATCAATTAAAAAATAAAAAACATATATATGGAAAAATAGTTGCCTGGATCAGTTTGACTTAGGTTATGAATGCAAGCATTAAATGCAGAGAAAATATTAAAAGGTTCTATGAACAGTTTAATAGAATAATAAACAACTATAGATAAACTATCAGATATTAATATAAAAATATTTACAGTCACAAACAAAACCTTTTGCCAGTGTTGTACTTGATACAAAAACCTCCTACTTTAATATTCTTAGTTTTTATATATACTGTTTCTAATACAAATGAAGCTATTCATCTGACTCTGCGATAAAAGACAATAGTCTTTTATTACAGATAGTCAGATTGTCAAATATACATATTTGATTAGATAATTATATTTAACAATTTCTAGTCCTAATTTGATCATTACATCATTATGGCATATATATTTTTTAAAATATATTTTTACATAACATGATATAATATAACTTTATTTTTATAATATTAGGAGAAGCATGTTGGTGGACCATTCATCCTGCATCCAAACAAAGATCTGAAGGTGAAAAAGTCAGAGTTGGAGATGATTTAATTTTAGTTAGTGTTGCCACTGAGCGTTACTTGGTATGTAATCAATTTTATTTACCTTCAATGTAATTTTTATATTTAGTGTCTACATTGATTTACAGATTCATTACTGTTTTATTATTGTCATATATTTGTCAACTGCATAAAACAATTTATTTTAATTACTTTTTATTTATTATTCTGTATATGATAATCTTAATTTCTTTAATTTTATTAACATATGAATTTATTAGTATAATTAATTTGATTATAAAAGATAATATTTTGCCAGATATGATATTTTATATTCCTTTAAATAAATTGGAATAGCTACTGGAAAGCTTACCATGTTGACAAATGCATATATGAGTTGATCAGATTTTGTTGAATTTTTATTGATGGTCTAGTTTGAATGTGGGCTCCATTTCTTATTATCTAGCTAGCCTATTGAAATTGGGCTGTAATGTACTTGATATAAAAGATTTCTTGGTACTCTGGGTGGAAGAGAGCTACATATATATAAGCCAAATACATGCATATTTTAAATATAGGATAACATATGATATAAATTACAAAAATTTGATATTTTATGTTTTGAAATCTTGAAACTTTTGATCTGATTTTTATCTTTCAAAATAATGAATGTAGTTTTGTAAATATTATCTTTAAAATAAATAGCAAAAGAATTTTTTATTAAATATTTTTACTTCAAACTTGTAGAAATTTTTTAAGTTTTAAAAATCAGATTAGTGTTTAAAATGACCAGAATATTCTATTTGCAATATAAGAAGTTTTAATTATATATTCTTTTACAAGTAAGGTAAATTTAAATGTCTATTAATGAATTCTATCTAGTATGCAGTACTATTTTTTATGCTTTGCTTATTTACATTAAATATATAAATTCTGTATAGAATAAATTATTTAATATTTCAGCATACAGCACGAGAAGGTGAAAAAACAATTGTTAATGCTAGTTTCCATTTAACACATTGGTCTGTTGCTCCTTTTGGTACTGGATCTAGTCGTGTTAAATCTGTTGGTATGTAATTTTAACATAATTTTGACATATTTTATGACTATTGAAAATAATCATTTGTATTAATTCAATAAAAAGATTTAATCAAATAAGCTTTTAGTTTGATGGATATTTTACAAATTTAGTTTTATAAAATACCAAAATTTCTAGAATAGACTGGTTTTAGACTAGTTCATTAATAACTTGAATTTTCCATAATGTGAATTGTTGCAAAGAACTCTGTTCTGTGGAACAGTTCATATTGTAGATCTGTTTTGTAATTCATGTTAAAGATTTTAAAATGTTTAGAATTATTGAATTCTCTATCATTGCTTGAGGTATTTAAATTTTCATATGTTTATGAGGTCTGTTCAAAAACTTTCTAAACTTTATATATTACAAAAAAATACAGTAGAGAGTCGTTAATCGGAACGCTGGTAATCGGAATCGCCGGTAATTGGCACGATTTTCAGTCGGACTGTGTCGTGCTGAATCGAACGTTTTTGATACTAAATTTACTTCTAAAGTATAATTTTCATGTTTTTATATTCTTCAATATATTTATTTTGTTTGTACAAAATGCAGAAATAATTTTTAACGATACGATAGCCTTGATTATTATTATAAAAATTTTCGTTAGGCTTAAAATCGACGAAAATTCAACACGAAACGACACGCAACGGAGAAAAATTCAACACGAAGCGACACGCAACAGAGAAAAATTTGAACATCGGACAGGTTAATATATTTTTTCGTACATAATTGGTAATCGGAACAAATGACTAATCTGAACCACCCCAGTCCCCAATTGATTCCGATTTTCGACTCTCTACTGTACTTCATTTAGAATTTAATGGTCAGGGTTCCCTTCAGAGTAGTCTCCTCCCTAACATATACACTTATTTCAATGATGTTTCCACTTTTTGGAACAGTTTTGGAATGCTCATAAGCTCCTCTGTTGAATTTTTCTCTATTTCTGGAATGGTGGCAAATCTTTTTCCTTTGAGCAGGTTTTTTAGTTTGGGAACAGGAAAAAGTTGCATGGGGCCATGTCAGATGAGTAGGGTTGTGGGAAAGCACAGTGGTCTTGTTTTTTGCCAAAAACTCAAAGTTCTGAGGGACGAATGAGCTGGTGCATTGTTGTGGTGAAAAAACCACTTGCTCCTCCTCCAAAGTTCGGGCCGTTTTCGCCTGATTCTGTCTCTTAGGCATTTTATAACCCACAGGTAGTACTCTTGTGTTGACTGTGTGGCCTGTAGGTAGGTATTTGTGATGCACAACCCCCTTTACACTGAAGAAAACAGTCAACATCACCTTAACATTTGAGCAAACTTGTCAAACTTTTTTGGAGTAGGGAATGTTTCACCCACCCATTGTGAAGATTGCACTTTTATTTTGATGTCATATTCATAAACCCATGACTTGTTACCTGTTATGATTCTGGACTAGGTTTCATCCTCTTCAGCTCGATCAAACAGTTCCTGACAGACTTGAACTTGATGTTGTTTCTGGTCTGCTGTCATCAGATGAAGCATAAACTCGATGCATCCTCAATTTTTCAGTCAGGATTTCATAGCATGAACCAATTGAGATGCCACACTTCTGCAAGTTCCTTGACAGTCAAACATCAATTTGCACAAACAACACAAGATTGTTCACTTTCTCGATGTGGAGTCATCAGTCAATGTTGATGGTCATTCGGAATGCTCGTCTTCCACTGATTGCTGTCCCTTTTTGAACTGGATAAACCACTCATAATATGCAGTATGTTTCATAGCATCCTCATCATATGCCTTCGTAATCAATTCAAAAGTTTCTGTGAAGGATTTCCTGAGTTTCACACAGAATTTCACAGAACAATGCTGCTCCTTCAAAGAGTTCATTTCCACGGATCTGATTTTTCACTGAACCATAAATGGCTGTAACTAATCACCAGAACAAGATATCAACAAATGGTTAACCCATTTGTTGATATCTTGCAAAAGTTAGGTTGCAAAAGGAGGTTACTCTGGAGGTTTCTGCAGACACAACGCCTCCAAGCAGATTAAAATATAACCAAATGAAGGCGGGCTATTCAAAAAGTTCGGGAACTTTTTGAACAGACCTTGTATAGATCACAGTTGTGAAATATATACTTTGAATATGCCTTTGATGATTTTAAGAAAAATCATGATGGCAAATGAATATGTTTTTTGATACTCAAAGGATTCTCCACATTTTCTAAAGACACTCTGTAAATTTAGATAAAAGAGTTGCTGTTGGAGGAGTTGAATAGTTGCAAGTTGAAATTAGAAGAAAATCTGCATCATTGCATAATTTGCATTTGCTTTCAAATTCACTTTTAAATACAAACAACCTGTGGGTTATATTTGTAAAATTCCAGTATATATTATATTGCATTATAAATAAACAGCATTGAAATGAAATATTTTTTAATCTGAAATTTTTAATAAGTTGAAAAAAGAAATATGATTGAACAATGAACTATATTTTAACTGTAATTTTGAATATTCTAAAATATACATCAATGCGATACAGCATTTTTACTTTTCTAATTCTGTTATTCTGTATTTACTCACATGTAAGATGATCTTGCATATAGAACAAGGTATGACTTTAAAGATCAAACTAAAGAAAATTAGATTTATTAATACAATTCTAATTTTATTTTGTTTAATCACAAATAAAATATCAAAGGCACGTATTAAGGCAAACAACCATGTTTTCTTGATGCCATCATCTTTTGTCTACTTGGATTCGCTCTCTGAAGCTTCGTTACAACTCTCCTCTTTTTCACTCTCACTCCACAAAGGATCTTCCTCTGATCTAATGAATTTGAAATGCAGTATTTCCTGAATGACTTTGCTATCAGCTCTTGGGAAATGCTTTTCCATGCAACTGATACTGCTGTAGCAAAACCAAAACATTATAATGTGCATGACTGGAAAAAGTTTATTTTTAATTATTCAGAATGTGCAAATATTCATTAAAAATACCAATTTAACAAATATGAAATAACTACATTTATAATCATTGCTAAGTGACCAGTATTTTATTAATATTTTTATAAATAACAAGGAACTATTTTCTGTGGACAAATGAGATACAACACGGTTTCTAATTGATGGACGTAGATTTAAACCAATAAACAAAGGGGGATGTGTCTTAGTTTGTTTACAGTAGGTTCCAACTTACCATAAATAGACTGTAGATTGGTATTTAATGAATCAGAAATAGCAACTGGTCATTCCTTTTCTTAAAGCTATTTTTGGACCATCTCTTTGAAAGCGACATTCACCTTGACCTCAATAACACTCTGCTATAATGGCAGCAGGAACTATACTTGGTTCACAAAAATTATTGCAAAAATGCAAAGAATCCTTTGCTCATGCATATAGAACAACCTAGTTTTTCGAAGCAGTGAAAAATTAATAAAAACCTTGTCTTATATGTGAGTAAATACGTTATATAACAGAAAAAGTATGGTGATTATTCAAAAAATGGTCCTCCCAAGATTTTTACATTTTTGGACTTGGGACATTGGAACATCAAGAAATGGAAAAAATTTCTGAATGTGTATGAGGGGCAAGACCTTGTTCATCTTCTTTGAAACTTAATAACTCCCATGTTTTTGTCAAAAATTTCTGAAATTTTGCAGGAAGATTTGTGTATTAGGAGGATTGATGCTAGTAAATTTTGGTGGTTAAAGGTTGAGGGGGTGGAGGGAGAGATAGAAGGAAGGGTTATGTGTCATATCTCAAGCAGGGTCAGATTTAGTGAAGATTTTACTTGTTATTAGCACTTACAATTTTTTTTTATAAAACTTATCTCTACACTCAAAATTAAGCTTTATGCCATTTTATAATAAATAATTATGTAAAAAATTTTAAATAAAATATAACAGATGGCACCACATGCAGTTTTAAATGTTCCTGGGAAAGTTAAGCAACTCATTGTTGGATTTTTTAAAAATATGTTATGTTAAAATTTTGATTTTGTAGAGATAATATAATTACAATGGCAATAGTATATATTTTAAAAATATTAGAATTTAATTGAAAATGTAGTTCTAATTAAGAATTACACATGTTTAACATTTGTTTTAAATATAATATAGGATATGTATTTGGTGGTGAAGTGCTTAGATTTTTTCATGGTGGAGATGAATGTCTTACTATTCCAGCTTCATGGACTGAAGTGCAAGGACAAAAGTAAAATAATAATATATTATTAAATTTATGTTTTTATTACAATCTTTTGTATGCATTATGTGTATTTTTTTCTATATTTTTATAATTAAAAATACTTTTAAATAAAAAATATATATCAGCAAATAAAAGGAAAAATATATACATTTCATTTTAAACTAAGTAAAATTGACATCAATTAACATAAATATATAAATCATGTTAAATATCTAGTGTTGTGTTTGATTTGTTATTCTAACTGATAGCAGATTTTAAAACTTAAGAAGTACTACATAAGTTTGAGTTGATTGCAAATACATAATTAATTATTTATAACAAACTACAATGTTATATAATATCACATTAAATTTTACTATGGTTGAATTTTATTTTACATATTATACAATATTATTTTTACAAACTTTAAATTAATAAGAAAATGATTTTGATGATACAAATTTTAATTTATAAACAATATTGCAGACTAACAAAGATAATGAATTAATAAAACATATACATTCTTTAATTATTAGTTCTAAAGAGTATTATTTTAAAATAAAAGTTAGATGTTATAAATTTTTAATAACTTTTTCATAATTTTTTTGATATTTAGTGATGTATTTATTAATTCTAATTATAAATTGAATGATTTTATTTTATAAGTATTGAGTTTTACTGTTTTTTGGTACAAAATTGTTGTTTTTACATTTTACAGTATTATTGTGTATGAAGGTGGTGCTGTTCTTAATCAAGCTAGATCCTTATGGAGACTAGAATTAGTAAGGACAAAGTAAGCAAATTAATAAATATATTAAAGAAAATAAAATATTCTTAGATAAATATTTAAAATAATTTATATAACTGTAATTGTTTATTTCAAATGAATAGTAAAAGTTCATAATTTATTTTTATAATAATAAATATAAATGATATAAATATCTGTGTGTATAAAATTAAAAGGCTTGTTTAAAATACAGGTGGGCTGGTGGATTTATTAATTGGGGATATCCTTTAAGAGTTCGTCATATAACAACAGGAAGATATATGGGTTTTACTGAAAATAGAGAAGTATGTTTAGTTTCCAGAGAAGAAGCAACTGTGGCAGCAACTGCATTCTGTCTTCGCCAAACAAAAGTATACTTTTTAATGTAAAGATTTTCCTTTTATAAAATTATATTTTTTATTATACAATTTTAACTTGTATTTATCTAGGATGATAAGAAAATTATTTTAGATGAAAAAGAAGAAGAAGTAATTGGGTCACCTCTTATAAAGTATGGTGATACTACAGTTTTTCTTCAACATTTAGAAACAGGTCTTTGGTTATCCTATAAGGTATACAATTTCCAGGATTTAGTTATCATACTAAATCCAATTTTCAGAAATTTTATGTTTTGCTAATTATATTCTAAATTATTTGCATATTCTAAATAAAAGTATCTATTCTTATATTTCTGTTGAACTTTTCATGCAGACATATGAAACAAAAAAACGAGGAGTTGGAAAAGTAGAAGAGAAACAAGTAAGAAATTTACATTTTTTACTTTGCTCATTTCACTAAATTATTGTGAAAAGGTTAATAAAATTTAATTATTGTTACATTTATTTTTATTTTTTCTTAATGAAATTTTTGACATATTTAAGTATATTACAAGTATATTATATACAAAAAAAATTGTTTTATTTTTCTAATTCACTGCTGTAATGATTAAAATATATAAATACAAGGGAAAGTCAGTAAATAAGTTACAAACTGATATGTATTAGCAAAAAATGGCAGTCAGTAATTTCTAAAAGTGTTATTAGGTGGCAGCTGCAACACAATCCACATTAATTAATTGAGGTAGTAGACTCTAAGTATCATGTGTCTGTACAGCTTAGTTTCAAAATAACAATCATGCTTGAAGGTGTACAGCTGAAGAGCAGTATGATGTTGTGTGTTTTTGTGGGCAAAAGGACTTAATGTAAAGGAAATTCACAAGGAAATGTTTCCCGTTTACAGTGTCAATAAATTTTCTCAAGGACATTCAAAAGTTGATGATGAAGATTGATCTGATTGTCCTACGAAATTGTGACAGAGGCAATCTTGTAAAGGTTGGAGATTATGATTTGAGCTGTAGACAGTGTAAGATGTTCTCTTGGTTTAGTCTATGCATTAATTGATGTAGAGGCTGTATGATTGTTTGGATTTCCATAAAGTGTGTGCACGGGGAATGTCAAAAGAACTTACAGAGAAACACAAAATGAAATGAATGGGTCTGTTCTTGCAACATCTTAGTATTGAGATGAAGGTCAAGACAAAAAATCTTGGAGTCAAATGTTTTTCAAGTGATGAAGAGTTGAATGTGAGTTATACATATATGGCTGACAGCAAGTAACAGAGAAGCATAATCATGGCATAATTTACATCAATTGAAAGTGCATGAATTAATGAGTATCAATCAAATATCAAAACACTGATTTTCTCAAAGGAAAAACTTAGGAGAATTTGAAAAAATCTTATAAAATTTGCAATAACTGTTAAATTCCTTGATCAGAATCAAAACTGCATTGTCACAATAACAAGGGTAATCATTTTCATTATTTAAGTAATATGATGCACTACAAACATATTAATTACACATTTGTTCTTGCAGATGAATGAAAAATCAATCAAAATGGAAACTGTAAACTTTATTTTCAAACTCTCATAATTTTTTTTTTTTTTTTTTTGAGAAAATTAGCATTTTTATTTTTGATTGATACTCATTAGGTCATGCACTTTTGATTGAAGTAAATTATGCCATGATTATGTATTTTTCTCTGTTACTTGGCATATGAGACAGCAGACCCAAGACTTTATACAGATGGTACTGAGGTTTTGATAAAATGATGAGACACATTAATAATGGTGAGAGATTATGTTGAGAAATAAGAAAACTTATGTGATGAAAAATGATTTTCAAGTTTTTACTTCATTTAGTTTTTTAAAAGGCTTTTTGTGACCTGTTTACCAACTTTCTCTTGTATAATAAAATAGCATGCAAAAAGAATTGTTATACTATCAAAACAAAACATTTTCTTCATTTGAATGTAACATAGCTTGATATTCAACAAATTGTCAATGAATTTGTCAACATTGGCAGTGAATTTGTCAACAAGCAATTTAAAAAATATTTATATTGTTTTAAGTTTTTTACAAATTTAACAGGCTATTATGTCTGAAGAAGGAAAAATGGATGATGGTTTAGAATTTAGTAGATCACAAGAAGAAGAATCTCGTACAGCCAGAGTGATTAGGAAATGCAGTTCACTATTTAATAAGTTTATTATGTAAGTAATATAAATCTATCACAATAACACAAAATTTTGTTTATTGTAAAAGGTGATTATTTGAAATGATTCTAAAATGTAATTTATATAAGTTTTTTTTAATTACAAATTATATATTCAGTTGTTATTTCAGTTAATTGGAAATATTACATAATGAGATGTAAATAAGTGTTATAATGGTATAGGGAAACTATTACAGCTTGGAACACTTTGTTACTTTATTTCTCTATTTTCTCTTAATGTTACAGAAAGGTATGTAAACATTTGCAGCAGACAATCACTTATGAATAATTTCAGAACATACATAACAGAATCATATACAAATCAATTGCTATATATCTTTCATGTTATTATGAATAACATGCTCTCATGGCATGCATAGACAAAAAGAAAATAGTAAAATTAGACTTCACACTTGCTTTAAGCATATGATTCATTCTGGCATATTTAACATATAATTTACTATTTGGTTTGCTTCTTGCTCTTTCCTCTGCAACTATGTTTATTCAGCAGATGCTTTTTTACTCTCCTGTATTTTTCTTTAACTCCTTTTGACTTGTGTAATAAATGTTAGTGCCAGGATCATATGAAAGTATTGAATGTTCATATGCTTTAAATTCAAAATGATTTATTTATAATTATGAATTTCAGATGTACTTTTGAAAAAATAAGCAGGAAGCATGTGAAAATGTTTGCAGGAAAATTGGGATTTACTTTTCAAGGAGAAATTATGCACTTTTATTCTGTAGAGAATTTGAATGCCAAATTCAAAGAGGAGTAAAGGTGTTAGGATTCCAATCTTGAGAGATCAATACCTAATGAAAACAAAATTGTTTGTTCTGTCTGTAAATAAAATTCAATTTCAAATGTTGGAGTGTTCTATGACAAGAACCTGTGAGAGCTACAATCTGTGAGAAGTAATAGATACAGATCAAGGAAAATAGTTCTGATTTGTGACTATCAGGAATTTTTCCATTGTTAATGGATGATCTATTGGAACAAGGGTTTAGAGATTGGATAACTGTTTTGAAAGGTCTCCTGCTATATTATCCTCATCAACAAGATTTGAGGATTGAGTAAACCAGTTGTACCTCCAACAGTTTCTGATTATTTCTGAAGTCAAATTGTTTTATGATAATCTCTTTGGGAAACATCTATTTGCTTGTCATTATTAATTAAATTAATGATGTGTTTGAGCTGGTGCCATCAATAATGTGCTTTAAAACATTTGATGATTTCAGCATACAAAGATAGAAATAAACAATTGAAATTTTGAGGAATAAATTCTATCTTGATATGCTTAGCATTTATATTTTATGACAAGGCGTATTATCCAACAGTAGTAGAAAATTATCATTTCTACTGCTGTTGGATTGTCTTATGTTTTTGTTGAATTCTTTTAGTCAATGGTTAAACTTAATTGGTGTCATTTATATCCTTTTGTTATGTTGATAATTGACATAAAGACTTGGATTGAAGTTTTTGAAGCATCTTAGTTTTAAAAGCTATTCCAATAACTATTATTGTTCTCTTGTCACTTCCATCAGTGTTTGCATTAAACACTGATGTTATTTTGTCTTTTGCTTCCTTTCAGTCTTTTATGAGTACAGTAATACCCCAAACTTACGTGATAAGTGGGACCGAGTGATAACTGCATAAGTCAAATTTGCATAAGTCAGGGTATAATTTCTCAAATAAATACTGTATATACAAATTATTTTTAATTGGAGCTAGAGACTAAAGAAAACAATAATTTAGGAAAAAATGTTTAATTAAATCTTAGATAATACATATGTATAACAAATTATATTATTAAAATTGTAAACCAAAGTTACTTTGATGTAGAAGGCTTCATAAAATCTAACAAATTCGTCTGACGGCTCAAAGATTTTCTCTCTCCTGCAAAATTTCCTTTAGCATGCTAATAATTTTTTATTTCTCGTTTTGTAGAAGAAATGTGCTCTGCATTGGAGTCTATATTTTCTAAAATTTGTAACCCCTTTTCATTTTTGTATCAAAGTCTTTAATAATGTTAACTTTAAATTCCAAAGATAAAGTTTTTCTTTTCTTGTTTGATGCAGAAGAATCAGTTCTACTTCATTTGGATGACATAGTAGAGTCTCTCAAGTCTCCGTAGATGTAACAAACACAGAAATAAATAATAAAAAATAAATAGTAGCTATGTGTCAATTCCGCATGATGCGTCTGAACATGTAAGCTGAACAATAGTGTGGGGGGAGTGAGTAATCAAGAGTTGCGTGGTGCTCAAACAAAAGACGAATCGATGAGATTTAAAAATTGCGTAATTCCAGGTTCGCGTAAGTTGAGGTATTACTGTACAGATGAAATGGTCTTAACTGGCTACATTAAATAAAGCAAGCCTTTTATCCATGTTGTACACATTCCTCAGTTCGTAAGTACCAAGAATAGTGATTAATTTTGCACTTGATTCTCATAACCATCTTGTTCGTGCTTGCAAGATGACATCAATTCACTCTTTATTGATTGGTTTTTTCCACAAAAGCTTGCCGAGTTGCCTTCAGATATTGGTTCTTTTAAACACAAATCTCAAAAGAGAGCTTTATCCAAAAGGTCAGCACAGTTCTTTTAGTGGATGTCATAAGCACATCATATTTAAAGATCAAGACAGTGAAGTTTCACAGATCTGTTTTTATATTCTTTTATATTATCATCTCTGGTTGCCTTCTTAATTCTATTTCTGGGAACTTAACAACTTTCTCAGTTTGCAATCTCCTCGGAATGATTGAACTAGTGAATTACTTCTGACCTGTTGTGTCGGCTCCATTGGATCTGTCATTCTATCTGTAGTGTTTAATTCCTGTTTGTGCCTTTGTCAAGAATATACCCAATATATTTAGGGCTCAGTTTTAACATTCAAAATTCTATAGATACCTGCATTTTACCTTCTTTTGAAGTATAAAGACACAAATAAGTTAAAAACTGCTAAAAGATAAACTGGTGTTTGTTGGGGAAAATTGGTGTTAGTGAGGTGGAATAATTTTGGCAGTATCCATGTTATGTACGTACATAGTGGATGATTCATTCAAATTAATTTTTTAGTATTAGGTAAGTTTGGCATTATATTGGGTTATGGTAAAATGGGGATGCTCATTTACAGTTTCAATAAATGTAACTCTGACTTCTGTTTTTCCTGTGGCTTAAGTGATGATATGATATGAAACATTAAATTTTATTTGGTTTCATGGTCAGAAAAGTATGCACATCAAATTTGGTTGCATTTGGTCAAATAGTTTTTTCTATACAGTATGAGAAATACAGTGAAGTTCCATAAATGCACTTTAGAGTTTTGCCTCAGATGCAAGTTATTATCAAGCCAGTATGTATACAGTACTAGCTTGATGATAACTTACATCTGAGACAAAACTAATTTTGCCAATCTTGCTTCCAGAATGGTTGCCAATAGAGAACACTTCTAGCTCTGGCATTCTTGTATGAACTATTTATAAACTTTGCATTTACAGAACTTTATTGTATTTGGCTTATTGTTTTTATTTCTTTTTTTTTAATGTTTTAATTGCTCATTTTGCCACTTGAGGCAGTCATCTCATTGCCTCATCCATTGATCTGATCCTGTATATATATATATTTTAACAGTTCAAGTTGAAATATGTTTATTTCAGTGAAAATACTTTATACAAATAAACAAAATTATAATTAAACTAATTAAACAAAAACTAATTAAAATATCAAAAAAATGATTTTTAACTATAACAAACTAACAAAAGTAGTTTAAATCAAATGTTTTGTGGTGAGATGATCAAAAACCAATTTTCTCTAAACAGTGCAAATGTTTGAAGTGTTCAAATATCAGCTCTCTATTGGCTGACTCCAGAACTTCAAAAAGTGTTTAATTAGAGAATAAATTTTATTTTAATATAAAATATTTTTATATATATTTTACTTGTATGAAGAAATCTGTCATATCTACAATTACAATAACTATTATAGTAATTCTTTATTTGTAAAATATTTCTAATAAAAATTTCATTTGATTATTTTTATTAGGGATCAATAGATATCACTTCTGAAACAATTTTTGATGAGTTTCAAAAGACTAAATAAATGATTTGAAATGATATCAATAATAAGAGAATTTTTAATCGTTATATATGACATGATAATTACAGTAGACTCTTCATTAACCAGAACTCAGGCAACCAGTAAACAAATCAAAGAAATAATACTTTAAGTAAAACTTAAAGTAAAACCAATATGTAGTGGAAATGTAAATTTAAACTTGGTGCACTATGCCATGAGTAAGCTCATGCTTCATACACCATATGATTGTCTTTCACTCCCATTTAACTAAAATTGCATGAAGCTGTTTTTATAATAACTTATGTTAAGTTAAGTTTGTCTTTATTTGTCTTAATTTGCTTTTAATCACTGTATTTCAATACTAATATCAAGTCAGTACAGAGTTTATGATATGGTATGGTTTTATGGGGTGTAGTATTAGTTAGGCTTATTTTTAATAGCATCTCTCAAGCAACCAGAAACTAAATTTATCTACTAACATCCACAAGGATTGGTAGATACCATTTATCTGGCATCTACCAATCCTTGTGAATGTTGGTTGATGGAGAGTCTACTGTACTATTTAATAAGCAAGAAGAAAGATTAAAATTTAAAAATATTTTTCTAGCAAATAATAATCTTTTTAGATAACTATTATATCATTCATTCTTTCTGTTTATGCTTCTTTAATCAGCACTTTTGTGATTATGCTATTTCGAAACTGCTATTCAGGGATGAATTCATAAATATACATTTTTGAGCATTCTAATAAGTTTCATTTTTCTAAATCCATGTAAAGTATTGTAATTATTTTTTCAAACAAGAATAAATAAATATAAAAATTTTATATGTTGAATAATATTGGAAGTCTACTATTATTAATTTAATTAATAATAATATAATAATATATGCACTAAATGTTGTTAATCATTTGTATTCTTAAATTATACTTTTATTTTATCAGAGGCTTAGATTCTCTGCAAAATGATGGACCAAGAGCAGAAGTTTTCAAAGATCTTGATTGCGAAGAAATGATTCGATGTTTGGAAGATCTAATTGAATATTTTGCTCAACCAGAAGAAGATATTGGTAGGTATATTTTGTATAAAATACATGAAATTGTAAATATGATATAAATATACAAACTAACATATTGACATAATATAAATTTTTTGATACATCAAAAGGAAAAAAAATATATATATATTTTTAAATCAAATTTTAATTTGAAAATAATGAAGAAGGACAATCAAAATAATTTGATTTTGTTGGTGTAAAAATGGCAAAGCTATAATGTAAACATTAAATTTTTTATCATCATTTGAATCAATAACTCTCCTTAAGAATCTTTTGAAATTTAGAACAAATATTGAAAATTTACTACAGTGGTGTTTTGCATTTTAAATTTAATTCATTCCAGGAGTCCATTCAAACTCTGAATTGTTCAAAGTTCAAATCAGTTTTTCCATTAGAAATAATGGAAGTGAATTAACCATTCTTAGACCCTAAACAATGTCCAATTTGATAAACTTAAAACAACAAATACATGTATACTTTAAGATAAAAATAACATAATTAAATGCCCTAATAATAAATTAAAATATGTAAATACTTTATAATAAAATGAAAATTGCATTAACTGGTCACACATTGTTGACTTCAGTATGTTAAAAATGATTGCTAGATCTGCTACAAGTGTTAACTTTCTTTTTCACCTCAACCATTGATATTATAACCTTCCTCTTAGACTTTATTGCTTTCACACATTTCTTGGATGCTATGGTTAATAAGTAAAGGTTATAGTGGCTTGAAAAGACAGATTTTGTATATTTTTGATTGCAGTTGTTACATCACA
This sequence comes from Centruroides vittatus, assembly GCF_030686945.1. Taxonomy (NCBI): domain Eukaryota; kingdom Metazoa; phylum Arthropoda; class Arachnida; order Scorpiones; family Buthidae; genus Centruroides; species Centruroides vittatus. The sequence continues at coordinate 289,198 of NW_027120744.1, forward strand.
TAGACATGCAATTTAATTATAACAGTTGTGAAATTTAACACATTATTACAATGTGAGATTGTATTCTTTACTTTTTACTTCACATTTTGTTTGAATAAAATCAAGTTGTAATACATTCTGATAAAAAGCATATAAGACATATTATTCTTTATGAGTTTTGGAAAGGATATAACACTGTACAAACAACTGTACAACACAGTAAATAAAGTTTGTATTGCGTATAAGGAATATGCTCCTAAACTTCAAACATATCTAATGTAATTACAAAAAAACTACTTAGTTACATATGATTAATACATACATATGAACAGGCTTATTACACACCCAGCTTGGTGTGATATAAAACTGTTCATTAGTCATATGCAGTGGTGATATTCGAAATAGTTAACAAAGGGTTCGCTAGCAGAAAATTTTTCCCTGACAATCACTAACAAACGAAATGGAAGTTTTGACTAGAAATAAATACAATACCTTTTCTTGCGATATATCTAATAATCAGTGGCGTATTTGGAACGTAACGAGCCCTGGGCGAAGACCAGATAAGAATAGTATATTAGTGCTGTTGACCGTTCTTTTTTGGCAGAGAAATTTTTCACCCCGAATGGCACTACTCATAGTACACAGATGTCATCATCTCTCGAAATATAATATACTTTTTATTTCGCTGTCCATAGTCCGACACGTCTTTTACAGCCATCTTGTATTATCTCGCGCGTGTGGGATTGTGGGATCTCTCTTATGACTGGATCTAGTTTCAAGAACTCTCTTGAATCGATCGCGATTAAACCTTGTTTCGGTTGAGATTGAAATGGTCGAGAGAGATCGCACCAAGACATAGTCCCCGACCTTGCTCACAATCTAGATTGAAATGCTCAGTGCAAACAGGGTATAAGGCTCTAGTGTAGTAGTATTACAGAGTATAATACGTATATTTTAATATATTTAAAAAAAAAAAAAAAAACCACTGAGAAATGTTCCGTGTGTTTAACAAGGTTCGGAAAACTGAAAATTTTAACAACGGGTTCGATCAAACCTGTGCGAACCCACTGAATATCACCACTGGTCATATGTAACTAAGTAGTTTTTTGTAATTAAATAATACAGGCAAGAAGCTTTTAATATATCAAATGTAGTTTAAAAAGTTTTGTTTGGAAAATTTTGAACTAAAGGATAATAATGTACAGTGCAGCCAAAAGATGTTGATGAATAATTTCACGAAGTTGTTGTTAAAAATTGATAAATAACACATAGTGTAGTATCTATAATCAAACACAGCAAAAGTAAAGTGAAAAAAAAGCACTGAGCATAAACATACAGGCATAATGCAAGAGTCAGAGTGAGCGAGGTCTTGGCTACACATTTTATTTCAATATAAAATATTTTTATATATTTTACTTGTATGAAGAAATCTGTCATATCTACAATTACAATAACTGCACTCAAAGTGTAAATAAGTGCATTTGAGTGCATTTTTCCATTGTGCACACAATTTAAACTTTGAAGCATTGTTTGAACTACAAGGCAAATTTTTCTCAAATTTAGCATTCAACTCAATTTAATTCAATTAGTCATTCAACGTACAAGGTACCACTGTATTTGATTTTATTAAACTTATTTTATGTCTGATTTATGAGAAATATTTGTATATTGCCTGCTGAGAATATTAGTGACATAACTCTGAAAATGTCATTTTGAGATAATTGCTGTCATACTTTTTTTCAAAACTTCAGACTTTCCTACTTTTCCTATTCCTACTCAACTATTTGAGTTATCAAATTGATTTTTTTTGTTTGTAGCTAAAACACCTCCTCCTTGATGATGATCTAGCATTTTAAGTTTTCTTTTTTTTCATAATTTTTTAAAAGTTTAGTTATGTCACTAAAGCATAAAAATTTGAATAAGTTTTGAATATTTTGTGGTGGAATAATGATTTGACACTTACATTTTACTACAGATGATTGGGAATCTTATGGTGCACATAACTCAAAATCAATAATTTTGTAGTTATGTCACTAATGTTATCAGCAGCCTATATGTGTGCTTATTTGTAAGTAAATTTATAAGATTATAGTAGTTAATACTAATATTTTCTTTTTTATCATCAAAAATTTTGTTCAACATATAATTTAAAGTTTAATTTTGATTATTACACACAACAGTTTTGGAATAATTGAACAAACTTGAAAAAAATTATTATATATTACTGAAAAAGTATTTTAAAAACTATGAAATAAATAATTAAAATAAAAAAATATAGGTTAGTTTGTAAAGTCAAACAAGTTAAACACTTTACTAATGAGTTGGTCATAAAGTACAAATTCTATTCACTCGGCATTGTACATGCTTGATGTTGATGACGTTTCAAATGAAACTCTAATGAAATTTATGAAAGAACGAGTTAATTTACTTTGTGAAGAATTGATGTTTCTAAATTTACTTGAATGTTTAAATTGTAGATTTAAAGGTGAAATGATACAAATAATTATCCATTTGAAGCAATCTAAGAAAAATACTTCAGATAAGACTGGACTAGCAACATTCATAAATCCAATTTTAGAGAGAGCCATTTTGTTGTAAATGAATCAGTTGAAATGTCTCATGAAAGTAAGAATAATGATGACATCATTCTCATTTAACTTGTTTGACTTTATGAATGTCCTATAATAATAAAATAAGAAAACATATTTATTATTATTATATATATATAGCTAAAATGATGGTGTTTAGAATAAAAATGACTGAATGTTTTTATATCTCTTATATAGTAGAACCCTGATTATTTAAGATAATGTGAACCAATGCTACCTTGGATAATCAAAAACTCAGATAAAACAGACAGCCTTGATCATTTTGAAATGTTATGAATGTTAATGAAAATTGAATGTAAAATATTTATGACATCACTTTTAAGTCTCTTTTTTACACTTTATTGAATTTAATCATTATGTAAGAACAACATTTTTTATATTATTTATTATATGTAGTTAATATGTATATACATACATTAGTTTTAAAAATAAAAATAAAAATTGAAGTTCAATTTTACAAGATAACAGAAACAAATTATTTTGTAGTGTGTGTTACTGTTTCAAACTTTTTTATGAATTACAGTGTAAGAAAAGTAGTATATTCAGTTACAGGTTTGCCTTGGTTAATGCAAAACCTCAATTAATCAGGGTTCTATGGTATGTGTATCATTGTGAAGCTTATGTTTCTGGAATGGTTTTTTTTAATCTTTTGATTCATGATATAATGAAGATATAAGATAGTAGGATATAACATAAGGTAAACATAGTAAAGATATAAGGAAGCTAAATTTAATTAGTAAAGATAACCTGCTAGTTGTATTTTATCTTCACTAGTTTAGGTTAGTATTGTTATCATATCTATAATATTGACATTATGATTTGCACAACAGAATTTTTCAGTTTGAGACTTTTTGCAGTTCAGAAAGTTGAAAATCATCCAAATCATAAAATGAAATCACATACTGATTCAGAAAATAATGAAATAATTTTTCACAAATCTGGCAACACTGCTCACAAAATATAAGTATGCATGTTATGTATGTTTATTTTATAAAGGTTTAAAAGAAAAAGTAGATAGAATGAAAAATGCAAAAGAAATCAAAATTTTGTGAATTATTCAAGGCAGTTGCAAAGTCAGAAGCTCAACCATTAGATCACTGAGGTGGTTAAATGTCAGCCTACTGCTCAGGGAACCAGGGTCACATTTGGGGCAAGCAACTCCCCAAGAATTTTTCATGGGTGGTCTGGCCCAGATAAGTTGGGTCCCATCTGTCAACACCCAGCTGGTCAAAGTGCTGGAAAGATTCATAAACAACAGGCTACTCTGACATCTGGAGAAAAACTCTTACCTACTTAACAACCAATTCGGGTTTCGGCTGCGGCGTTCCTCCGCCGAAGCCATCGAAAAAGTGATCACCAGTACCAACCATCTCCTCGAGCACCATAGATTTGTGCTGGCCATCAGCCTGGACATTGCCAAGGCATTCGACAACACTTGGTGGCCAGCCATTCTCAAAGGCCTGAAGGACAGAAACTGCTTAGCCAATATATATATATAGAATCATAACAGACTACTTTAACAACAGTTCAATGGATCTATGCTCTAGTGCACATACTGTACGGAGAACTGTTACACGAGGCTGCCCACAGGGCTCGGTGTGCGGTCCTCTGTTATGGAATTTTATATTCAATGATTTTCTGGGCAGAGATTTTGGCCAACATGACCTCATAGCATACGCAGATGATGCGCTGGTGCTCTTTGGAGGCTGCACCCATGCAGACCTCGAGCTAAATGGCAATAAAATTCTAGATAACATTCTTTGTTGGGGTACTGACTTTAAGCTTAACTTCAATCCATCCAAGACTCACAAGGGAACTGTCAGTGTGTCTTCTAATAAATTTTAATAAAATTTAGTTAATAATTACGTTAAAAGTATACAAACTCTGGCAAATTTGTAGTATTCACTAGAAGTGTTAATCAGAGTTATTAGCAATCAAATGTCGTACTATTTTATAGTAGTTTAACACAAATATGCAAATTTTTAGAAGTGAAAGAGTCGTGGAGGAAGACTGCGATATTACATTTAGAATAAATTCTGGAATTTTCGAAAATGGTAGAAGAATTAATAAAATTTAGTTTAATTACATTAAAAGTATACAAACTCTATGTTAAATTTGTAATGTTTACTAAAAGTGCTAATCAGGATTAATAGCCATCAAATGTCATACTATTAACACAAATATGCAAATTTTTAGTAGTGAAACATTTGCGGAGGAAGACGGCGCTATTACATTTAAGAATAAATTCTAAAATTTTCGAAAATGGGAGAATTAAATGTTAAATATTCAAAACATTATAGCAGAATTTAAACGTTTATGTGATAATGTTTGGCTTACAGAAAAGATTTGTAGGCCTAATATTTCAGATGTTGATAAACAGGTAGCCAAACTGCTTTTTAATGCATTTAGAGATATTTTAAGTAGTTATGTAAGTAGAGATAACAAAGAGTTTTGTCAGATGGAAAATAATAATTTGATTATAGATAGGCCTATTTCAGATAATAAAATAACACGTCTGCTTCAAGAGAACGAAATTGATAATGCAGACACTGACTGTGAATCAGGATATTTAGATGATGATGAAAAATCCGATAAGAATATAATCTCAACAAAACAAAAAGAAGAAATTCTTAACTTGCATAAGAAACACCCAAAATGGAAATTACACACATTACAATGGAAAGGAGCTAAAGAATTAAAACATTTTAGTGATTTATATAAATGGGAAAAACAATTTAAATCTTGAAAGCATAGAATTGAAACATTAAAAAATCATTAAAGAACATACTAAACAAATGTTTGACGAAGCTTGAGGCAGCTATAAAATTGTTAAAGAAAATCAATTAAAATTATGGGCATTACAGAAATTTCTTCAACTGAATAGTTCAATTAAGTTTACAGCTAGTGATTCTTGGGTTGCAAAATTTAAAAAAGAATATAAATTAGTATCTTGAAAGATTACAAAACTTGTAAATAAAATAGAAATAGTGAACGAAAAGGATATTTTAGTAAAAGCTGCGCAATTTCAAACAACGGTAAAAAATTTATTGCCATCTTATTCGCGTAACTTCATATTCAATACAGATCAGTCAAAATGATTTCACCAAGAACACTTTCATATTAAGGAGAAAAAAATACTATTGGATTTTCACATTCTCCAAGTAATAAAGTTATGCATTCCTACACTGTTCAATATTTAATTAATGCTAATGGACAAGTTGTAGGTAATGTATTTATTTGCTTACAAGAGGCTCATGGAACCTTTGGATCTAGAGTTCAAACATTGCTGTTCAATGCCCCAAACGTAACTGTTACAGCTAGCTCATCTGGCAAATTATCTACAGCAATTATTACAAACTATGTAAAAGACATATTATCTCCAAATATAACAGAAAACTCTTTATTAATAATTGACTCATGGAGTGGACAAACAAATATTAATATTTATAATACAGTATTTCAAACATCTACAAATCAAAATTCATGCGAAATATTAATTATTCCACCAAAGTGTACGTCTATATGCCAACCTTTAGATGTTGGATTTCATAGACAATTAAAACTTTTAGCTAAAGAAATTTTAAATGCTATACAATTATTCTGTAATGATTCTTTGATGAAATTGTTTTGGACAACTAGAAATGGCATTATAAAATTACGTTCGATTCTTCATCATCAATTATCTGCATCAATATTTAATAATTTGATTAAACATGCATGGTTTGCTTCTGGACTCATAAATGAAAAGTGTCAATTCTTAAATGTAAAACAAGTTTGTGTTTCTTTTTTAAACACTGACAGTTTAAATTGTGTTGAGAGTAATTGCCAAAATCTTCGATTTGTTAAATGTGCATGATGCCAACAGGTTCTTTGTTTATTTTGCTTTGTTGAAAAATATTATGTAAATAGTTGCCCATCTAATAATTTGTGAATATAATAACTTTCAAATATATTTATTAAAATGTATTTATTTATTACGTTTCGATTGTTTTCTTTATATTTATTCTATCATTTCTTTTATATTAAATTTCATTGTTAAAGCAGTATATATATCTCTAATTTTTTATAACATTTATTTGAGTTTATTCCTTACTCTACTCTGTTAATGTAATACAGTGATACCTTGGTTTTCATAGTGTTTAATACTAAAAAAAAAAAATAATAAGAAATTAATATAAAATGAGTATAAAAAACTAATACGATGGTCTCCGAAACAGAATCACCATCTAACTGTTTTTGATTGATTGAAATTAATAATAACTGTTTGGCATCTTCAATTGTTTGCGGTCTCTGTTTTGTTAGCACATTTACGCCTTTCGCTACATTAGCCTCCTTTTTGCTTCCTTTTTCGCCACAACAAAACTTATCATGGATGGCGGCTTCCCGTACAGTACATGCGACCGATTTCAGCAATCTTAATGCTGCTCTCGTATTTTTTAATGATTTCCTTCAACTTGATCATCTTTCTGGCCTTTTTTTTTGAAAGGCTGCTGGCTCTGGAAACTTTCTTTGGTCTCATGATGAAGCTAAAAGGAAGGAAAGCAATGGAATTGTTTGGCTAGACACACGGAGTAATGCTCATACAGCAAGAAACAGTGCCATGATGACTTGTGAGCAGAAAAACGCATGAATCGCTCTTTGTTTTCGCAAAATTAGCAACGAGATTATGTGGCACACCGACGAAATCCGAGGCAAATTTTTTGCAAAAAAAATTGACGAAAACTAAAGTCAACGAAAATCGAGGCATTACTGTATCTTCCTCAGCGACCCTTTCACTACTAAAAATTTTCATATTTGTGTTAAACTACTATAAAATAGTACGACATTTGATTGCTATTAATCCTGATTAACACTTTTAGTGACTACTACAAATTTGCCACAGAGTTTGTATACTTTTAACATAATTATTAACTAAATTTTATTAAAATTTATTAGCAGACACTCCGACAGTTCCCTTGTCAGTGTATCATTTTTAATAAGCCTGGGCATAAAAATTTGTATCTGCGAGTTCCAACTATTAGGATGGCAGGCAGACTGTTTGGATACAAAAGACAATAAAATACCTGGGCGTTATCCTTGACTTTTGCCTGCTGTGGAATCCCCACGTCTCTTACCTTAACGACTGCACAGGCAGAATATTTAATGCCTTTGCAGGTATTGCCAAGAAACACTGGGGCCTGGCAACTGAAGCCCTAAACAGCATCTATAGTCAGATTTTTATCCCTATTATGACATACGCCTGTGGTAGCTGGGGACACGCTGTCAAAAAGGTCCACATCAAATGTAAGCTCGTCTCCGCTCAGAGGAGAGCTCTGATCCAAATCACTAGAGCGTATAGCACAGCGCCAAACACTTCTGTACAAATTCTGGCCAGGAAGGCCCCCATCAATAAAGTAATCACTTCAAACACCAAGCTCTGGCACATTAAGTGGGGCCGAAACATTAGCACTACCAGATATAATATTCTAAACGACGACCTTGAAAGAGATATCCCCTTTGCCCAATCAAGGCATCCAGCTACTTCGTGTAACATCCACCTCGAGATCCCCAGCAATTCTGATTACCACATATTTACTGATGGATTGAAATCGGACTCTAGCGTTGGTGTCAGTTTTGTAGTGTATAACAACGGCACTGAAATTTCTACTGGGTTCTACTCCATTCAGACTCAGTGAAAAGTGCACTGTATACCAAGCCAAACTTTTTGCCATCAGCATTGCCATTACCTGGGTCGACCGCCATCTTAACAACAAAAGAATAAGCATTACCACTGACAGCACCTCAGCCCTGGTCTCTCTTCAGACTAAGAACCTCCACCCAATCGTCTACAACATTCAGCAAACCATCAACAACTCAACCTGCCAATTTTTCTTTAACTGGACTAGAGCACATCAGGGTCTCCAGGGCAATGAGAGGGCAGATGCCCTTGCCAAAGCTGCGTCTACTGACCAGAACTTCCCTACTGCCTATAAAAAAATCAACTTATGTACAGTCAAGAATATTCTATGGCAGGACCTAATTGCTACTTGGCAGGAGGATTGGAGTAGTAATAACACTATTACTCGTGACTTTGTTCCTGACATCAGTGAATTCCTGACTTACGATTGGTACACTTCTAGCCACGTGACCACCCAAATGTTCATGAACCACGGTAGGTTCTTTGCCTACCTGGCTAGATTTAAGAACAATAGCAACTCCAAGTGCTCGATCTGTGGCACCATGGATGGCTCCAAACATTACATTCTCAACTGTCCCATGTTGGACCTGGAGTGCCTTTACCTGAGAACAGTCACCGAGAAGCATGGCTATAACTGGCCTATACAAGACCTCAACTATCTTCTTTGGCACAGAGACACCTATAGTGCTCTAACATACCTAATCGCTATGTATTTTAAACGGACTGACGTACCAGCTTCACTTAGTGACAATTCACCTCCTCTTCTTTTGCTCAATTATGTAAATACGCGTGCTTGGCTTAAATGCAGCTCTCTGCATCTTTGCATTTGTACATGTACGTGATTTTACTTACTCGCTTTTGTGAGATAAGCAGAGGGTCAGGGTTAAACCTTCCTGACCACTTACACTGCGTGGGCTGGCAAAACTTGATCTTGTTGTCACTTCAGATGGCTAGGAGGGCAAAAAGTGAGTGGGGAGGTGTGTTAGTAAGTCAACAGGTGGTTTGGATGGACAGGAGACAGGTTAACAAATAAAACATTTATTGATTAACTAAATTAATAAACAGAATCAGTTACACTTCTATGCATCTAAAATACTGCTTGTTTATATGTGATTATATGTGATTAAATACAGGTTTACAATTCTAATAGGACGGCTATGTCTAAAGCCTAATTCTGTTGAGAGAGTGAGTTTACAAAGTCCTAATGATTACCTCTATATGAGGTCGGACGGTAAATTATAGTATGGCGATCATATGTCTTCTCCGACGGATCCAAGTCCTTTGCACGGAGATCGACGACACAAGTATAGGAATAACTTCCATGTGCGATGTGTGCTAAGTTTCTGGTGGCGCGAGCTTTTATAGTGTTAGTGGGAAAGTGGTTGGTTGTTGACAATGACTTGCAAATTATTGACAGCTAAGTGTCAACTTTCTCACCTAACTGTTGATAGTTACTGGAGACCTCTGCTCTGATTCTCTGCGAGGAGTTTTTTATATCTGTGATTGTTTACAAAAATTTTGAACAAAAAAATAAAAGTTTTCTTTCATTTATACAAACTTTTCTGCTAAAATCTGCAGTCTCACACTTTGCTATGTATTTTCTTTGCATTTTGTTTCTGTATTTCTTTGTTTTTAAATTATACCATGTAACTACCATTGTAATCTATATTGTTCTGTATTTTATTCCTCTGTCTGTGTAACAACCTGGTTATGTTATTTGGCACCGGCTATGTACTTCTAGTATGTTAGAAATAAAATAACTGAACTGTCAACACCCAGCTGTCCCATTGGGGGCCTGGCCAAACTTGCAGTAGATTTGGAAAAAAGATGTTTTTAGTGGAATAGGGCAGAATGAGTAAAAAAAAAACTTATTTTATAGTAAAACTTTCTAAATATTTAATTGTTTTATTTCTGTTTGTGAAATTTTATTGTATTGTTATTTAAAGATAAAACAGCATTGATTTAATTTAATATGATAATTTTCTTTATTTTCAAACTATTCCTTAGTAAATTCATATATGGTTATTTGATTTTATTATTATATATAATTTTTTTAGGGATTACAGATAAATTTTTAATATGATTCAATCTTGTATATTTTAATAAAGTTGTTGAATTTTTTATTAATAAGTTTATTATTTATATTCAGAGCATGAAGAAAAACAAACAAAATTGAAAGCTTTAAGAAATAGACAAGATCTTTTTCAAGAAGAGGTAAGTTTAGTTTAGAAGTTTTTTTAAGATGTAGATCTGAAATGTATTATTAGAATAATTTAAAGAAATTTTGTTCAAAATATTTATTAAAAATATTATTAACTAATAATAATCTTCTCATCTTGAGGAAACCGTGTTTTGTATTTTCGTTTCTTTTCTTTTCTTTCGAAGACACAATGTAGTGACGTAAACTTAAACACTGGGCGAATTTTTCATCCTTTTTATTCGGTTGGAACGCTTTTTTATTACATAACGCGTTTCGGGCCGATGCCCCTCTTCAGCCAACTTCTAAATCCTGGTAAGAGCTTGTATACCGTTAAAAGCTGGTCCGTACCTCATTCGGTAGTTTAGACGGATGTAATAGTCCAAGGGTACGAATCTTTTATCCTTTGTTGGTATTTGTTGTCTTGGTATTGGGCCATGTTCTTCTCTTAGGTGATGATATTCGCCGTTTCAATAATAATATTTTAGTTCTATCTTGAGGAAACCGTGTTTTGTATTTTCGTTTCGTTCTACTACATTGTGTCTTCGAAAGAAAAGAAAAGAAACGAAAATACAAAACACGGTTTCCTCAAGATAGAACTAAAATATTATTATTGAAACGGCGAATATCATCACCTAAGAGAAGAACATGGCCCAATACCAAGACAACAAATACCAACAAAGGATAAAAGATTCGTACCCTTGGACTATTACATCCGTCTAAACTACCGAATGAGGTACGGACCAGCTTTTAACGGTATACAAGCTCTTACCAGGATTTAGAAGTTGGCTGAAGAGGGGCATCGGCCCGAAACGCGTTATGTAATAAAAAAGCGTTCCAACCGAATAAAAAGGATGAAAAATTCGCCCAGTGTTTAAGTTTACGTCACTACATTGTGTCTTCGAAAGAAAAGAAAAGAAACGAAAATACAAAACACGGTTTCCTCAAGATAGAACTAAAATATTATTATTGAAACGGCGAATATCATCACCTAAGAGAAGAACATGGCCCAATACCAAGACAACAAATACCAACAAAGGATAAAAGATTCGTACCCTTGGACTATTACATCCGTCTAAACTACCGAATGAGGTACGGACCAGCTTTTAACGGTATACAAGCTCTTACCAGGATTTAGAAGTTGGCTGAAGAGGGGCATCGGCCCGAAACGCGTTATGTAATAAAAAAGCGTTCCAACCGAATAAAAAGGATGAAAAATTCGCCCAGTGTTTAAGTTTACGTCACTACATTGTGTCTTCGAAAGAAAAGAAAAGAAACGAAAATACAAAACACGGTTTCCTCAAGATAGAACTAAAATATTATTATTGAAACGGCGAATATCATCACCTAAGAGAAGAACATGGCCCAATACCAAGACAACAAATACCAACAAAGGATAAAAGATTCGTACCCTTGGACTATTACATCCGTCTAAACTACCGAATGAGGTACGGACCAGCTTTTAACGGTATACAAGCTCTTACCAGGATTTAGAAGTTGGCTGAAGAGGGGCATCGGCCCGAAACGCGTTATGTAATAAAAAAGCGTTCCAACCGAATAAAAAGGATGAAAAATTCGCCCAGTGTTTAAGTTTACGTCACTACATTGTGTCTTCGAAAGAAAAGAAAAGAAACGAAAATACAAAACACGGTTTCCTCAAGATAGAACTAAAATATTATTATTGAAACGGCGAATATCATCACCTAAGAGAAGAACATGGCCCAATACCAAGACAACAAATACCAACAAAGGATAAAAGATTCGTACCCTTGGACTATTACATCCGTCTAAACTACCGAATGAGGTACGGACCAGCTTTTAACGGTATACAAGCTCTTACCAGGATTTAGAAGTTGGCTGAAGAGGGGCATCGGCCCGAAACGCGTTATGTAATAAAAAAGCGTTCCAACCGAATAAAAAGGATGAAAAATTCGCCCAGTGTTTAAGTTTACGTCACTACATTGTGTCTTCGAAAGAAAAGAAAAGAAACGAATAATAATAATCTTATTAATGTTTTAACAATGTGTTGTTGGTTTAGATATATATTCTCAAATCATTTGAATTCAAATTTAATTTAAGCAAAGTTATCATAACTACTTTATTAGAACTAAAACTATAGTAATATAAACATCTGTAAAATCAATGTTGTATTAAAGGGTGATTACTGGATTATAATCATTTTACATTAATGCTACTAATTTATAATTTAATGTTGAATAATTTGGCCTAGAGGTAGGTGTTAGGTGTCATCTCTTGATAAATTTAATAATTATATATATAATAAATGTCTTAACGCCCAATGAGTATATATAGATACAACCAACAATCACCTGAATGATCAGGCTAGAATTTGGCTAATTAATTATTATAATTAAATTAATATTTTAATTTAATTATAATATTCTTTTCTTCCAAAATCTTCTAAAAGAATCTGCTTGAAGTGGGTCTTGAGCTCACAACTCCAGCTTGCCATATGGGCATGTTGCCAGTTATGCTAACTGGACCTCCATCTGATCTTTGCTTACAGAACTATTAATTTAGATATAAACAAACTGGTTACTCACTGTGCTGACTGGAGATGGCTTTCATACCCACAGCCTGTAACTTCCACCATGGCACTCAGCAGGCTATTGCTCAACCCTGACATAGTGTATATATACTAATATAAATATCTATAAAGTTTAAATTAAAACCAAATGGTTGCCAGTTTACATCAGGCTATATTAATGCTACTAATTACTAATTAAATGTCAAATAATTTAGCCAAGAGATTGCACCTAACACCTACTGCCAAGCCAAATTACTTGACATTTAATTAGTAATTATAGCCCAATGTAATCTGGCAATTGTTTGGTTAAAGCTATAAAGAGTATACCTGAATGTTTTCACTCTCAAACATCTATGTTTAATAATTTTGAATTAAAGATTCCAAAAATTCAAATTATTCTAAAATACTCAAATGTTTAATCTTTTGAATTTTCCACTATATTCAGAATGATTGCAGTCTTCTTTTGCCTTCTGCCCACCCTTTTCAGATTATGAGCATGAGGGTATATATATATATGTACTGTATTCAGAAGCAATACTATAGAGATTTCATGTCAACTGTTTGAATAAAAACATCATAAAATATAGCATTCCAAAAATATCTTAGTCTCCTAGTTGATTAGTGTTGCTATTTGCTTTTATATTTATTATCTAAATTCTATAGAGTAGAGATGTTGCTGTTAAAGTGTTTATTAATGACAGTCTTTAAGATCTGATCAATAAATCCATTGGCTTTCAGATATTTTATAATTCACAAAAGAACTAATGATGTAGTTTCAAGAATATATATACAGTAGAACTTGGTTAAGAAGTTTTTAGAGACCAACTTAAAAATTTCTTAAGTGGGAAACTTCTTAAGCAGAAATGAAAATATTATAGTTTTACTTTCAATAGATTCATATTTATTTAACAATGTTCTACTATATTACAGTGACTTAAACTTATACAGTATTTAATTATTTAGATATTTGTCTAATGTAGCCTGTTTTGTTGATTTTGTTACATGAAGAAAAAATATGTTTTAAGATTCTCACAAAAAAAAGTACATATGTACAAGTACTGTCCTAAAACCTGCTGAAAACTTAACAGTATCATTCACATCAGCACTAGTCAGAACTTGCTGTTCTATTATAGTTAAATAATTAAAAGAATCTTTAGGAATCAGTATATAGAATCATCCATAAATTATATAAAACAATTTTTATACTTTTCAACTACTATCTTGCTCCTACAACACTCCATAATGCATCAGTATTTATCTCCAAAATTATACTATGCATATCCTAGATAGATTCCATTAATTGTACTAAAGACTAATATATAGTATAGGGTATTGAACATTAGATTATTTTATTAGTTATGAACAAAGCAATGACATAAATACTAGAGTTTGCTGTGCAATTCTTTGGAAACAAAAATGAATTACTTTGTTATCTGAGGGCTGAGATCCTGGCATTATATAATGTTTTTGTAAACATCCCACCCTTTGTAATACATTATAATGATCATCTGCATACCCACTCACATTTGATTGTGAGTGGGTAATTTATGGTCAGCTTTTATGTTTATAAAATAAAAAATAATTTAAAATTAATCATGTCAATTAACTATGTAAGAGATGGATATTTAGGAAAAAATAAATTATAGAATGTAGAAATTAAAAGAGTAAATTTTAGAAGGTAAAATAGAACTGCCCTGTAATGAAACTTGATGCGTCACTATTATCATCTCAAACAATAATTAATTTTATCTCAAACAACTATAAACACAAAATAATTAGGAAAGCATTTAGTAAATATATATGCAAATTATAACAAACTTTTAAATCAAAGTGTGTTGTAAGTACTTGAAATCCTCAATTAAATCTTTGAAGTGAGAGACAAATAATGGTAAAACTTCCAGTTTGCTGGAGTGTGATGTTAGACTTATATGATTGGCTGAATGTAGATCTAATGTCATAAATGAAATTTTGATACAGATTTTGAAGTTCATTGGTAGAAAAATAGCAATTCTTCATTTATTTGTTCATGTTTATACAACAACATAACATATAATAGAATATTAATTTTATATTTTAATAAGGTTTGTTTTATATTTGTTTAAGAATAATAACCATTGTGGTAAGATTATTTGGATGGCACTCCTTTTGTTATCGATAACAGCCATTTCCATGTAGACATTTTTGGAACTAAATTTTTTCTTTACAAAATTATCTTTTTCATATTCTAGAAAATTTATCCAAAATTTTGTGAAGGTTTTATTTTTAATACACAATCCTCATGAAGCACCTTAATTTGCTGAGATTATTTATCTTGATACAAACTAACATTTTCAACCTATTCAATAGTCCATCTTTAAGTTTACAAAACTTTTGGTTTTATTTTTGTCTTTATAATTTAAATCATTTGGTACATAAAACTTATTTTTATTTTGATATGGTACACAATCTAATTATATTTAGCTGTTTTATAATTAATTATAATAATACTTTTTGTTTTTCAGGGTATTCTGAACCTGATTTTGGAAACAATTGACAAGATCAATGTTATCACAAATCAGGGATATTTAGTCTCATTTATGGGTGAAGAAGCTGGTCAAAATTGGGATGCAATATCAGGATACCTTTATCAATTATTAGGTATTTAAATTATTTATAAAATTAAAACTTGTATTTTCAAACAACATTATACATTTATATATTTTTCCTAATTTTTTAAACAAATAAATAAGATTTATATAACTAAATAAACTACTAAGATATTTTTGAATTCAAATATCTATTATCAGAATCCAACATCATTGAAGAACAATTAAATTTGAAAAAACCAGCCAGAAATTTAAAATTTTTCTAAAATATAAAAAATACTTAATATCTTTAGTTTCATATAATCAGTTGACAAATTATCACTATAAAAAATATATTGAAATTTCAATGCATGTTTATGTAATATATATTTTTTAAATTATAGCTGCAATAATTAAAGGAAATCATACTAATTGTGCACAATTTGCACAATCTCATAGATTGGATTGGTTATTTAGCAGATTAGGCAGTCAGCAGGCTACTGAAGGCACAGGTAATTTATTAATGATTAATAATAATAAATTATTTATCTTAAATGTATAAAATGTGTAGATAAATTATTAAACTTTCAAAATTATATAAACTAGATTTTTAAAATTTTAATTAATTTTTATAATTGTACATGATAAATATTTTGTTAAAATACTTTTATAGTATAGTGTAGTATATCTCAAAGTTTATTCTAGAACTTTTATTATTTTTACAACAAATATAAAAATGAGTTGTTATTTTTATAGGCATGCTGGATGTATTGCATTGTGTTTTAATTGACAGTCCTGAAGCTCTAAATATGATGAAAGAAGAACACATTAAAGTTATTATTTCCTTATTAGAGAAGCATGGAAGGGATCCAAAGGTATAAAATGTTTGGAGTGGTAAATAGTAATAAGTAACAAATAACTTTACTGTTGGGAGTTTTTATTTAATTCAGTATGTAAATGGCATTCATTTTTATTGGCCAAATGATCATTATTTTTAAAAGCCCATTAACTAACATTGAAACAAAAATCCAAATTAAAAATGTTTTAAGAATATCTTTTGTAAAAATAATTAAAATTGTTAATATTTATTAGTACAAGAAAAGATAAGATTATTTCTGATATTCATGAATTATTTTTAAATTAATAGGTTAATATATTATAATTGATCATTAATTAGACGACATTTTTCTAAATAAATTATTAATTTTATACTAAAGCTCATAACATGTTTTTTATCAAACATTTAATAATTTTATGAACATAATTTTAATAAGAGTGAGTCAAATATTTAAGCTTTTTGAGTTATTTCAGTTTGATCTGTAATTACTACACTTATAAACCAGTGTTCAGGAACAATGTAAAATATCATAAAAATTATACTTTAATCAATCCAAAACTTGTTTTTGATGAATGAAAATTTTCAAAAACTTAGTAAAACACTTTTCCTCTTATATTGGGGTATGTTTGAAAAGTTGAATGAGTTATGAATGATGCATGATATAATGATCAATGACAGTGATGATATTCTCATTTAGAATGATATCATTGTTATTCTTACTTTTGCTGAATATTTTGACTGATTTGTTTACAACAAAATAGCTTTTTGTAAAATCAAAGTTATAAATGTTAGTGCATCTTTATCCGAGATATTTTTCTTAGATTACTTAAAGTGGGCAGTTATTTGTCTCATTTCATCTTTTAATCCAGAAATTACACACTTGAATAGATGTAGAAACATCAGTATTACCAGATGCCATTTTTTTCATAATGTAAACTAATTACCGTATATCTTGGAAGATAAGATGATAGTTGAATCATAAAAAAAAGGCCCCTAAAATCCGGGGTCGTCTTATAGGACAGATACGAAAAATTAGATTGAAATTTATATAAATTAAAACCATTATAAAAAAACCGGACAAACCGTAATTATTTACTAGTAGAGAGTAGGGTATGTCCACAAATAGAATAGCCCATACAATGTTTTTGAGAATAGTCAAGGCCATTACCCAAATGCTGAATCAGTGCGAATGTTTGCAACAATCGCAAGGCAGTGCTATCAGATGCAAAAAAATAAAATTTGTTTATTTGAAAAATTACAAATAGGACATAATTCTGTACATACACTATACAGTATTATTATTCAGACGATGATTGCTGATCTAAAGTAAATTCATAGGCCATTGATAGCTTGGGGGTCATCTTATAGGACAGATATAAGCTAAAATTTATAAAACTTCGACGAAAATTTATACCTTGTCTTATCTGAAGGTTGTCTTATCTGCTGAGATATATGGTATTTCTTTTAAGAATTTCATTAGTGTTTCATTTAAAATGCCATCAACATTGAGTATTCACACTGAGCAGAATTAGTACTTTATGACTGACTTATTAATAGTTTGTTTAATTTGTTTGACTTTATAAACTTATCCTTGGTTTGTGTCTTATAATAATTGTGATGATGATACTTTTGTAATGAAAGTTAATTTTCCTGTATGTCATGCAAGAAGTTACCATCAAGACATTCCTTTATCATGTGTGTTTATTATTTGTCCTGGTACTTGATTGTTATTTGGCAATCTGTCCAATATTTATTTCTTTAGTTAATTCTTGAAGATGAATGTGTGAGTAGTATATTTTTTAGAAGCATTTGAGATTTTGAAGAGTTTTTGAAAAGTTTTACTCCAGGAAAAGCAATTTTGGATGTACAGGTAGCCCTCATACAACGCAGTACTTCTACAACATGGTTTAAAAATTCAGGATATTCCCTGAATGACATGACTTCCAGTTTTGCTTTAACATGGTTTTGGAAATCCTCTATAGAAAATTTCACAATTTTTAAGTGTAAACTTTGTTATTCAATATTTTTTTTTATTCAAGTAAGAATGTGTGTTGTCTCAAATTTGCCCATGGATTTTAGAGTATTGAAACTTTCAAATTATTTTGTGCTTTTTGTCAGGTTTACTTTAATGAAAACTGATAGTGCAATTTTTTTTTTTCTTTGTCCTAACTTTTCTATCAACCAGGTGTCATTATTGTTGCTTTCAGACTTTTGCAAACAAAAACAGCCCTTAAGACTGTTACTGTGTTTTCTTTTTATAGATTAATCTTTGTATTTACTAAAGTTTATTTAAACATTTTTAGGTAAGTGTTATTAACGTCTTTTTTTTAACCCTTTTGCCGCTGTTTGCCCCACCTCTTGTTTACGTTTATTTTGTAAACCGACTGAGTGCAATATAGATCAGTCAAGGTCAGTTAGGCAATATTAATTTAAAAATTCACCAAAAATTAAATTATCATTATATTTATATGAAAAAAATGATGTACATTTACTAATATCTTTAGTTTTAAATACGATATTTTTAAATAAATTTTATTAGAGAAATTTATGGGAAAATTAATATTAACACATAATACAGCACTTTTAATTTTGATTGTTAGTTAATTATTGATTGGAAATAAATTATTTATTGCTTTAATAAACATATCTCTCTTAGTAACAAAAAAGAATAGTATACTTTTGTTAACTTCTGGAACATAACCCTATGTTTGCATTAGTTCTTTGTTTCATGTAGCACAGATTTGCATAACATGGTACTTTTTTGGAATTTAACTGTTGTGTTATATGAAGGATACCTATATTATATATTCGAGGAACTTCCTTAGTAGATATATTATGCAAGTATATTATCCTTAATAAAGTTTTTAAATTGGTTCAAAGTAATCTTAACTTGTAAATTCAGTTATATTATTTATAAGTCTAGCTCAGTTCAGATTAAAATAATGAGTGTCTCATTTTATACATAGTTTAATTTGTCAAAAAACATAATAATGCCACAACCTAAAAAGAGAGAGATTTGTAGGATAGCATATGTAAATATCATATGATTATATAGAAATAGACAATAGTTTTCCTACCATACCTAATGCTATCATAAATCTCTTAATTAAAGGACTAATCAACCTCAGCTCTTCAGGTATTTTATGATATGCTATAATGCATATCATAAGATACCTGAAGAGCTGAGGTTGATTAGTCCTTTAATTATAATGAACTAAATTACTTGGTGTCCATCTGAAAAAACTAACATAAATGCTAAAATGAAAAATATACATTGCTAAAAGTAATGGATAGTAAAGATTTTACTTTATTTTTAAAAACATGAGAATGTTGTTAACTGTCAAAAGTGATAACATTACAAACTATAAATTCAACAAAAATTTAGAAAAATTAAGAAAAATTAAAAAATGAAGAGAAAACAATTTCCACAAAACTTTCCATTTTCAGTTTGATATAAAAAATTTAAAATTCAATGAAAACAAATCAAATCAAATATTTGAATTTTTATTTACTTATTTTATAGGTTTTGGATGTTCTATGCTCATTATGTGTTGGCAATGGTGTTGCAGTTCGAAGCAGTCAAAACAACATTTGTGAAAATTTATTACCTAGTAAAAATCTTCTACTTCAAACTCGATTAATGGATCATGTTGCAAGGTATGTTTTATCAAAATCTTATTAAAGCTTTATTATACTATTTGTCTACTATAAATAACTACAAAATTCCAAACAAGTGCTATTAGCGAAGTAAATATATTATATGCTTAATTGATTAAGAATCTTAAATATATATTAAAATTACATCACTTTTTTAGATTATCTTTGTTTTGTTTTATCTTAATTTTTTTTCATAACTACAGTAAGACCTTGCTTAACGCGGGATATGCGTTCCTAGACAACAAAGCGCTAAGCAAAACAGCATTAAATGGGGTCATTTTAACATAGAGTGATAGAGATAGGGGAATATGTGACAAAAAATAAACAAATTTTACTTTAATTTTAAGTTATTTTTATATTAATTTGTATAATAATATATGTTAAATAAGACATAAAACATATGCACACAGAAGTGTAAAGTTCATTTTTTGTGATGAAGGTCCTAACTCTTCTGAAATTCTTGTTATTTGTGACTTTATTGCAAATAACAAGAATTTCAGAAGAGTTTCATTTGACGCTTTTTTTCTTTCCTGAAGCTGATGTCGGTAGCAGATCACATCCAAAATACCTCATTTTGCTTTTGCACGCCTTTCAAAATCTGGATCATTCGCTACAATTTGATCAACAATTTTGGTTATCGTTACCAAACTTTTACTTAGGAAATCTGTAGAGAAATTCTTTGGGTTATTTGTTTTCAGAATCCCTATTTTCCAGATTTACACAAATTCCTTGTTCTGCCAGTTCTTGAGGTCATTGTTGTTAAGGCTATCACTAAAACCTGCAGTAACTCCTTAATATCCTGCTCGTCTATATCTGGTCTTTTATTGATTAGGTTGACCTTTGGTCAACCTAACGATACAGTGATAGGCTCTTCTCATTGAGAATTCTTGGATACCTTCAGCCATAACTCTTCCACACTTCGTTCATGCATTTATTGCATTTATCAGTTAATTCTTGCCAATCTAAGCTGATATTCCCTATGGTATCTATAAAGTTATATTTTTTCCAAAATTGTGCCAAACAAACAGATTTAAAGAAAGTACACCTTTTTGCCGCCTTTTGCTGATTGGTTTGTGTTTGCAAATAATCAAATTGATGGTATTGCATCAATTCATATAAAGGTGTGAAATTTCGAATTCACAGAAACTTGTAAATGATGAGACGGTACTTAAAACTAATAAATAAACAATTTTTAATATCAAAAGGAAACAAATGACAATTAATATGTCTGCCTGTTTTGCATATTTAGATCTTGACAAATTTATTGTTTCATAAAACATAAAATAAACAACCATTCAAACTTCAGCATAAATTCTTTAATATTAAGGACGTTTTCAAACGCATTAAGCGTCCATCATCAGTTACTTCTTTAAATCAAATATGAAATTTGAACAAATATTACTTAAATTAAATAATCGGTTATACAATAAAATGCGAAAAAATACAAAAATTAACGATACGATTAAAGTAAACAAATAAAATAAAATAATCCAGGATTATAGTAATTTTACAATTATGCCAATATTTCACAAAATAAAAATAAAAATAAAACAAAAAACCAACAGTAGGCTTAAACCAATCCAGGATTATCATAATATTTTACAATTATGCTCATTTGTCACTAAAGACTTCCAAGCAGTGGAAAGCCCAACAACATTGCTTTAATAGATGCCAATACTTCACAAAAATAAAATAAATAATTAAAACAAAAACCAACAATAGTTCTAGGATTATCGTAATTTTACAATTAGTTCAAATCGTCACACAAAGATTTCCAAGCGGTGGAAAGCCCATCAGCGTCTCTATAATTGATGCAATGTGTGCTCCTCTGCACCCTGTGGATTTCCAGTTTTTCCAAAAACTTTATCGGGTGTTTCGATCTAGTAGACTTGATGATAGAGGCTTTGTCCCAAAAGACCGTGATGCCCTGCTGCTTGGCATAATTGGCAAGGACTGTACCATCAACTGATTTGCTTACCAACTGCTTGTGTTCATTAATCCTCCTTTTTAAATTCCTCAATGTTGCCCCTATATATACTAATTTAAAGTCAAACCTATGATCCCTTAACAGTATTGAGTATATTCCTGTTAAGGAGTTACGCTCATAATTCATCTTATCATTTGTTAAAAGCTTGTATATAGTGGGATTGCATCGATAAATGATTTGTAAATTCTTACTTTTGGAAATCCTCTTAACAAACGGCTTAAGAAAAGGTATGTAATTGAGGACCACTTTTTCTTTTTGTTGGTTTCTATTCTTCCCACGCACCCGGTTATGATCTTTTTTGATGAGAGCATCTATTGTTTCTCCTCCGTAGCCATGCTGCAAAGCTGTTGTTCGGATGTATTGTAGTTCTTTAACTGTATCGGAAACATCTGTGCAATGTCTGCGTGCCCTCTGTATCCAAGAGCGAAATATCGCCATCTTGATATGCCCAGAGTCTGTCGAGTTCCTAGGGATAACGATTGGGATTGATGTCGGTTTGCGATAAACCTTGGTGCGGATTTCCCCTCCTACATATGTTATAGTGAGATCCAAGAAATTAACACTGTTACAACTTTGCTGTTCCAATTCTAGAGTTAAACCATAAGGGTTACAATTCATTAAATCTGTAAAATGTTTGATGTTGCGATTATCCTTCCACAAGATAAAGATATCGTCCATGTATCTCGCGTATTTTTATTTATTTATTGTTTTACCTTCAGTGGTAGTTTCAAGGACAATCGTAGAAATAAAATACTGTATTTTGTTGGAAATAGAAATTCAGTGGCAATTGGTAATTTAAAATTTATTGACACGAGTGCTTTTAAAATTTAGAGGACCAAAAAAGCGCAATATATCCGAATTTGCGATATAATGAGTGGCTACTGTATTACAGTATATACAGAAATTTTTAAAATGTATTTAACCATTAGATAGAGTTAGATAACCTAATAAATAGGATTTAACAATTTGGAGGGCTTATCACACCAAGGCCAACAGAAAGAAGGACCAGATCTTTTACAAAAAAGTTAGTCTTTAATAACCACATTTCAAATTTCGGTAAGGATACAGTTCGGGTACAAGGACCTCTCATCAGCATACAAACATTGGCACCAACATAATACTTATAACACTAATAGTTAACCAATACAAAGGAATATCTAATTTATACAGTGCACTATATTTACAATTTTTAATTTAACCCATATACTAAAGAACTAAAACTATCAAGCATAAAATTTTTCAATACAATGACAATGTGATATATCATATTATTTATTATATATTATTGTGATATATTCATATTATTTATTATATATTATTATCATATATCATATTATTATTTATATTATATCATAACAGAATAAAAAGAAAAACAACTTTTACTGCTATTTTGCTGAGTTTTTCTTCTGTGTTTTCACTTTGTTTTGTCACTATTGCACTCACTTTTTACTCACTGTTTCTGTATTTCAACTCCCTTTTCTCACTTTTTTCGGAGGGCAAATGGCACTCCCAGGCCTGTATAGTATGATGTTAGGTCTGCTGGTTCAAAGTTGTATTTGAGAATATCTCACTGATCACAGAAACACGAATGGTAACTTTTGATGAGAACATATTTTTGAAATCTATTGGATATTTTTGAAATCCAGTTGGATTTCAAAAATATCCAATAGAGTTCTAATGCTAAAGAATAGAACCTGAAGATGGCTATTTAAAATAGCCAAATTTGTCATTTGTTTTTCTCAATAAAAGCTACAACAACTGCCTTATAACATCAGTCTAAATAATGGCTATAAAAATTATAAATTACTGATAAATTTGACCCTAGAAGGAGGTGTGAGTGCCATCTTTTATTAAATTTAATAATGATAATTTAATTAAATAATTTTAGATTAAACTGGAAGAAAAGTTGGTCAGGGAAATTCATGGAATTTAAAACCAAAATTTGAGTAGGAACCCTGTAAATAGAAATATAAACATCTTTAATCTTAATCCATCATATAATTATTTGTTTTTCTCAAACAATTATATGCTGGATTAAGAAAAGGTTCATAGTTTTTTTTATTTATTTATAGAAATGAGTATTTAAATATTACTGTCACCTAACATAAGCATGTTAAATATTAATATTAATGTAATGTAAATGTAATGATTGATGAAAATTATTGAATTTATTTTATTCAACAGTTTTAATAAATAAATTATTAAGCTTTAAAATAACAATATTTGTAAAATATTAATAGTTGAATAATTATAAAATTTGCAAAGATTATAAAAGAAAGAAGAAAATAATTAAAAAATTTTTTTTTTCTTCATTTCTTGTTTCATTGATGATAGTCACAATTTATATTATTACTTTTGCCAATTACTAATTTCTACAATTTTTATAACGAAAATATTAAAAATTTTTATTTATTGTTGGAAATAATGGTTATTACATAATAATTTCTTTATTTGCAGTATGCATCCTAATATTTTTGTTGGAAAAGTGTGATGGTTCAGCAATGTATCGTAGATGGTATTACGAAGCTATGGTGGATCATACAGAGACAGTTTCTCATTTACATCCACATTTTCGTGTTGGATGGGCTAACAATAAAGGATATGTTCCATATCCTGGAGGTGGTTCAAAATGGGGAGGAAATGGAGTAGGAGATGATTTATATTCATTTGGATTTGATGGCTGTTACATGTGGACAGGTAAACTACTTTTTTTTAATCGATTTTAAGTTTTGTTATAATAGACTTGTTACATACTAATGAAAAAAATTCACCAAAGTTTAGTTATTTCTTGTCTTATATTTTTCTAAAGCATCAATAATGTATTTAATTTTTTTAAGTTGTTTATAATATTTATTTGAAATACTCAGTTTAGATGAAATTCTTAGTTCTAAAATACATATATTTGAGAATAACATAAATTTAATTTTACATATAAAAAATTGTCTTCACGTGCAAAAATATTCTTAATAATTTTCTCTTTTTGATGATGAAAAAATTTAATTTTATACCATATATGATGAAATTAAAAAATCAGAAAACAATTTTTCAAAAATTCTAAAAATTTTGTTAATTTATCAGTTTAATATTGCTCAGAAAATTATATGATATGCCTGTTTAATTATTTATATGATTTAATTAGAATATTTCAAACTATGTATTATTTTTTTTTGTAGTGTGCAACAATTTTAGGGGAATTTTGCATGTAAATTTATGTTTTAGTGAAATTTTGGATCTTGAAAATATTCTGTACTCTGTAAGATTCTTTGAAAGCCAAGGTTCTGTCAGAAGCATTTTGTAGGATAGCCTTAGCTTAGAATGCTACCACTCAAAAACTGGGTATACTTGAACTAAAGCCACTAAAAAACCTAATATCCAACAGAGAAGTTTAGAACTGCTAACATTTTTTGCCTGTGTTGAACAGGTATCATCAGTCAAACTAATCCCCCAGCTCCTGAAACAATGGGGGATTGTTGTATATGTGAGAAGAGGGGAGGTGATGTAAGAAGAGATAAAGAGGGGAGGGAAGGATAATAGGATTTATAGTTCAAAGAAAGATGTCCACGCTGTGAAGAAAGAGTAAATCTTGCAAAAAGTGAATGTGTTATTGTGGGTGATCTTATAAATTTCCACCTGCTCAAGATGTTTGAGAAAGGGCTGCCAGGAAGAGTTATGTAAGAGTCGTGCACAATCAAAGTCTACATCGATGTCTGGGTAAGAGGCAAAAATAGCCAACACAGTGTTGGCCTATTTTTTCATGATGGAAGTCTCATGTTCCTTGAGGTGGGTGTTTAATGGGCATATTATAGCATCTATGTATTCTAAGTGGAGGCTGGATGTATGATCGGTGATGGGGATAGTGCAGTTATCTGGTTGGAGGTACTGTACATGTTTGGATGGTATTTGACATTGGGGAGAAGGGAGGAAATGAAGGGACTTCTACAGAAGACTAAATGAAAGTTATTTTTCTTGGATATTTCCTTGTATAGGGGAGCTAGCTTCCTGTCATAAGTGATAGTCCTATAAACTGTCCTGGGTGCGATTTTTTTGGCAAGACAGAAGTGGTGGAGGAAAGGTGACATATAAAGAAAGCCTGATTTAATAGTCTGTGACGAGTCAGCCATGCAGAATTGCATACTGGGTGATTGCAACATCTGTCTCCTGCCGAATGTGCTTCACTCAACCACCATGTACAATCTATTTGCCTTCATAAAGCTATCCATCTAGTCAGGAGGCATAAATACACTATCCTTAAATTGCTCATAGGTCTAGAAAACATCAATCTAGGCTCTTTTGCTCTCCCATATCAACACTCAAGTCATCGACCAGGCAGATTCTGTTAATTCATGCCTCCATCTACAGCACAAAAAGATCTCCTGGCTGCTTAGCACACAGAAATAGACCAAACAACTTGGTCACCTCCAAGATAGAAAACCAAAACAGAAAACTACCTTTGCTGTCAGATGCAATCTCACCATCAGGAACAACTCAGCCCTTTGGATATCCATACAAGAATTCAAAAAATGGATGAATTCTAATGATAAATCTAAAGTATTGTCCTCATGTATAGATCTACTAACCGCAAAGGCATCCAGGAATATACACTGGACGACAAAAAAAATAACGCACCAGGAAGGACTTGTTGGATTTGAACAAAAATTGGTATGTGACATTGTCATAGCTAGACAGGTATATGATTGCAACCATAAAGCAAAAACATACTTTATTGTGCAGTAATGTTCAATACAGTGCAGGCACTAATATTCCCGTTGGGCCGCCTCTAGTGCGGATATAAGCTGTGATATGCCTCGGCATGGAGGCATAAAGGTTCCATATAATGTTCTGTGGCATATCTGTCCACACGTGATGCAACTGGGACTCAAGATGCGTCAGATCCCGCGGCTGTCACAGCTGGCGTCCCAGGTAGTCCCACACATGTTCGATTAATGATAAATCTGGAGACCGTGCAGGCCAAGGAAGTGTGGCAATGTTATGTAGGCATGCTTGGGAGACTCGCTGCAGTGTGTGGCTGGGCATTATTCTGCTGGAATATGCCTGTCGGAAGCCCTGCCATGAGGGGCAACACATGTGGCCGGAGGTTGTATTGCACATATCGTTGGGCTGTGAGGGTAGTACGCATGACAACTAGAGGTGTCCTACTGTCGTATGTTATGGCTCTCCACACCATAACACCAGAGGGTTGGGCCCGTGTGCCGCTCCACAGTATAGGCTGGGTTGACGCCTTGACCAGCAGGCCACCATACCCTCACACGGCCATCGTGAGCCCCCAAACAAAAGCGGGATTCATCGCTGAAGACAATATGCTGCCAGTCGGTAGCTGTCCATGATTGTTGTGCAAGACAGCACTGCAGATGGAGGCGTTGGTGGGTGGCTGTTAATGGTAGAACACATACTGGCCATCGGGAGACCAATCCGCCTTCTACTAAGCGCCTGGAAATGATGCAGCTGGATACACAGTTTTGTAACGCAGGTGCCACTGCTGCATGAATGGTAGACGACGAAGCTGTAGGTGCTATCCGTGCTTGACGTACAATGAGATGATCCTTCTTCCTGGTGGTCTGTCGATAGCGTCCGGAGCCTGTTTGCCATTCATGCGTTCCCCTACATCCCCACTGCTCATAATACATCCTAACAGTTCCATCAGAATGGTTCAGATGGCAGCCAATCCGGCGATATAACCATTCTCCTCCTCTCAATCCAACGATGCGACCTCTCTCAAACTCACTTAACTGAGTGTAAGGCCGTCGAATGTGTCATAGAGGCATGTCTGTCACGTGGCTCTGGTGGCGATACAAAAAAAGAACCTGATCCCAAAAGCTAATCATTTACATATCTAGCTATGATGATGCAACATATCAATTTTTATTCAAATCCAACAAGTCCTTCATGGTGCGTTATTTTTTTTGTCGTCCAGTGTATTTGTGACATACACTACTCTGTTGCTCCAATAACTACCTCATTAAGCTACAGTCTAGGATTCTACGATTCACCAATACCTCTATGGAAGGTATCCTTCATCCACGTAACAGAAGCATTACATAGATGAAGGATACCCCAGCTAAACCACGTATCTTTGCATTCGCCAAGACTCAAATCTGAAATACAACTTTGGCCCATTGTGGATAAATATTCATCACCCACCATTCTGCTCAAAAGGAAGATCAACAGTTTCATCTTACACCAACTTCTTCTTTATCCATACTCCATTGCTAATGCCTTGGAATTACTCAAATGCCCAAAGACTTTTATGTCCAGGTAACAGCAGAGTCCAGGGCCCTTTACACTTTACAGTAAAGTGCAAAGGACCCTGGACTCTACTGTGACTTTCAATCTCTATCCATCCATCCATATTGAACCATACTTCTGCTCTCTGTAATTTCCTCCTCTCATATGTTCAAGACTTGGATTAACATCACCATAATATTTTAGAACTGGCTGATCTACTTTGCCATACTTCCTTCTTTTCCTTCAAAGGCAACAGGTTTCTATAAGGTAGGAGTGTCCCTATGGGCAGCCCCCTATCAGGCACCTTGTGCTATCTAGTTATTCAGCAGCTTGAGACCACCATCCTTTCCAGCTTCACTAACTACATTCTTCTATGTACATAGTATGTCAATGACATTTTCATAAACTGTCATAATAAATCTTGTATCCAGGAATTCCTGCAAAAAATCAACAACCCCTATGGCCTAAGGCCCCATCTTGAACAAGATAACAATCAAACTGTTCATTTCCTGGACATCCTGCTTCACTCATCCAAAAGATGCATCACTATCAGGTCTATAGGAAGCCTACACACCACCTAACCTTCATCCTTGCAATCTGTTCATCTTCAATATGGTTGGGTTGAAGGCCTTAATTCGTAGGGTCTTCACTCATTTGTCAAACGTGCATGACAGAGATGTAGAGCTCTTAACAATCACCCAGTATGAAACTCTGCATGGCTACTCTTCAAGACTATTAAAGGCCTAGTAATGTTCAAAATAACCACTCAGTCGGTTTGACGAAACACAAAATTTATATTTACAATATAAATTTTATTTATATTGTAAATTATATTATAAATATTATATTGTAAAATTTATATTTACAATATAAATGTACAAAATACTACAAATTAGAGTCACAATTAAATATGCACAAACACTAATCCAACGACAACCGACTATTCCCGTACACGTTCGTCGAAAGAAACTCCTTACGATCAAACAGACTTGTAATTAACAACACCTCTGAGTCAGGAACAAGTTCGTACTCAACCACTGGGGTTTACTTTCCCCAGATTTCTGTAACGTCCAATGAGAGAGTTAGTTAGCACTTCGATAACGACGATCCTAATCCGATCCGATCTTCCCGATACGAACTCCGCCGATCCCGATACAAACTCACGATACGAGCTCCTGTTTCCGCCGAAACTAAGGCTTAAATAGTCCCAACGTTCGAATCGTCTGCCAATCAAATTTGAATTCTTCCACAACGGCCGCCAATGGTCATTTCCCGCCGGCCAATCGTCTGTCTGTCGTCGATTTGAAACTCAACGGTTCTTCTAACGGTCGTTTCTAACGGCTGATCCTAATGGCTTTTCCGTTATGAAAGTTCGTTATAATAAAACAGGGAGGAAATCGCTCGCCTAGCGATTCCAAACCCTACACCTCCGCGGCCAAGGATCAAACTGCGCTTAGCTCAAGCCTGTTTGATCCAACAACAACACACAGCAATTTTTCAAATGTTCTCTAGTGCGGACTGACCCTTAACTTTTGGTACAACCGGGAATGTTCACTCGCACCTACGCACAGAGATGCTTACGGAACCTAATAAGACCCGATCAGTTCGATGTCCACGCGCATTTTTACTATGATCTTATCCGTATTTTAATGCGATTTCCCTAGTCCGATCCATGACACATATCCTTTAAAACTACTAGTCCAGGCGTCCCACGCCGAAGGCAAGGAACGTAGGGGAAAATCTCCAATTTGTTCGTGTTCCCGGCTGCGATCGTACACCTGACGCATAGGCAGAGCCATCGCTACTTTTCCGACGCTTTCGCCCGAGCCAAATCCTATTCTGACCGTATTAGTCTGTGTTCGGCGGACTTCTAGTTTGTCCCTTTGGCCCAACTGCTTTCTGCCGTTCTCTAATCTTCTCCAGCGGCCACCCTCGCATTCTTCCCTTTCCAGCGCGTCGATTTTGTTGACCCGGTACACTTTCCTGACCAAAATCTTACCCCGAACACTCAGTTCCTCCGCCCCTGCGAGCATCATAATGCGAGCCGTCGTAATGCAAACTGTCGCACTGCTCAGGTACTCGTTCCAACTCTGCCAGTACCTTTGAATACCCGTCGCCATTTCTCGACGGTATGAACCACCGTGAATGCGATTCGTCACCTTCTGACCGCCTAATTGTTCTTCCTGTGGGGTCTTGTAAGCTAGCCCCAACATCCTTTCCTTCCCTTCTGGGAGTTTTTCAGCCTGTTTAAATGGTTTGCTGATACCACCATCCTGACCTATGTTGTCTTTGGGGACTGACGTGTCTTCCCCGCCCCCGGCAACTTCTAATAGTCGGGGGAGCGACCTATCTTGGACTTGGGTGTCCCGTGGGCCCGACCCGTTTTCCTCACTGTCGCTAATCCCGCTGTCCACCGTCTCCGAAAGACGTTCCGGTTTTTCCCCCTTCCCTGCATATCTTCGTTCTGGTCAGCCACCTTTTGGTGGTCCTCTTCCGATGCCGGTACGCCCGGGGTCTGATTTACCGTGCCTGCTACAGCACGCGATACAAGCCCCGACTCTTGTGATTCCGTGGGATCTTCCTTCCCCAATTCTATCAGGTTCGTTACCTTATCAACCCAGTGACCGAAGGCTCCAACGAGTTGGCTTCTCTCCTTCATTCCCGTCACCGCTTTAGGGACCCATGACTCCCTTAAACTCGACGCTTCCGTTCCCGAAACGTCCTTAGCTGGGGGGACCACTTCCGTCGCCTACTACCTCAGTTCCCTTCAGCGACCTCCCGACTTCAAGTTGACTACTGTGAACTTCCTCCTCTCGTCTTGCCGCTACTCCACT
Source organism: Centruroides vittatus (assembly GCF_030686945.1). Classification (NCBI taxonomy): domain Eukaryota; kingdom Metazoa; phylum Arthropoda; class Arachnida; order Scorpiones; family Buthidae; genus Centruroides; species Centruroides vittatus. Next base: position 320,331 of record NW_027120744.1, read on the forward strand.
AGACTCTCTAATGTCTCGATCTACCTGTGAGTTGCGCCTACTTTCTACTATTAGCATGGGGGCCTTTGCTACTTTGACTCTAGAGGTTTCCGTCCTCGATTCGGCTACGTGCGTGGGCCTTCCTTCTCCCTGCATTGCCTCGACCCGATCCCTTACTTCCCCGCTGCCCGGTGGCTCAGAGAGTTTGGACGCTCTCACCTCCGCCACCATGCGGTCCACTACCTTGGGTCGCCTGCGTTCGGCCTCGTCGTCTACCCGCCTATCAGGACACCCTCTTTTCTGCCGGTCAGTTTCCCTTGGCCTATCCAATTCCCCCTGCGGCTTGTTTCCCGACGAGCTAGTTCTATCCCTGAAGTCGCGGTTCCCCTCGACTTTAAGTCCTTCGTGTCGTGTTTGCTGTTCCGGCCGCCTTGTATCGTCTAATTTTCCGGTGGTCTCCAGCCGTAACATAACCTGTTCCAATCTTATCTCTGCTCTCCTTAACGCCTCTGCCCCTACTTCTTCAATTTTCGCTCTTCTCTTCGCTTCTGCCTCTGCTTTAGTTTTTCTCGCCGCCTTGATTTCCGCGATTCTCTCCTTGCTCGCTGCCTTTATTTCCGCTGTTCTCGCCTTGGCTTTTGCGATCTCGGCCCGTAACCTACGCGCTTCAAGTTCACGACTCAACCTGCTTGTCCTACACGACGTCCCTTGCTTGTCGTCCTCCCAGTCTCTAGCCTCTAGCTGCCGTGATTTCGCACGTCTAGGCATCTCTGTGTGCTAGCGAGAAACAAATAATTTACCTGGGTCTAATTGCTGGCGATGCTCTGTACGTACGTCTGCTTCTCTGTCGTAGCTCAGTTCTTCCGATTCTTTGGAGTGTAATCCAAAATAATTCGACGTAATCCAACGTATCCAAAGTATCCTGTCGAGACTGCGCCAGTAATGTTCAAAATAACCACTCAGTCAGTTTGACGAAACACAAAGTTTATATTTACAATATAAATGTACAAAATAATACAAATTAGAGTCACAATTAAATATGCACAAACATTAATCCAACGACAACCGACTATTCCTGTACAAATTCGTCGAAAGAACTCCTTACGATCAAACAGACTTGTAATTAACAAAACCTCAGGGTCAGGAACAAGTTGTACTAAACCACTGGAGTATACTTTCCCCAGATTTCTGTAGCGTCCAACGAGAGAGACAGTTAGAACTTCGATAACGACGATCCTAATCCGATCCGATCTTCCCGATACGAACTCCGCCGATCCCGATACGAACTCACGATACGAGCTCCCGTTCCCGCCGAAACTACGGCTTAAATAGTCCCAACGTTCGAATCGTCCGCCAATCAAATTTGAATTCTTCCACAACGGCCGCCAACGGTCATTTCCCGCCGGCCAATCGTCTGTCTGTCGTCGATTTGAAACTCAACGGTTCTTCTAACGGTCGTTTCTAACGGCTGATCCTAACGGCTTTTCCGTTATGAAAGTTCGTTATAATAAAACAGGGCGGAAATCGCTCGCCTAGCGATTCCAAACCCTACAGGCCTTATATGTCACCTTTCCTCCGCCACTTCTGTCTTGTCAAAAAATCGCACCCAGGACACAGTTTATAGGACTATCACTTATGACAGGAAGCTAGCTCCCCTATACAAGGAAATATCCAAGAAAAATAACTTTTATTTAGTCTTCTGTAGAAGTCCCTTCATTTCCTCCTTTCTCCCCAATGTCAAATACCATCCAAACATGTACAGTACCTCCAACCAGATAACTACACTATCCCCGTTCCTGATCATAGATCCAGCCTCCACTTAGAATACATAGATGCTATAATATGACCATTAAACATTCACCTCAAGGAACATGAGACTTCCATCATGAAAGGATTGGCCAACACTGTGTTGGCTATTTTTGCCTCTTACTCAGACATTGATCGTGCATGATTCTTACATAGCTCTTCCTGGCAACCATTTCTCAAACATCTTGAGCAGGTGGAAATTTATAAGACCACCCGCAATAACACATTCACCTTTTGCAAGGTTGACTCTTCACAGCGTGGATGTCTTTCTTTGAACTATAAATCCTATTATCCTTCCCCTCTCCTCTTTATCTCTTCTTACATCACCTCCCCTCTTCTCACATATACAACAATCCCCCATTGTTTCAGGAGCTAGGGGATTAGTTTGACTGATGACACCTGTTCAACACAGGCAAAAAATGTTAGCACCTTCGAACTTCTCTGTTTGATATTAGGTTTTTGCAGTGGCTTTGAGCCTTATTTTGTCTTCATTGTAGATATCACATGGTTTTTCCAAAAAAGTTTATAGTCTTTTCAGCCATACTTCTGTGTTGTCATTGCCTACTATTGAATTTTTTCTAGCTAACTTTTTATATTAATATATTAAGCCATGTTAATTCTTAAATCTCATTATCTAGTTATTGAATGCAGAGAAATTTTCCATATTCAGCTGTACTGTAATCATCTTTTCCTTTTCATGATTAATGTTTTTATCAACTGGAATATTTAATGCCCATATCTGCTAGAATTATGTGAAAACTATATATTTTGTTTGGCAAATGTCAACTTCTGTTTTCCTCTTCTTACTAGTATTGTAATAAACAAAAATTTTTTCTTCAACTATATAAAAAGATAGTGTAGTTCAGTGATTCTCAACCACTATGCCATGGCACTTTTAGTGTGTTGCAAGATTTTTGAAGTGTTCCGTCACTGCAAATACCCATACATTAGTGACATCAGACAAGTAGTTCAATTGGTTCTACCTTCCTAGGGTGCATTTAGAAATTGTAACTGGTGTTACCGGTAACTGCCAGTAGTTACCAAGGCATTTAGAAAATGTTACCTAAATATCCAACTGCATTTAAAAATTACTAGTATGATGTCTCTGGTTGTCTTGCGGTACTTACTGAAGTAACCATGTGTGTTGCCAAATTTTTAAATTATTAAAAGTGTACTGTGATGAAAAAAGGTTGAGAATTACTGGTGTAGTTATTTGCTGATCTTCCTGTTTCAGTTACATATATTGTTGATATGTTATATAGAAAAATTTCAATTTTGTATTTAACTCATATTTTATGAAAAATGTTTGATTATATTTTTATAATTAAATTTTAAGTTGTATATTTTTTTCTAGGATTTGAAATCTAATGATGTCTTATTAAATAGACAAAAATAATTATTTTATAATAAATTTTGTTATGAAGAAATTCATTGGTATTATTTTAAGTATAAAAATGTTATTAAGTATATTAATTCTTCTTTATCAACTTTCTCACTTTTTACATAATAAATATTTATGGATTTACATTATACATTTAGTCATTTGATTCTCTAGACTTTTTATTTTAATCACTATTAACAAATTTTTTATAATTCTTGTGAAAAGTTTTTTCATTCAGATATAAAATTTTGACTTCTTTCCATTTTGTTTCTGTATTTTTAACAGTTGTTTTTCAAGAACCACTTTTTTCCTTCTTTGATTTGTTAGATTGATTCTTTAAATTTCTTTTCAGTGAATTTTGTGAGATTTTATACAAGATTAAATAATGCGATAAATCTAAAAAGAATTATTTATAATTAGAATATATTTACAAGAAATATTATTTAAAGATTATTTTATTTAAATGTATGTGAATTGAACATGTTAAAGGTTTTTGTTGTTATTTTAAATATTTTTACAAGATTTTAAAAAATGTTTAAATTTGTCTTATTTTTTTTATAGGTGGAAGATGCAATAAAGTTCGTGATATAAGTCATCCTTTTATTCAAAAAGGAGATGTAATAGGCTGTATTATTGATTTATCCATTCCTTTAATGTCATTTACTGTAAACGGAGTTAAAGTTAAGGGTTACTTTAGGAATTTTAATGTTGATGGCATGTTTTATCCAGTAATTAGTTCTTCAGCAAAAATAAGGTATGTCGAAAAAATTACTGAATTTGAACATATTTAAAAACTAAGGTTTTCTATTAAAAAATTTTATTTTAAGTTATTAATTAAATCAAATTCATATTTTTGAATGTTTATTATAATTATTGATTTTTGACATCACCTTTTACCACACTAATATATCTGTTTTATCTGGACATAACTATAAATTTTCCATCTGATAAAGTTTGTTGAGATACATTTAAGATTGCAGTTAAAGGATTTTTGAAGATAGTTTTTTGTTATTTTATTTCATCCATGACTCTTGTCAGGAGTAAAATAATGAGACTATAATGCTTCTCTTATCACTATGATTACAAAAGTATATTCTTTTCTTTTTCTTCATATCATTAAGAAGTGATAAAGAAATTGCAAAGGAATTATGTTTGTACTTATTGAATAAACATTCAAAACAAATTTTATAGTATTCTAGAACAGCATTTTTCAATCTTTTGAGAATGGTAGAAGCTTTCTGATGATTTTTGAGTTTTGGGGAACATCAAAATATGTATTAAGTAGGTAAATGTGGTAATAATTTGAAAACAGTTGATCTATGCATGCTTGATGGCAGTTTCTGTACTTGTAAGGTTTACAGGTATGTTTTTGGAGATTAAATATAACTAATTTAATTGAATATACCATTGTCTCAGTGTTGTACAAGGAAGATTTATCATTTCTAAATTTATAAAAATTTGGATGTAAAAACCATATTTTTTTGAATATATATCTAATTACCATTATGTTTTTCTATAATATAAGAAAATAAAACAAAAATAGAAAAATAGATTGTAGAAAAAATTTTATAATTTATATGAATAAATTATAAAATGTTAATAAATGTTAAGTTTAATATTTTTGAAACATACTAAAAATTTAAATCCTTGAAAAATATTAAAAATTTAATGAATAACTTCTAAAATATTTTAAAAATAATTTTAGTAATATGCCATAAAAGTATACTTGAAAATTTAGATTTATAATTCTTAAATTAAAATGATTAACAAAAAATACAACCATTTTAAAAGCTTGAAATTTAATTTATTTAACATCTCTGAAACAACTTGAATTTTCCTTTAAAATACATTTGATCATTTAAATTTTACAATAAATTTAAAAGTGCAAATAGTTTTAAACATTTTAAGTCTCAATGCAATAAGTTAAAAAATATATAAATTCTTCAATAAAAACAAGCTAATAGTTTTCTTTGCATACAAAAATTTTAAATTATAAAAGTCAATTAGATTAAAAATTTAAAAATATTAAATTTTTTTTAATGAATTATTTTGTATTATTATTGTTTAAAGTAAAAATAAGATAGATGTATGTGATATTTTTTTCTATTATATTATGATATATTTTAAAAATATAAATACAAATTTTAAAATGTTACAAAACAACAAAGCCCATTAATACAAATAAGAAGTGTGAATTAGTTTTAGGGTTTCTCAAACGGAATTTCGATTGTTTTTTAACCCAGGAAATATTCCGGGAAATTTTTCTTATCCCAGGAAATCCTGCAAATTTCTTAAAAATTCACTTTTTTCTTATTTTATGTTAAGGTTGAGGAAATTTTGCAAATAGAAAGTATAATTAACTCATAAACTGTCAGAATACATTTGTATTTATTAATTTTAAACCTACTTATTAGTTTTTTTTTAATTTTTGCTCATTATGGCACGTCACAAATGGTCAATAATCAATATGTAGCTTATTTGTGGCAGGACTCTCAAAATTCTTTACCAGTAATATCTGGAATAATTGTGCTTATGCTGTCTTAATTTTTAAACATGCCCAGTAGCTTCAATAACTGCTTAATGCCAAGCTGTGCAAATTGGGCAAGGATACAAACGAGTACGAAGTCTGCAAGTATGAAGTTTCTCTTCGTAACCTGATTATTAAAGACAAACAAACTGCCGAATTATTGGGCTACGATGTTTCTATTAAAGCAGTCGAAGTAGACAAATCAAGAATACTAGAGAACAAAATAAGTACTACAAACTAGAAATCTTTCAGGATACAGGTGAAAAACGCATAATATTTGTCTTCTCTTAAATGCATTAAACATGATTCCAATCACATCAATTGAATCGAAAAAGGCATTCTTGGTAGCAAGACTTGTCATTACTAAAATAAGAATTAGATTGAGTGATCGGAGTATTGACGATCTTTGTTTTTTAAAATCTTATAAAAATTTACAATATTTTGTATTATATTTTATTTAAAAAATCAAAAATTACCTTCTAAGTTAGAAGTTTGATCTAAGTTCATTTTTTTTAATTTTCAACTCAATTCAAAGGCATTTTTGTTGTTGTTGTATGCAGTTTCCAGCAAACTTCAATAAATTCTTTCTATTTGTGAAAATTTCTACGTAATTCAAAGGTAATTTTTAATATATATCTTACACAGCATTATTAGTATGATTTTGGAGGTTACAGAACGTATTAAATTACTTTAAAAAATGAAAAATAATTATATCATTTGATTTCATGATATTTTGTATATCTTAAAAGTAATTAATTTTGTCTACGGATCCTGGGAAACAGTTCACTTTTATCCCGGATCCTGGGACAAGCAAAAGACTAGGAAATGAGAAACCCTAATTAGTTTTAAGGGTTTCCAAAAGAGGGCTCTAGTTGTAAATTTTAGCAGTCAAATCTGAATTATATTTATTGATTGCTAAATTCTCACATTTATGTTTAAGTCAAAAATAGTAGATGAGTTAAGAGTCAGATTTTTATAAGTATTAAATTAGAGCTTCCGAAAGAGCATTTTTGACAGTTGTTACTGTATTTTTTTCACAAGAAAAAAAAACAGCTGCAGACAATCACTGGAAGCTTATCAAAACTTAGTGTGTCTTCTCCCTGAACTAAAACCTATGAGTAGTGGTGTAAATGGTTTAAGAGTGGTAATTTTGATGTTAGTAACAAAAAAATACTTGGGACAGCCAATAATGTTTGAAGATGCCAAATTGTTTTACAAGATTGATCGTTTTATTGTCATGGTATTTATTTCTTGCCATAAAAATGGAAAAAGGTTGTAGAAAAAAGAAAAATATTTTGACTAATATAAATTGTTTCATTTCTTTATAATAAATACATTTTTTAGCTAGAAAAAACTCTCAAAATTAATTTACACACCTAAATAAAAATTTCTAATATTAGAAATTAATGCAAGAATTTTGAATATTACTTTGTGTTATGAACCCTAACATAAGTTTAAATTTTAAAACTATATTTTTATTTATTTAGTTGCCGTTTTATTTTTGGAGGTGATCAAGGTCGATTAAGATATGGTCCACCTGATGGACATTCACCTCTTGTGGAATGTCTTCAGCCTCAACAAATTTTGACTATTGAACCATGTTTTCAATTTGGAGAACTTAATAAAGGAATAGTTTACGGGCCTTCATTAGAAACTGATGATACAGCATTTGTTCCACAACCAGTTGATACTGCAGGGGTGAGAATTGCTATGAATTTCTATATTTAATTGTTAAATACATTTTTATTGTATTTAAAAAGAATAATCAAAGTTCAAATTGATTATTACAAAGAATTGCTTTTAGCCCTTGGTATAATTAAATTAATTAAATATCTACCTTACATTAGTAGATATTTAATAAATCAAATTGATTATTTTAAAAATTTTGAGATTTTTAATAATATGTATAGATTTTAATCTGTTTATTAAATAATTTTTTATTGAATATTTAATCTAATGATGCTTTCCAAAATGATATTCATAATGTTTTTTATTAATCAATATAAACATTAACATGGAAAAATATTATGGTCTGAATTAAATTTACATTTAGAGTTCAATTACAAACATCTTTGTCTTCTTAATCCATGTCTGTTGGCATCATGTTAGGTTTTTAACATTTGTCTTTCTATAGCCAGCTGGTTTGATTTCAGTAATTTGAGTGTTCTGTTCTAGGTCTTCCTCTTCCTTGCAGTTTTCTCTAAATATCATCTCATCAAGAAATCTGGTATACCAGTCTGAATGTTTTAAAAGACTTTCAGTTAGAATCAAAACTAAAATGCTTAATATATCTATTATTTGTTTCAAGTTTCAAATTTTCTACAATTCTTTGTGATTTATTGTTCCATATTGTGAAAGAAAGTAAAAATGTAATCCCTGAGTGCTAAGACATGTTTTGTATTAGACGGCGCTATGTTGGTAAGCTTCACATTGTTTTTGTCATAGGTCACTGTCTTGTTTGGTCTGCTACGTCTCTGTGTGGCATGGTGTCTCCCCACATTCAGCTTTTCTTCATGTTACATATAATTGTATATTTCTGTGTTGTTAGATTCATTTATTTGCTTTATTTTCTGACACATATTTCAATTCTAATGTTTTTACAATGATTTTGCTTATGACCAAAGAGATACTGCAATATTTTCTCCTGCTGCAGATAGTTTTTTGTTTGTTAATTGATCTTTATTTCCTAAGGTTATCTTGGGAAAATAAGATGAAAACAAGGCAATGAGTTTCTATTTCTTTAACTGCAAAAATAGTTGTTTAATTTATAAAATTTTGAAATTACTGTGAAATTTTACTACTACAGTGGAACTTCGGTATATGTCTGCTTTAGAATACGTCCTGTTTGGATGAAACAAATTTTGCTCGGTATACGACTTAATTCGATTATATGCACCATCTATGAACAAGTAGCACTATCGGTGTACTAGACGTTCGCGGTCCCACGGTTTATAACTTTGTTAAATTTCTTCTGATTTTAATTTTTGTAAGCAAAATTTTATTATTTTTATTAATCATGAATTGCAAAAAGGCAAATGAAAAGTAACAGAAAACTAAAAAAATGACTAGAATCACAATGGAACTGAAAAAAGAGATTGTTGAGAAATATGAAAGTGGCATGGGTGTTCGAGATTTAACTGTTGCATACCGTATTCTAAGAACGACGATATCGACAATTGTGAAAAATAAAGACATTATTAAATCTGCTAATGTTGTGAAAGGGGTTTAATCAATTTCTAAACAGATTATTAGTATTAAGGAGAGTTTGATTTGATTTGATTTTGATTTAATGATTTAAATAATTTAATACAATATACTGTAATAACTTTAAAAATCTATAATAATATTTTTTTTTTATTAATGTGCTCAAACTGTGTTTAAATTATTTTACAACCCCATTAATATACCATATCAAGAGGGTTTTTTTTTACATGAGAACGGATTAATCATTTTTACATTACTTCTTATGGGAAAGGTTGGTTTGGTATACATCCTATTCGGTATAAGTCCAAACGTCAGGAACGAATTAAAGTCGTATACCGAGGTTCCACTGTATTTTTAAAATTTTTTCATTTGTATTATCTGAAATACTAAATTTATTTTGTGGAGAGTTAGAAAAATTTTTATCTTTTATTACTTAAAATAGAAGATACACAACTATCACATTTGTGCTTGGTTAATAGTAAATATAGTAATAAATAACAGTAAATATTGTTAAGAAGATATACGTGATGTCCTAGAAGTCCTTGACATATTTTTAAAATTTCTAAAAAAGTTACGTGGGATAGAACATAATTGGTTACTCATTTTAGGAACTTATCTCAAAGTTTTTTTCATGCAGTTAATATACCTCAAAATTTCAAAATTCAATTTTTATTCACGTATGTTCTTAATTAGATTTTGTAACAGTTGCAATTGTTCTGTGCAACAAAATGTGCACATTTTGAGGTAAGTTCCTACAATCAGTAAACATCATGTTTTATCCCATGTAGTTTTTTTTAAATGCATCAAAGACTTTTGGGACACCTTATATATTATTATAAAAATAAATTGAATTATTACAAAAACACATAATGAGAATCACAGATTAAAAGAAATTAAAATATTTTATGTTATTTTTTCCAGATTACTTTACCTCCGTATATTGAATCAATTCGTGATAAGTTGGCAGAAAATATTCATGAAGTTTGGGCAATGAATAAAATCAGTAGTGGCTGGTCATATGGAGAAGTAAGTATACTTTTAATTTTAGTTTAAAATATTAAATTATTTTTAATGATATTGAAATCTTAATTAAGATTATATATTTATTGTAGATTAGAGATGATATGATGAAAAGACATCCTTGTTTAACTTCATTTGAGAGATTACCATTAGCTGAGAAAAAATATGATACTACTCTAGCTTTACAGACTCTTAAGTAAGTAATTCAATGTTTTAATGATTAAATTTTTCTGTTTTATATTTATAGATATTGAATATTTTTTTATTTTGATATTTTGCTTGAAAAATTATTGCACTTAATTGATTTTATCATCATATTTTTTAAACTAATGTTCAATATGTTATATCATATGAGTGAACTTAAAGGATTCAACATATCTTAGGATCTTAGAAATATGAGTTCATAAACATATTAATGTAAAAGGAAAAAAATTATTTAATACTTTTGGAATTTTCATATATTATTAATTTTGTAGAGAAAATGGGAATTAATTGTATTAATAGTATTTGTTTTACATACCATATTTATTCTGTTATAAGCTGATGTTGATTGTAAGCTGACTTCAAGAAATTGAAAATGAAAATAAATAAAAAATGAAAATTTATTAATCAAGCATAAGGAATAAATTTTACACCATTTAATTGTTCAATTACTGTCATCAGATGACTCAGATTCAACATCACTTGATTCTTTGTTGCTGTCTTCCTACAGAGCATCATCATCTGTGTCGTCAAGTGCACTTGAGATCAAACACTTTTTAAATGCACCAGTGATGTTTAAGGGTTAGCTTGCAATCAGGTAAATATGGTAATGTTAAAAGAAATTGATTTGATTTATGATTTATGATTTGAATTTTGATTTATAATTACAAAGCATTTTTTCGTTTATAAATTGTTAGAACAATGATGAGGCAGTCCTTTAACTTAGAATTAAACTTTATTCTAATCTAAGACTATACATGCACTTGTTTATTCATCCATAACTTGGTGAGCAACTGAAAACAGGTTGCTTCTTGTTTTGAGCGGTCTTGCACAGGTATTGCCAATTTCCTAACATAAATGCATTTTAAATTTCATATTTAAATTTTAAGTTCTGAGCTTTAACTTGAGGTAACTTTTGAATATATGCCAGTAATATTTGTGCCTAATACGAATTCCTTCTCAGTTACACCATACAGACTTCAAGTTGAAATTTCTTCACACACGTATTTTTCACGTTTTTCTAGTCAAAATTTCTTTACATGTGAAATTTCTTCATTTTAAACTTATATATTTGTAATAATTGTTAATAGCCTGGTCAGTATTAGCATTACTCATAGATTCTCTAAGTAATATTCAATTAACAATAATTTATACATGGTAAAAACATATATTTAGTATCATAATAATGATTAGTAGTTTATATTAATTTTATTAAATATTGTGATAAACTTTATTATTATATGATAGTCTAAAAATTAATATTTTTGTCTATTACAATAGATTAATACAGTATATTTGTCTATTACATTGGGTTAATACAGTATATTTGTCTAAGTTTTGCTAGGAGACTAGAGAATACAACTGGACATTCAATATATTTGCATGTTATGACAGTCACAAGTCTGAATTCCTGTTTGAGTAGATATTTTTTCTCATTGTATCAAATTTGATTACATTAATTCAAACTTACTAATCATCATTAGCATCATAATTAGGGATTGCAATTGCTGGATCCCTCATCCAGCAATCCAGCTGGATCCAGCGCATTCTTTGGCCTGCTGGATCCAGCACTTGGTGCTGGATCCAGTGCTGCGAATCCGCAAATACTCAATTAACTTTCTAAATAATTGCACAAAAGTCTACGTCGTTGCGTTGCCGCTTTGCTAACTACTAGACTGCTACTAATTACTTACTCACTACTTTACTAACACTAATAATTAAATTACTTATAAATAAACTATACCTTAATCAATCCAGCAAAATTTAATAAAATAATAACGTATTCAATCGCTTTTAACGATCTTCCTCAGTTACAAAAATATAAAACATTAACTATAGAACATAAAATGTGTTTGGAATAAATATAAAAATAATAGTGCTTAATTACATCTCTTTTTTTTTTAAACAAGATACATAGATGTACTGCCAGGTCTGATAATTTTCGTATTGTATACCGACATAATCCCACTGTTTTCAAACTTTTAAGAAACGATAAAAAGAAAGAGGATCGGAATTCAACAACGGGTATATATTCGGTGCCTTTACACAACCAACGTTTCAATTCCAAGCTTGTTTATGTGGGTGCAACGATGCGCAGTTTAAAACAAAGGCTCAAGAGCACAAATATACAATCAGTAAGAACCTTGACAACACTGTGCTGGCATCATACGCAAGACAGAAGGATGTTAACGTCCAATGGGATCAAGCGGCAATTATAAAAACGACGACGAATAGGCAAACAGTCAAACATCTTGAGAGATTGGAAATCTGCAAGGCGCACATGACAACTGGTTGTATAAACCATAGAGATGCGGACTCATTGTCTACCGTGTGGAGATCCTTTTACATTAATAAATGTTATTAACGGATAATGCTGGTTTCGTTGGATCTTATATACAGGGTGTTTTTTTTTTTTTAACTGATGGTACTCAGAGACATCTGAAGAGCAATCTAACAGCCGGACTGTCGCCAAATTTGGGAGAGTGACTAAGGACCACATGGGAAAGAGATTCCGTGAAGAAAAAAGTAGTACCCAAATTTTCCGGTAGGGGTGGATTTGGCGCTGTTGTAGCAAAACAGCTAAGAATCTGCATGAAATCTAGCTGCAATTAATAAACACATGAATGAATAATCAGACAGCGGTTTCAGTGTAATAACGAAAGTTTAATTAATCAGCAAATAACCTTCTCCCTTCTTTAATGTGATCACCGTCCTGCTGGACAACTCATTGCATCCTGAACACTGTGTTCTCTATGGCCGAACGTAACATGTCCGCAGGAATGTTCATCACAGTTCGAGAAATGTTGTCCTTCATAGTCATCAAGTTTGGGACACTACCAAGATAGACCTTGGACTTTAAGTAACCCCACAGGAAAAAGTAACATGGGGTTAGATCCGGAGAGCGAAGCAGCCATGCAAGTGGAAAAAAGCGACTGATGACCCTTTCTTCAGTGAAGTGCTGGAGCTTTTTCGCTACAACAGCGCTAAATCCTCCTCTACCGGCGAATTTAGGTACTACTACTAAAAGTAATACCTAAATTCTATCTCTTTTCCATATCATCCTTAGTCACTCTCCCAAATTTGGCGACAGTCCGGCTGTTAGATTGCTCTACAGATGTTTCTGAGTACCGTCAGTTTAAAAAAAACACCCTGTATATATTTTTTCCGCTATTTATTTTGTTTATTTATCTATATTTTGTTCGTTTGGGCGTTTTCCGTTAATTTTCATATTTATTCCGAACACATTTTATGTTCTATATTTAATGTTCTATTTTTTTTTTTTTTTTTTTTTGTAACCGAGGAAGATCGGTAAAAACGATTGAAAACGTTATTATTTTATTAAATTTTGCTGGATTGATAAAGGTGTAGTTTATTTAACTTATTCTACTTCCAGTACACAATTTTATATAGGCCTACTTATAAATAACTACAGACTAATATGTAGAGCCTATATATGAAAACTGGTAAGACTGATAGCCACTTAGCCACTGATTATCCGTCCTTACATTATTATCAATCAGTAGAATTATCTTTGCTATTATTTAACTTAAAGATTACATTAACATTTAAAGTTAATTCTCTCTATCTCAAGTGTTAAACCAAACCAAAGTTAAGTTTACTACCTCAATGTGTAAGAAGTTTTACTGATTTATAGTGACCAGTCTAAATAATAATAGTTTCTTAAGTATTTTTTAAAAATGTTTTATTTCATTAAAAAAAAACATAAATTGCAGGATAGATAGATAGACAGATAACACTTTATTGCAGCAAAAATACATCCGCGCTGGATCCAGCTGGAATGATTTCAATCCAGCAAAAATCCAGCTGGATTGAAAACACTGCTGGATTGCAATCCCTAATCATAATGTGACAATATGTTTATATTATTCAAATTTATAGATCTTTAATTAATTTAATGAGCTTAATTTTAATAGAGATTCTCAGCATACTTATTAGTATTTGATGATTGATCATTTAGATTATGCTTTTTAAATTTTATTTATATTGTAACAGAACAATAACAACACAGCTTAGACAAAATACTTTAATTTCTTCACAAGTATGTAATACACAATTAACTATAGAATAGCTTGATACCAATGAATAATGAAATAATACAAAAATAAAGGAACTAAATTAAATAAGATATACATAATAACCTGATTTTGAATTATGTTGTGTGGACTCTGTTCATTGGCTAAGAGCCAAGATGATGGACGTCTATTTCATTATAATAGTAAAGTTATTTAAAGAGAAAAAGTTTATGCTGTTACATTTGATAAATTATTTATTGATCTAAGATTTAATTTTGTCATTTGATAAAGCTTTTCTAATAATCTAAAAATTTCTGAATTGGGATTATAGAAATTTCAAAAATGTAAACTATGCTAAATTCAGAATATAAATGCTATAAATAATTTTGTGTAAATATTAATTTTTGCATTGTTCTCATAATTTCAAATTATTTTTTGTTTAGAACAATTATGGCTATTGGATATCATATTACAGTTGACAAACCACCTGCGAGAATAAAGACTATAAAATTACATAATGAGTAAGTTTTGTTTGTGAAATTTTCCAAATAATTATCCAATATTAAATAGAAATATTTAATTTTGTTCTTTTGATATATACAAAGATTCATTTTAAATATAATTTTAGATAAGTATAATTCTATATATTAATATTATTAAAATACTAAAATATTGGGTTGTTCGGAAAGTAATTTCGTTTTTTTATTACTAGAGGAATTAGATGAATTTTTACCAGCCAATTTTATTATAAACCACATTTTCATTATATACTTTGACAGCTGACATTTTAAGGCTTATTTGTAAAAAATTTTGTTTGATTCTGTACAATTTGTTTTTTTTGGTGACCCATCAAAAAATATGGAAAATCGAAAGCATCATTTTCGGCATATTTTGCTTTTTTATAACTAAAAAATTAAAATGCTTTTCAAACAAGAAAAAAATTGTGGTACATGTTTGAAGAAGATGTGTTGAGAGAAAGACAGTGCCAAGACTGGTTTACAAAATTGCGTTCTGGCAATTTTAATATCAAAGATACACCACATTCTGGATGGCCATTTGAAGCCAATGAAAACAAAATAAAGGTACTGATTGAAGCGATCTGCTGTATAACAACACGTGAAGTCACTAAGAGATTAAATCTGTTAAATTGAACTGTTTATTATTACTTAAAACAAATTGGTTTTGTTTCAAAGCTGGATATATGGGTTCCACATGTTATTAACAAGAGATGCTCTCTATGGTTGGATTTTAAAGAAATTTGTTTTTGAGCTTTTACCAGACAATTTAACAATTGATTCAAAAGTGTACTGCCATCGAGTAAACAAATTGAGTAATATCATCAAACAGAAAAGGCCAGAATTGATCAATTGTTTTACCATGATGATGCCAAATTTCACACAAGTTTGGTAACTTGTCAGAAACTGTTATAGCTTAGATGGGATGTGTTATCACACCAACAATATTCGCCAGATCGGGCACTCTCAGATTATTACTTGTTTCAGTCTATACAAATTTTTTTAACTGTAAGACATTTACTTGAAATGACAATGTCAAAAATCACTTGGATCAGTTTTTTGTGAACAACGATCAAAACTTTTATGAATGTGAAATCATGCTACTACCAGAAACAATGACAACAAGTTTTTGACCATTTTGGTCAAAAACCTGTAATAAATAAATAAAATATTTATTTATTATAAGAATATTGTGTTTATTTTTCTATGGAAAAAATGAAATTATTTTCTGAACAACCCAATATATTAAAATTTATACTATTAAATTTATAGAATTCAAAAATTTACATGCATGAAATTTATTATTTAATTGATTAAGATATGCAATAGAATATTAAAGATTATTTAAACAAAATTATACAAAACCTCCAAATTTATAGGATATTATTTTTTTATAATTTAATTATAATATTTGGAACAATGTTATATTATAATAGTTTCTGAGCACTTATATTTTACATTATCTTATTTTCTAGTTTGCAATTTAATTCTTTTATCTATATATGATAAGTAACTCTAAGAGTTAGACAAAGTTCATTTATATGGTTAGACAATGTAAGGACACATAGGCCTCGGATCATCCCATATGATAAGTAACAATATTTTAATGAAGTATAATTTTGTTTCAATTATTTTGTTTATCATATACTGTATTTAAATTTTGAATTCAATGATTTTGCTGGTTCACATGTTATTTGTTCATCATAACATTTAAATTGTAACGCTACGCGATTATATGTTATTATTATTCATATTTTTTTTTTATCTGTTTACTTTTTGTATGTATTGGGTTTTATTGTATTGTATGATGTCGTGTGTACTTCTTTGTTTTTGTTATGACATCACCTTTTCTCAGGTGCAATGTGAAAAAAATCTTCTGATTGGTCCAGGATGGGACACGTGAGTGAAGCGGACTTCCGGCGAGCAGGGAGTATAAATTAGTGAACTCTCACATTTGAGGCCACTTTTTGTTTTGGATTTGTTGAGGAAAGTACTAAGGTGAGAGGTCTGCAAGAACATTTGAGTTCAGGACGGGAGATCAGGAAATCAGAAAGGGAGACCATCTTCAGTCCGAGAGTACAATCCTTTCCATCGAAACGAAATTGAGGAATAGCAATGAGGGACGTACGTCTTGTAATGTGAATTACATCCAGGTTTCAAATAGAACTATTAGTTTTGAGGTTTGGTGTTTTAGAACGCTTGGGAGCTCGTGGCTGTGTGGCATTCACTTCTAACCTACTATCGTGATTCATTGAAGGTTACTGTATGCATTTATTTTGTATGGGGAAAGCGTGTATATATAGTATTGTAAATTTTGTTAGTTTTAAGTCAATAATTTGTATATTGTGTAAATTTGAGCAGTAGGAATTATCTCACCGTTACCGTATTGTTTAAAATAAATTTTTTGTTGTCATTTACATGCACATGTTTGGTCAACGTCTGAGTCATTAACAAATATATATATATATATATATATTTATATTTATTGTCTCCATGGATTTCGATCTACCAGAAATTACTACAAAATAAAATAAATATTAAACATAATAAAATTAAACATAAATAAAATAATGAATGAATGTATTTTATACATTAATCTCTCCATTTATGTGAATAATTGGTTCCATGAAAACAGCATGTAAATGAAAGTTGTGTAAATGGAGAGATGGAAAGCTGCTTATCAGAGGTATCTATTCCATATTCTTAAAAACTTCAAACATACTGTAGATAGTATATGAAGGGTCACTAACGATTAAAAATACTTGACCTATAAAATGGCAACTACATAGAAATTGTTACAAACAATAAAGGTAAAGTTATTCAATTGGCAACTATTGCTGAAATTCCATCAGAAGTAGCCAATTGGCAATATTTTGTTCAATCTGGCAGCTCTGATACACAAACTGTAGATAAGATTATGGAATCAATTAAATTAGAGAACTTCCAAATTTCTATAAAAGTTATTTCTATGTAAAGTTGATTTACTTTAATGCTTTTAACCCTTAAAAATTTTAAATTTATGTATTATGGTGAAATCTGGTATCTAATTATTTAAAATTTAAAAAATTTTCAGTCATGTTAAAGTGAATTCACATAAATGGAAACCATATAAATGGAGAGATTATTGTATTTTAAAATCTTTAAGATAATGAAAAGTGCATGAAAGAATTGAATACATTGTTTGCATTAATTTTTTTTCAAAATCTAAAACTAACAATAAAAAATTATCTAACTTAATTATCTAACTTCAATGTATTTTAAGCTAATTTTTTGAGTGTTTTGATTTAAGATATTAAATAAATTTGACCTCAAAGTAGGCCATTCTGCCATATTGTATAAATATTAATCATTAAATTAATTTAGGTCAAATAGTTCTGTATAAAAAAATTATCTATCATTAAAATCTTACAAGTATACTAGATATGCTTTTTTGATATATATTATTTGATGATTATATGTAAAAATCTTTAAAACAAGTATTGATATATAAAAAAAGAAAAATAAAGAACAGCTCTATAATTGTGATTTATATATGTATAGTAGAATCTGCATACAGTAAATAGTCTTGATTTAATGGACTAATTTGGACAAGGAGATGTATGTTAAAGTCAAACGTCTGTTATTTAATAAAGATTTTCCAAATGATTATGTTAGAAAATTGACAAATTAGTTAGTTTATCTGCTTTTACTTATATAGATATGTTTGTATAATTGAAATTAAGTATGTATGAGAAGTTTAATTTCACAGAAAAGTTTTCTATACATATAAATGCTTATGTACTCATGTTAGTGATACTTTAATAAACAAGTGTACAATCTAAATCGAAATAAATTAACATCTTTTGGAAAATATACTTTAATTGTATTTAACTAAACAAATAAATAATGTTCTGAAAAGGAAAATGAAATATAAACTTGACAAAAACTCAAAAAAAATTTTCAGTTTATTGGTCTTCAGATGATGACATATTCATATTGAGACACTCCCATTGTGATGTGAAGTTAAAAGCAGTGACTCTTGAATTCAAATTAAAAAAAAAAACTTAATTTAATTACATATAAAAAGCATTTTAAAATTAGTAGAGTGTAAATTTTCACATATGACATTTGGACTGGATATTTTGTCTGTTAAATCTCTCTGTTAAATTGAGGTTTACTATATTGTAATCATTGGGAAAACTGCACAAAATTGCTGTGTTGAACTACATGCAAGAACACCTTTTGGTGAAGAGAATACACATTATTATTTGAGACACATCTGTGTAAAGTAGTGGAAATGCATTCCAGACTATTTGCCTTTCTTCAGTCTGTAATTGTACAATTTAACTTGCCTTTATAAATAATATTAAGCTGGTTAAGTAAATAAGACTATAATTAGTTTTAATTCTATTTTTGTTGGCTCTGGCCTAAAAGATTGTGTTAAAACAATTAAAAATTGTACAACTTGAAGATTTATTTATTAATACATAATTCAGTATTGTTTGTTTGCTACAGCCTGCAACAACAGCTATTGTATAATTGAAATAAGAAATACCAATAATTTAAATTATCTTACTGTGAACAAATAATTAAAACGAGTGACATTTAATGTTTAAAGCATGGGTTAAGACAACAATAATTGATTATGCAAAGTGATATTGTAAAATAATGCTGAACTTAAAAATGCCTATTAACCTGAAGATAATAACAACAATAATCAAACTTTGATTAAAGTAAGCAAAATTTTATAAGTGTATTTTAACTCGTATGTTTTTTAACATGCTAATTTTGACTACATTAAATGTACTAATAACAATATCCTTGATTATACTAAGCAGAGTCTACTTTCTAAATTTATATAATAAGAAACTATAATATATATATATATATATATATATATATATATACAGTGGATGATCTGTTAATGAACAGTTTGGACTACGAACAAATTGGATAACAAACACTTTTGTGAAAAATTTTTGTTTGTACAACTAACACCTCACAGAACAAACACAAAAAGAAAGTGAAGTAAAATAATGATTACTGATTGGTCTTCCCTTGTCTTCAGGCAACAATTTGAAACTTTTCGGAGTCTGGGAGATGTCGACATCAATCTCAACCTGGTATATACTGATCGAATAGTATTTCTCCAAACTTTGAAACTCTCCCTTGTAATTCCAGCCTTTTATTTTTCTGATTGAAACGATTTTTTTATAGTATTCGCGAGACTGTCAGCCAGGCACTTGTTAAGTTTTGCGTCAGTTGTTATTTTAGAAAAGTGAGAGCATAATAGCAAAGGTAGAGAGTGGGCAGAAGATATCTGATGTTGCTGGGCAGTATGGCTTGAACAGGTCTACAGTAGGCCGCAGTTTAATCTTTTATAAGAAAGATACTATATAATCAAGAAGACTCAAGCAGCTAAAGGAGTAACAAAAATTACATCTGAGAAATAAAGAACATTGAAGAGCTTATAATGGAACGATTCAGATGGCGAACAAAGTCTTAGAACAGATTATGTTTGTTAATTGATCACCCACTGTATATATAGGCAAATCAGTCAGCCATAATATATGAATTGTTTTTATGTGAATATGAGTTATCTAAATAAAGTATCATATAAAATTAGCCTATAAACTCTAGATGATTAGCTTATTTATGATTAATTTTTTTTAAAGAAAAGTCAAATATTTTCTTTTCTACATTTCTCTTCATACGTTTTTAAAGTATCTCTTTATTTTGTAGATTGGTCGTGTCAATATACAAATAATTCATATTATTTCTGAAATTTAATAAAATATTAATATGAGAGAGCTAATATAATGGAACACTTAAACAATCTGATTTAAAAATAAATTTAACAAAAGAAAATTTCTATGATGGCACAAATGGTTAAAGTGATACTAATTTTTATCAACAAACTCTCATTAAATAGTGTAAATATTATCTTGGATTTGTAAATATGTTTCTTGAATTTCACAGAGTTCATTCAAATATAATTCACTTTCACTATTTCTAAAAAATGGAATTCAATAGAATGATGTCAATCCTTAATAAATGTTAAAAAATGAATGTGTCTGTTTCTTATAAGATGACATTTAATTGTTGACAATCTTATTTTAATGAAATTGTATTTTATGATGATAAAATATTTTGTTACAGGAATATTAGAAGAAAGGTGGCTTAGATTTAAAAAAATTAGATTATTAAATTAAAAATCCACATATCTAAAGCCAATCATAATATAGTTTAAAAAAGGAAGTTCTCATTAGAGTATAAACAACTTTATGCTGTCTTTACTTTATGCTTTAAAATACTACTCAACTTTATGCTGTTATTAGATGGACCTGGATTTTCAAATCTTTCTATAAGCACATTGTAATGAATGACTTTTTTGTCCAAATATACAAAATACCTTGTTTATAAAGAAATTTCATATAAATCAGGTTTGAGATTAATGCAATTAGCATACACTAGTGTTCTAAAATATTGCACATTTGCTGAATTTATATGAATTAACAGAATTTTAATAATATAGGTGTAATCTATGATAAAGATAATATATTAATGATAAGTAGAAAAGAAATATAGAAGAAAAATAAAAACTTCAAAGTTTTGTTTACTGCAATTTATTCTTTTATGACAGAAATAGATAATACAATGTTTGAAAATGTAGAAACCTGTTGTGAGGATATGCTTGAAGAATTAATAAAAACAAATAATCTAGATAAAACATTCTTGAAAATAGGATATGAATATATATATTGTATTTATTAATATTTTGCAACTTTGTCTTAGGAACATCTTGAATTCTCTCTGGCCTGCTGTCAATAAGGCTTTGAATAACATCATGAGTAATGTTATGATGCCATACATGAACAGTCATTTCTTCAACTCCTGTTCCATTAAAAGCTGTGCTTTTTGAACTTATGAGCCATGAGATGTCATACATTTTCAATTGGGTTGAGATCTGGTGAATTTTCAGCTCAATTCAGTATTGCAAAATAGATCAATCTTTTTGTGATAAACATATATATTTATTATTTAATATATTTTCAGTTTGAAATTATTTTTATTTGATAAGAATTTTTTTATGGAAGTGTTCTTAATTTTACATTATTTTCAGAATGTATATGGTAAATCATTTAAAAAAATAGTTACTAGAATAATATATTGTAATAATTTATACAAATATAATACAAATTGTGCAAATTAATTCATTTTCACTTTTCAGTCCTTATTTACAATCAAATGGTTATAAACCAGCTCCACTTGATCTTAGTCAAATTAGTTTAAATCAAAAAATGGATGAACTTGTTGATCTTCTAGCTGAAAATACTCATAATGTTTGGGCAAGAGAACGTATTCATCAGGGATGGACTTATGGATTAAATGAGGTTTGTTTTATCAATTAATAAAGTAAAAACAAAAATTACATAGTTTAAAATGAAAATCACTGAAAAATTTTTAGTGTGTGAATGATTCTTATCCAAGAATGATATATTGAGTTTTACTGAATTTTCCAAGATTAATGTGCACAAAATTTTATCAAATAAATTTATAAGGATAATTTTGTAAGATTATTCTTATGAACTAAAAATTTAAACGATAAAAAATAAACAATTTTTTATTATTTGTTAATAGTTCTGATAAAAATATGTTAATGTACTAAAAATATATAAAATTATCTTAAATCATCACTGGTAAATGAATTTGTTTATCAGTTGCTTTTTGCTTGTATAATTTTTTTAAGTTAATAATTTAATTTTAGTTGTTTTAAAGGGAAACATTTTAATTTTTGTTGTGTGTTTCAAATTATTCTTATAATTACTAAAAGTAAAATAATATAAGAATTTAATAAAAATCAATTTATTGAAAAAATGTTTTTGAATTAAATAAACATTTATCATATTGAACATAAACGTACTCAGCAAAAATATATATACTCCAATAACCACCACCTTATAAGTTGCTGAGGAAATTTTAATTAAAAAAAACTAATGTTTTCGATCTGTTCCATAGATCATCCTCAGGTTTGAACTGACGAACAAAAACAAAAATAATTCCAAAGAATGGAACACAAAATATTTAAATTCAAAAAACCGACAACGGAGCAACTAATTAAAATTAGAATTAAAGCGCAAAAAATACATAAATGTAAACTAACAAACATAAAACAATACCAAGGTTATTAGTACACGCTAACATCATTTAACAGATAATAAAATATTAAAGTCCTCCAAATATGAAACACATCGCAAGTCATGAGCCATTTGTAAGTCTCTTAATAGCAAACTTCCAAGCCGACGGTAATCCCTCAGCGTCCCTGGCGTTAATGCATCTGTTGTCGAGTCTACTCTTATATATTTCTATTTTTTCTGCCATCCTTGCTAAAGTTGGAGAATATATTTGCTTGACGATTTCTGCTTCTTCCCATCCAACGACGGATCCTTCGGCCTGGGCCATCTGGGCCAGTTCTGCAAATTTATGAAAAGATCCAAAATAAATTTATATGAGATTATATATTTTTAATTGTTAAATATCTATGGAATTATGGATACAAAAGTTATATTTCTCAATTTTAATTTGTATATCAAAATTTTAAACAGAACTGTTTATTCTATTTACAAATAATAATTTATGTTTGCTCAAGTTTTGTGTTTACATATTTATAAATAAATAAATAATAATAATAATTATAAATATAAATGTATAGGATGCTTCAACAAGAAGAAGTCCACATCTTGTACCATATAAAAATGTTGATGAAGCCATAAAGAAAGCTAATAGGTAATGGATTGTCTAAATTTTTAAAATTTAATTTTGATATTTAGTATCTATTTAATTTTTTATTGATTTAGATACATTTTCGTAAGAAAATTATTATAAAATTGCTTTATTTATTATTTTCTTCGGGACAAAAAATTTACTAAACAAATTAAATAAGTTGAATATTGTCTTTTTCAACAGCCAATGTTTTATTGGATTGAATGCACCTTTTAAAAAATAATGAACATATATTTTTCATTTGGTTATGTTTTGTATACTGATAAAACAGAATTTCTTTCTACAATTGCATTTACACTACAAATAGATTTTCATTAATATTTAGCAGATTTTTTTGTTGTATCTGAAAATATTAGAATACTTTGTTCTTCTTGAATTAAACATTAGTGCAAGTGTGTTTATATGTCATGATTGCAAGTTTTTCCCATACCACATATACTCAGATGCAAAAAAATCAATGCAGCTTAAAGCTAAAATGCAATAATAATAATTAAATTTTGCACATGGAATAATAAAAAAAAATAAACAGTTTATTCTATAGTATTGGGGTGGCCAACTTTTGTGCACATAAGATCTACTTTTTATCGTAAAAATGTGTCGCGATCGACTTGTTGTCATAGGCATAGTCTAAGTGGGGAGGGGGAAGTGTGAAATACATACTATGTTTATACACTGTTTCAGTACAAAGTGCACTCACTGCTTGTGAGTCGAGTCATAACTGCATGCACACAGTTGCGTTCGGTTACAGATATAATACATTAAGTCAAGACATCACTAGCAATTGACCAGAATTGGCTTGGCGATCGACTTGTTGGCCACCCCTGCTATATTATATTGCAAGGATACATTATTAAAAACAGTTTTATCATAAATGTTACAAATCCAAAAAATAGCAAATACAGTCTGGCAATTAAAACAAATTGACCAATGTCAGAGATGGTTTTATAATTTCATGCAATATTTGTGATGAAATTGTTATCTTTAATCTTGTATTCTGTGCTATATAATAGTAAAAAATAAAAAATTTATTACAATATCATTCCATGAGTAAAATTTGATTACTGGCTTTTATGATGCATGAATTTTTTGCAACAGAGTGTATTTGAAACATAAACAGCATGTAATTCATTGCCTAATGAATGAGAATATACATCTAATTTTTATGTTTACTAAATATATAAAGTTTTATATATTTAAGGGTAGATATCTCATTATGTTTTCTTTTAATATGTAAATTAATTCTTTGGAATAGCCAATGTTGTCTTTACATTTAACTGACTTTTTGAGTACAAATAATACTGTGATATCTATCCAAGCTTTACTATTTGTTTTATTGAAAATTTTCCAATACTTGTACATGTGATAATTTTGCATGGCTTCCATATTTACCATGTAATATAGCAATTAGAACAAACAAATTGCAATCAAACTCTATTTATATATTTTTCAAGGAAACTGAGGAAATTATTATATAAGTGAGAAAAATATAAAAATGAAACTATTTTTGAATTTATTTTTCAGAGTGAATCTAGTTATCACAAAAATGATAACTAAATTCACTCTGGCATAACACAAATGGCATAACACAAATTAACACTGTAAAACTGAATTTGTACATATAAAATATTAACAAAGAAGTTTAATTTACTATATGTATAATACATTTGAACAACGTACAAAAAGGAAAGTAAAACAGTGTGAAATTGTCATGTACTTTTAAAAGATTAATCAAGTTTTATTTATTTTTTGTTTCTTTGATGGACTTGTCACATACTGATTAGGGATTGCAATTGCTGGATCCAGTGCATTCTTCGGTCTGCTGGATCCTGCACTGCAGATCTGCAAATATTCAATTAACTTTGTAAATAATGGCGCAAAAGTCTATGTTGTCGGCGTTGCCGCTTTACTGCATGCGCTATTGTTCGGTGGTGAGAGTGACGTTGCCGTTTAGTGCAGCATGTGCTACACCCCCTCTCTACACCACACTGCCCACCCTTTTACCTCTGCTGATCTAATTGCCAGTTGACTTTCCGCTCTCACTAAATAAAATAAGTAACTCCTCTACTAGTCCTGGTGCATAATTCTAATTTACGGTTGGTTGTGATGTCAATGAATCACGTGATGGAATGATTTATGATTATTTGATGATCCTGAAACCAACTAGCGTAGAGGCAGAAAGGACCTTTTCTGCAGCGGGATGTATATGCAATTCATTAAGAAGTAGGTTGGGAGACATCATCATTAATACCATTTGTTTCTTGAGATCCTACTTCCAGAAAAGTCAAAAAAATAACAGAAGTGATTGATTTAATTTTATTTAATTCTTTAAAATATTTTATTCAAGGCAAGACTAATATTTTATAACTTCTACTCTAATTCTATTAAATAAGAGCTTTTAACTTTTACTTTATAAGTGGTTAGTGGGCTAGGCTAGGCAATTTTATTGTGAAAATTAATGAGAAACTGAGACTACCTAGTTAGTTAAATTGTTAATTAAATTAATGAGGTTGGTCCAGCTGGAATGATGTTGGTCCAGCAAAAATTCAGCTAGATTGAAAACACTGTTGGATTGCAATCCCTAATACTGATACAGCATTTACTTGGATACTGAACTTGCACTAAATAACTACACCATGATAGAAATCTTAAAATGGAGTAATATTTTTAATTTTTGAACATTTTCAGTTTTTTTTATTGACCTTCAGGATAAAATGATAATCAAATAACTGTTTTTGTTCAAAACAATGGAACATAAATGTATTTCTGATGAATATAATTAAATCTATACTTTGGATATGGATATTGATTTATAAATGCTGTCTATGGATACTGATTTATAGAACAATCCATTAATTACAAAGACTATAACATGTTTTTGGCAGCTTGGAAAGCATTCTTAGACATTAACATATTATTTAAAAATCCTGGCATTCTCTCATTTTGAACTTTTTTTTTCTAGAAGTGTAATATTTAATTATATTCATCAGAAATTCATTTATGTTCCTTTATTTTGAATGAAAATAGTCATTTGTTTGCCACATTATTTTGAAGAATGTTAATAAAAAAAAACGGCCAAAAATTAAAAATATCACTGCATTTTAAGGTTTCTAGCATGGTTTGGTTATTTAATACTTGTACAGTAAGTGACATCAGTTGACTCCTGCTGAAACTCCAATTATGTAAAATAATGGTTAATCTAAAGGTTAGCTCATACTGACTGTGAATAGTGAAAATGAATAATAAACCTAAAAGTGATTTTAATTTGCTTAGCAAAATTGATTTATAGTACAAAATGTGGAAAGTGAAAATTTTCAATATGTTTATCTGGCAGAGCAATTTCTTAAATAGGAAAATCTATCAGAAATTACATCACATATTACATACTATTCACTGCATTTTGCATTTGCTGGCAATTTGCTGTTACTGCAGATTAAACTAAAGTGAATAAATAATTTACTTTTTCACTTTCTTTAATATTTGCTTTAAACTTTTCTACTTTATTACATAATTGAGAAGAAAATGCTGTACAATACCAAAAAATATAATGTGTAAGTGCAAAATTATATAAATGAAAAACACATAACTGAAGTGTTTTACAATGAAGAAATATCCTGCAGAAAATATTTAACATATAAATGTGAAAAATGTACAACTGAGAAATGTAGAAATGGTGTTTGACTATACAAAAAATAATTTCTTGAGCATACATCAATCGCTCAAGTTTTTTTATTTCTTTTTTCTAACATTATATATTTAATCTAATATTTTTATTATTTTTGTTTTTCAAGAGATACTGCTAGTGAAACTGTGAGAACCCTTTTAACTTATGGTTATGTTTTAGAACCACCTTCTGGTGATAATGCTGAAGGTATTTCAATATTTAATAATGTTTTTAATTAATTTAATAATTTATAATGTATTAATTTAATAATGTTTTTCTATTTAATTAGACTTAGAAATGAATATATTTTAAATTATTTAATACAGCAATATTCTACATTTACAGGTTTAAATTTATCATGTTAAAATTAACATGTAATGTAAATATCTTAAATTCTGTTAAATAATTTTTAAACTTTCTTTACTTTTGGACATTAATATATTTTTAATTTAGAGTATCAAACATTTTATAAATTATAAATATAGGTAGGCCTCCTACAATGCAGTATCTTTACAACGCGTTTTCGCTCCAACGCGGTTGGAAAAATGCGGAAATTTTCTTACAATGCGGTACTTTTACAATGCGGTTTAGGGTATTTAGAAACAAATTATCTTTCACATAACAGAAAAATTGCAACCGATCACATAAGTGCAGTGGAACTTGATGGAACAAGCTCAGATCTTGAAATAAGGCCAGTCAAACATTCTCGAAGAACTATAATAAGTGACGATGAGGACTGAATTTGAGTATAACATTGTTTTTTTTTTTTGATTTTGACTTGAAATCATAATCTTTTTAGTTTTTATATGATGTTGAATTTTATTTAAGCTTTTTATGTACATAAATTTAAAAAATGATGAAAATGTTACACCATAAAAGGCAGTTTTTCTCTTTTTAGAACTGAATCCCAGTTTTTGTATTAAGTTGGTGTCTCCTGTAACGCAATTTCCCACAACGCAGTATTTTCAAGGAACGTATCTACTGCGTTGTAGGAGGCCTACCTGTACAAGAAAAATTTTAACATGAATTTCAATGAAATTCATAAATTGATAAATTTTTATCTTATTAAAAATACTATTTGAAATTGTTGTTAGTAGTGTAGTTTGAGTTATTCAGGTACTCAAAATACCCAAATACTTTGCAAGTTTTTAAATTGATTTTTCAGAAAATTATATTTATCAAATTTAGATTTTAATCTTATTTTTCTTTATTTACTTTAAGATATATTATTAGTATTAACTATGTGATAGTATACAAAAAATACATGAAAAATTTTTTCAATAGCAGGAATTTTGTTTTTGTTTTGTCAAAATGGAAGTAACGTATATTTTTTATCTTTCTGTTTTGTCTGTAAATTTATGTATTCTATTAAAGTTATATTTCTTACTTTTAATATACAATAGAAAATATGTAATCAACAAAATTATTATGTATCTGATAGAAATAAATATATATAAATAGAAACATTGAAAAGTTTATTTTTTTAATTTTTCTGAGATTGTAACAATTAATTTTTATATGAATTAGCTACAATATAAACATACTGCAACAATATTGTTCAACTCTTCACTAACACTGGAAATTTACTATACTCACAACAAAAATGAACCTGTTACCAGTGTGTATCTTGTAAAAAATCGTCTCTGTAAAAAAATAACGGAGATGATTTTTTACAAGATACATGCCGATAACAGGTTTGTTTTTGTTGTGTGTGTAATACTGCAACAAGATTAACAATGATTTTTTTGTCTTCTTAGTATTCTAAATGTAGTTTTAAAGTTTTTATATGTAAACACTTTAGAAACTAAAAAGAGAAGAAAAAATTTTTACTTTTATTTTACTAAAGACGTCTCTTTTTCAAAGAAAATTTCTTTGTTTTACAGAAGTGTATTGCTTTACAATATTGATAGATTTTATATCATTATATTATTGTTTTTTATCAGGATATTTATAAATTGTCCTAAAAATAGTTTAAATTTTAAAATTGATAACATTATACATTTAATTATACATGAATTAGATTTTTTATTTTTATTTTCAATGAATGAAAGTGTCATTCTGCAGCTCATTGGCTTTTGTAGAATTGAGCTGTTCAGAGGCTGATCAGCAAGTCCAATTGTTACAATATTACAGGAGAACAAATTTAGAGTTGTGCTTTACTATTTCATTATTTTTCTTTTACAAAATAGATGGTGTGATCTAGCAGTTTTTATGAACACTAAGGACATGAATTCTTTGGCTCTTTACTCTTTATATTTCCTTTTAGAGTGAAAACCTAATTTAAAAAAAAAAAAAAAAAAAAAAAGGATTTAGGTTGATTGGCTTATGAATAGCTTAATTTTCTTTAGTATAAAATTTATATTAATAGTATTCAGAATATTTAAAAATGAATATGTTTATATACTTACAAATATTTTCATCTAATGTTATTTATTACATGATATCAAGAATTTTAGTTTAATATGCTATAAGTTAACAACATGTATTTAATATTTCAAAATATAAAAACATTTAAAATAATTTATGAAACATTTTAATAACAATTTGTCATTTTCATCACTTAATAGTTCTTTTATATAAAGTAAATGGTTTCATAAACTTTCTATTTATTATTTTCTATTTTTACAAATTTCAATCAATTAATACAATTTTATATCATTCATCTTTAATAAATAATGCATAATGCTATTTTTATGTTTTAAAAATTAATAGCATTTTTTTTGGTGTTATGAACTTAATTAATAATTCAAATTTACTACATTAGATTTATTTTTAAAAAACTTAAGTTAATAATGCCAAATCATCAAAAATATAAAAGTTAATTATGAAAAATATTTGCTAAGGAAGTTGTTCAAAGTTCTTTAAACAAAATTCAATTAAAATTACTTTTTTAGTTAGGAGTAAAAATTTTTTTCAAAATTCTGAAACGTTTTTTAATTCTCATTTTCAAAAGTTAAATAGAGAAATATAAAGGAAAGAGAAGTCAATAGATTATTATCAATTAATTATGTCCCATACTTGGACAAACATTAATAAATAAAACAAGAAGTATCTTTGAATTTTATGAAAAATATTTTGAAAGAGTGTTAATTTCTAATTTTTAATATAATATTTCAATTTTAAAAGATTAATATGATAGTTTTCAAATGATTTTTCATTACTAAGTGAAATATAATCTCTAAGCAGATTTATAAATATTATTTAATTAATATTTTTTCATAACTTGAGATAATTAAAATTTTAATTTGTAGGTGTTTCAGGGAAAGTTGAATCTAAATTTGATTACAGAACTTACAGAGCAGAAATTACATATGCTGTCACTTCTGGAAAATGGTAAGTTCCAACATACATTTATTTAAAAATTGAATATTCGCAAATATTCGAACTTAATTTTATGCTGTATTACAATCCAAATTATGAAACTCTTATCTTTTGATGATTTTGTTGAAATAAAATGAGAGTGGAAAATAATAATATGGGTCTGAAAATTTCACTTAATAAAATCTTAATTCTGAATATTTTAATTCAGAGTTAAAAAATATAAAGTATATAAATATATTGAATCTACAAAATGTTTTCATTTTCCATCAATACAAACACTAAAACAATTTTCACATATGGAGATGACCTTTTATATCAGGCTGCACCTCTGCAAAAAATGTAAAATATATGAAAAATTCTTTATTGTGACACCATCACAATGCCAGGCTGCAATTTTTAATCATATTTTTAATTTATTTAATTTAAAATATATTTTCCCCATCTCAAATTAGTAGTGTCTTGCCCCTGTACATCATACTTTTCTTTTAACAATAGAGTTGTGCCAGTCATCTATCTAACACTTTTCAGGGGAAAATTTTTAAATTTAACTAACATGACTTCCAGTTTGCATTGGAAGTTTATATATAGTTAATTGGAGCTTTTTGCCCCTAAGGTTTCCATATCTGGTCTTGGATTTCATCTATCTAACTCTGTTCTTGAGATTAAGGAAACAGATGGATGACAGTGAGAATTTATAGGTCTACAGTTTTTTTTTTTTTCAAATTGTAGCCCAATAAAACATCTTCTGACAATTATTTCAAGAATATAATTCATAATACAGTTGATTAAAATATAAAATATATAAATATATCTAAGAAACAAGATATCTTTACTTTCTGTCATTACAAACACCAGTGACAGTTCAAAATAATTTTCACTTATGGAGATGACCTTTTATTTCAGGCTGCACCTGCACAAAAATATTCACTGGTTTTTGTAACAACATAAAATGAAGACATTTTGTAGCTTCAATATATTTATACATTTTAATGTAAATACCATCAGCCAAATTTTTAATTTTAATCAACTGTCAAATTAGAGCCTTTAATACATACATCTTTATTATAAAATATGTAAATTAAAAAAATAATAATTATGAGAGACTATATAATTCTCTGAACTTATAAGAGATGTGTTTTTAGAAATTCATCAATAATTAGTTTTATAGAATTGAATACACTATAGTATTGCTACACTATTACATTGCTACACTATTACATCCATTACTGCTGCCATAAAGATTTATTTAAATAATAATAGCAGCTACTATTTTAAACTGCATATTTTTTCTACAGTTATTATTCTAGGGCAGTTATTATTTCCTTTACATATATCTGTTTGATGTTCATTATTAATAAAGTATTTAAATATTTATTTATGAAAGTTTGATTTTTAAAACAAAATTATAATTGAAATGGCGACAGGTATTCTTCTTCACAACAACTATTACTTTCTGTATATAAGAAGTAAGAAAGTAATTTAAAAAATTCACCAATTGTATATTATACATTTTACACATTTTATTTTCTATTAAAGTTTGGTTTTTAAATAAATATATAAATGTGATACATACTGACTGTAGTTTACAGTATCTATTAATTTTACATTGTTTCCTTAAGTTTGTAGAAATCCTAGAAAAGTATCCACATTTACTATTTAAGTGCTGTTATTATTTCAAGCTTTAAGGACAAGATATAGTTACTATTGAAGGGTGGCTGTTATTTGAATAAAACTGGCATTTAAAGAATTATTGGTTATATTTATTAGCTGGTAACTAATATTTTGTATTTTCAAAAGTGACATAATACTTCAAATTTTACTGTGTGTAAATCTGTGATATGTAAAAATAGAACTACAAAATAAGAAAATGCATGTTTCTTTAAATAGGTTTTTCATTTATTACTTACTTAATTAGAAAATATTATAAGTAAATTCTATCAATATATAAGTTCTGTATTGAAAATATAGAACTTATATATTACTTTGTTTTGTTAATTTTGCATTGCCATAACACTTGGGCGATCTGCCCTAGGGGAATGCCTGAGAGGTCTTTTAAGGGTAACTGACTCCTTTTTAGGTGTTAAAAATGTGTAGAAAACCTGGAAAACTCCATGCAGCCAGCATGTCCTAGCAAGGTGCAAACCCATGATTGAACTATCAGTGTTCAGGGAATGGAACCACTTAGCCACCGGTGGAAACCTTATGTATTACTGGGGCAATAGACAAACAGTCGATGAAATCTCAAAATATTATGTAATATAAAATTTAATTTTTTTATACTGACCTCTATACTGATTTTTATATATCATGATATATTTCTCACTTGATATACAGCAAATTAAGAAAAAAAAGAGACAGATTAATTCATACTTATTACTTAATAATACTTCATACTTTAAAAAAACATTCAGCAGAGTTATGATAGAATAATAGTAAATCAGAAGGAAAGAATATCACTGTATACTTTATGGCAGCAGTAATGGATGTAATAGTGTAGCAATGTAATGAATATAAAGAAATCCAGATATAAGATCTAAATAGTGGAGGAGTGATTAGCCTTATTATTTATTTTATTAATAATATAAATTACAGCATACAGTATATTTACGAATACACATAATTACACATAAAGAAATAAATTAAGTACTATAAATTAAATTTTATATATACATGCTAACATTCATTATTTTCAAATGTTTTTAATATTCTGTTTACAAAATTAGACTTATCATGACTAAAAGACTTTTAACAATTGCTACATAATTTAGTATTTAATTAACATTTAATATATTTCAATTAACTGTTTTAATTAACATGATAATGAGATAACAAAAATATTAGCTATTTGTTTCTGATAAATGTTTCAGCTAGTTCTAATAATCTTATTTTTGTTAATTAATCTTAAAATGCTTTTGTGATTTAATTATTCAGTTATTAATCATAAATTTTTAAAATTTAGGTATTTTGAATTTGAGATTTTGACTCCAGGCCATATGAGAGTTGGATGGGCAGACATCTCTTTTGCACCATCATGTGAACTTGGTGGTGATGAACATTCTTGGGCATATAATGGATTTTCTGTAAGTAAAATATTTTCTATTTTAAAGGATATTTTTATTTCATATCTATTTATCTATTCTAATTAAGTATGGAAAGAATCAACTTGGGTATTAACCAATGAGCATCAGTTATTGATCAGTTACTTCTGGTTTCTTTCTCATTTGTTAACCATGTCACCACCATTATGAACAGTACTATAGAAGCTTTATGTTTTGGTATTGGAATACAAGGAAATTTGCTATAGTAGTAGTTAAACATATGATTCTTTACAGTTAATGAATGCTATAAAAAATTAACCCAACAAAAAAGTCGTTCTGCCATCTAGTGAGAAAAATAAAATAAAGTTCACATACTGCCTCACATATTAAGTGAAAAAATGCTGACATTATTATGGAATATTCTGATTGGTTTAACTGAAGCAACATCACATGTGACATTGCTCTCAAGATGATTCTTTCCATAGACAGACTTTAGTTCAATGATAAAATTTATTTACAATGTTTTTTGTAATTTTATTTGCATTACAATAATTGACATTGCAAAAAAATTTTTAAAATTTCTAATGTAACTAATTGAATCCATAAAAGTAACTTAAAAAATAATAATTTGAGGTGAAAATTAATTATTATGACAACCAGATGGCCAAGATTTAGTTCCTTGGCCATCTGGTCATCATATCACAATTTTTTTGACAAGAATATAGTTGTAATTGCAAAGTTTATTTTAAGTTTAGATAGGAATTTAGACACAAACATAAGAGTATAGTGAAGATCTCCAATGATGATACTCCTGTAGACTACCGCGTCAGTGAAGATCTTTATGATAATCTGTCTCGAGCTGGTTTCTATGACTTGAGAATGTTCTTACGTTGGTTCATAGGAAAGTACACCTCAACACTCAAATTATACACTATTTACAGTTTATTTACAATAGGTAGAATATACAAGCTTGAAAACACAATATTTACTAGATAACAACAGGTAGTGTCTTACATAATGGATTGGTTACCCAGAACTACACAACTTGGGAGAGGCCTTAGTCACTTGGGAGTTGGCTCAACCGTGTGGCCATCCTGTCTCTACACTAACCCTTTTCAGAGGAATTTCTAAGAGGAGAACACTCTCTCTACACCTCGCTGGCTTCCTAAGTGTCAGAGACTACCATGTATTTGGTCTCTCACCCTTCTCACCTTTTCTCTTGCCCATCTCACTATTTAAAGAGTTTTTGGATGACAACATTCTGACCAATCAGGATTCTTCTTTTCATCGGAAGCTTTCCAAAACGTCGGCCCTTCTCTCGACAAAAGAGCTTACTGTAACGTCTGTCACTTGTTTACATTTTTTCTCTAGTAAGCTAATGTATGGTAAACACATTGCCTGCCCACACACAAGTCCAATAACAAAGACGGTACTCCCTTTGTTTTCCGGACTGTTTACAAATACAACACCAGGTGGGACCAATTAACAAGGTCGTGTCACTTTTGTTCCTACTCTGTTAAAAGCAATCCTTTACAAGTATATTTATGCAAACAACTACAGAACAATTATTGAATGAAACTAATATTAATAATTTTATTTACCTCTTCATTACATGTTTCATTGTATTATTATAAGCATATTTTCATAAATAATTACTTGATATGTGAGCATATGTTTATCAGTAGGGAGTAAAGAACATTTTGAAAAAACTTATAAATTTAAAGTTTGGTGTAAATGTAATATTTTGGTATATTAGTAAATTGTTTAATATATGTTATAATTAATAACTTACATGATATTTTATTAATATAATTTTTGTTTTAATATTTTGATATTTTAAATGAAAAAATAAACAAATCAATCAAATATATAAGTTGAAAATTTATTTACAGTCTTGTAAACATCATGCTGGAGGTGCTGAATCATATGGTAAATCTTGGCAGGTTGGAGATGTTGTTGGTTGTCTTCTTGACCTTCATGATAGAACTATAAGTAAGAAAATTATAATCGATATGTATTTTAATTATGAAAGCAAATATTTTTATAACAGACATTAAAGTTTCCATTTAATGATAATGTTTTACATACATAAATTATTCAAATAATTGTATATTATAATAATTTTGCAATGCATGCAATGAATAAACATAAGAAATTGGAACAAAATACTTTGCTTATGGATATAGAAAAAATCAGCAAAGAGAAAGAATAAACTCAATATAAAAATTATAAAATAAAAACAGCATCAAGAAATATTAAAGGAGATAAAGTAGGACTTCAGAAAGTGATTCAGTTAAGAATTTACAAAATTTTTGAAATAATGTTCAAGTTTAATTTTAAATTTATTTTATATTGTCATTAATTAATTCTACAAAATAGTCAGAAGTTTAATTTTTTAGTACAAATTATTTATTGCACTAGATTTAACAAATTATTTATTTATCTATTTCTAACAACTTATTTTAAATCTTTAAAAAATTTAGTCCTGTAGCAGAAATTAGTCATTTGGGGGTTACAGGGGCAAGCTGAAAAAATTCTGATTGGTATTTTTTATTTTCCAGCCAGCATTAGTCTTATTAGTTACAGTCCAAATGTAAAAAACATAACAATAGTCGAAGTTTTCATAATGAAATCAAAAACATGTACAGTGGAACCTCGCTTAACAAGCATAATTCGTTCCAGAACCTTACTGGTAATGCGAAAGATTTGTTAAGCGAAACAATTTTTTCCATAGAAATTAATGTAAAATATGATAATGCATTCCATGCTGAAAAAAATACTAAAATACTGTATTTACTTGTGTATAAGACAAGATTTGTATTCATTTTTCATTGCTTCAAAAACCTAGGTCATCCTATACGCATGAGCAAAAGATCCGTTGCGTTTTTGCAATAATTTTTGTGAACCGTGTATACTTCATGCTGCCATTGTAGCAGAGTGCTATTGAGGTCAAGGTGAATGTCACTTTTAAAGAGATGATCGAAAATAGCTGGTCACTTAGCAATGATTATAAATATAGTTACGATATTTTACGGACTATAAGACGCACTTTTTTCTTCGAAAAATTGCTTCCAAAATTCAGGTGCATCTTATAGTTTGTAGTGTCTTATAGGTATTTTTTTAAAAAAAATTGCTTAAAAATTAAGGTGCGTCTTATAGTCCATAGCGTCTTATAGTCCGTAAAATACAGTATTTCATATTTGTTAAATTGGTATTTTGAATGAATATTTGTACATTCTGAATCATTAAAAATAAATTTTTTCCTGTCACGTGCATTATAATCTTTTGGTTTTACTACATGGGTATCAGGTGATGGCATCATGGTTATTTGATTTAATACATGCATCTGGTGATAATTTATTTGTGATTAAATGAAATAAAATTAGAATTGTATTAATAAATCTAATTTTATTTATTTTGATCTTTAAAGTCACACCTCGTTCTATATCCGAGATCATCTTATACGCCTGTAAATATGGTATTTTACGTATAACATTTATTCAAAGAAAATTATACAATATACATTGTTAAGGAACGTGAATCATCATCATCTTTTCTTCTAGCACAGAATGAACCAACCTGGAATGTGAATTCGATTTGTAGAAAACAAAACATCACAGATAATAGCACGATGGAGCATGTGCACAATCTGGGACTTCCCTCTCCTCATCACTTGTTATGAGAAACTTTGCTCGTTAAGTGAGTCAGTTTTTAAAAAAATCAATTTGTTTGTTATGCGAGGTGCTCGTTAAGCGAGATTCCACCGTATAGTATTACATATACTACATTTGGACACTGCCAACTAAGCTGAAGAGGCTTAGTTACCTCATTACCTCTCCATAGTCTCTTTATGGCTATAGCTCTGAAAAAAATTATTCTACTACATTTTCAATTGACAAAAGTCAGCTCAGTTTTACTAAAATTTGTTTTCTAAAGATTTAATATGGTTGTATTTCTATTATAAATCTTACTTTTGCTTTTTATTAAATATATATATATATATATATATATATGTTAAAGTATTGAATAGCAAAAATGTGTTTGTTCCAAAATATTATTTTTAAAATTATGATTTAATTTATATTTAATTAAATTTAAATTATTAATATATGTTTAATTATGAAATTCATGAATAAATTGGAGCAGCATATTACATTAAATTTCTTCTCCAAAGAATTCAATGCTATATAAGAAAAACAAAAAAATACTACAGTTCAAGAAAGCAGTTAATATGAAATATTGTTTTATTTCATATTAAAAGTTTTTTTGAGACATCAAAAATCTTATGAGATCCAAACTCAACAAACATTAAATTTAAACCTTTCAAATGAAATTTGAATCTAATGTTTGATTATCTTTTCAGTTTTTTCTAATTAGATATTGATTATATTTGGTAACATTATTAATACAGTGAATTGCATTTTAACATTTAATATTGATGTTGTTGCAGAATGAATAAAATTGAATGATTATCATCAAGAACAAAACAATATTTATTAAATAAATTGAATAAAAATAATAAACAGGCATTTAGAACACATTAAGAATTTAAGAAAAGAAAACAAAAAGGTGAACAAAGTTCTTTTGATAGAAAGTTCTGAACAGAATAGTTTCACAAGTGTTTGATTTTTAAATGTTTTCTTAAAAGATGCCATGATCTCTGTTCATTGGCTGAGAGCTATAGTGACAGGAGTCCATTTCATTATATAATAGAAAACATTTGAATAGAAATAAATACATCAATAAAATGATATTATATTTTTATTTGATTAAAACTAATAATTTTTAAAATTATTACTTGATAGGTTATTCATTAAATGGAGAATTGTTATTAGATGCTATGGGAGGAGAAGCAGCTTTCAATGATATACCTGTTAATGAAGGTAATTTAGTATAAAGAATTAATTATGTATTTTGAAATTTTTAGTTATTAAAAGAAAACAATAATCTTAAATCTCTGAAAATGTTAAAGATATTATATTTTATTTTTATTTTCAAAAAGCAAAGTTTGAACAAAATTTTAAAACGGTATGTAATGTATTTAAAAGACATTAAAAATTATGTATTGTAATTATTTTAATGTTTTGTATGAAGTTATATGTAGTTTCTGAAAATGAAAACAAAACAAACTTTTGAAAATATTCCAAATATAAGGTTTTGGCTTCTTTAAATAACTAATAATACAATATAGTATATATCTTAAACTAAATTGTATTATAATTCTATTTTATATTATAATAACTATAAGTATTAGGTTGAATGGAAAATTGTGTTTTTTAGTAGAAATCTCTATAGAGATTGGTAGTGTGATTTAATTGAAGCTATTTTTATATTTAACATATCACAAATTTATGAAAGCAGAGTATCATTAAATGCTTATTTTGAGTTTTTTCAACATTTTTTTTAGAAAAAACCAGGAAAAATGGCAATAGGTTATATGTGTGGTTTGGTTGCTATGCTTTGAGTTTTGGAAATATTCCATTACATGCAAACAGTAAAATGAGTATTTTTGACAATGTTATTCAAAAAAGAAAGTTGCAAATAAGGAAAAAGTCTACAGTTCCAACTTCAAAAATAACTCTGCATTCCAATAGTTACTGCTTTATATATGGTGGGATATAGATGACTTAATTTATGAGTTTTTCAATTTTAATGAAATTATTAATTCCAATGTCTACTATTAGCAATTAGATTGAGGAAACAAATGTCTTAACAAAAACACCTGCCTCTGGTCAATTGGAAGAGAATAATCTTTCACCAGAATAATGCATGTCTTATGAACTAAATAGGAAAATTTTAGATTATTTCTTAGTGCTACTCACAGACATGCTGTGCTCAACTGGAAGGACACTAAGG
The DNA here is from genome assembly GCF_030686945.1 of Centruroides vittatus. NCBI lineage: Eukaryota > Metazoa > Arthropoda > Arachnida > Scorpiones > Buthidae > Centruroides > Centruroides vittatus. Next base: position 359,637 of record NW_027120744.1, read on the forward strand.
TTCTTTCAAATGGGTGCAATAGAACTGTCGAAGAATTGGTTGAGGACAGATTTTTGGATACCCTCCAGAACAGAGTTAAGAAATTCTCCTTATCCTTCTTGGCTCATGTTTTGCATTTGGATCATGTTGTTGTAAATGTACCAGCGCCGCCACAAATTTTTGCTTTTGGGAAGACGCACATGCCGGGCCAGCAAATTCGTCCTGTCATGGAAAAATGTCATGCACCAACATTTCTCGTGGAAAAGAAGCTGGTTAAATTCATATAGAGTAAGCTACAGGCTTACCCCTTTAGCATAAAAAGCTCTTTACAACTGGTGCAAAAACTGGAGGATGTTATGTTGACAGACAGAGAAATCATGACGTTATGGACTTTAAGTCCCTATACCCCTCCATAAAGCTTCCACCATGCTTCTGTGCATTAAGAGACTTTTTGTTTGCCAACGTAGTGAATTCCCACAAATATCACATGCATATCTTGGAGTTAGCGGATTTGGTCTGCCACTCTTCTTTCTTCGAGTTTGATGAGAAAATTTATATACAAGGAAGAGGTGTCCCAATGGGGAGCCCCATGTTCGCAGTCCTCTGTGAGATGGTGCTACGCAACCTTGAGCACAATATCTTACCATTATTCCACAATGACATGGTAATATATACCATGTACGTTGATGACATTTTAATCCTCTGGGCTAATGATCGCAACATCCAGCACTTCATAGATGTAATCAACCACAACTTATACGGTCTAACTGTGGAATTGGATCAACAGAGTTAGTTACTTGTTAACTTCATGGACCTGTCCATCGCCTGCAAAGAAGGGGAGATAAGAACGAGTGTCTACCATAAACTGGTATACCACCCCCTCGTCATCCCCAGTAACTCTATAGACCCCGGACAATTTAAGATGGTGGCGTTTCGTTCCTGGATTAGACGAGCTTACACCCACTGCTCAAGTATTCAAGACACTTTAAAGGAGTTGGCCTACATACGAAGGGTGGCTGCACAGCATGGTTACCAAAGAAGTGTCGTTGATCACCTAATAACTAAATTGCAGAAGAACAGTCGGCAGCGCAACGATGGGGATTCACGGAAAGCGGTTGTGTTGAGCTATATGCCCTTTTTTAATAAGGTTGTCAAAAATGTGGCCAGAGAGAAGAGCTTGCCCGTAATTTATAAACACAATCCAACAATTTACCGACTACTGAGAAACGACAAGAGGAGAGATCACTCGAGTGAGTTAACAAGGGTATATTCTATACCGATAAAAGATCATCGTTTTAACACCGACATTGTGTACGTAGGCGCCACATTACATAACCTGAAACAGAGGATAAAAGAACATAAATACTCGATAAACAGTGGCAGTGACGGCATGGTCCTAGCGACCTTTGCTAGACAACAAGATATAACAGTGCATTGGGATAAGGCCTCCATCGTAAGAGCCATTCAATCCAGGCAGGCTATCAAATACTTGGAGAAAATGGAAATACATAAAGTGCACTTATCTACGCTTTGCATCAACCACTGGGATGCGGACGGCCTATCAACAGCCTGGAAGTCACTTGTTGAATAACATTACGTTTTGACACGGAAAACGGAGCTTAGACCCATCAATGCGCAGATGCAGTTTTTTGTAAATTTCGAATGCCGTTTTTTGTAGTTTCAAATTTTGTTCGTTTTTGGTATTTGTTTAACTGACGAAGGCTGATTAACACAGCCGAAAACGTTTTTAAGCTAATGAAGACTTCCTACTGGATACATTAAAGGTGTAGTACGTTTGAATTGGTTGATTGCAGCATTTATCAGCACCATTCATAAACAAAAAAAGAATAGCAACTTGGATATTTGAATCTGGTTGATAATCTCTCTTAAGCCAAAGTCTCCCATATGACTAGCCTAGTTAAAGCTATTTTAAATTTTTCAGTTGATTCATAATAATGTGTGTCGTCTATTTTATTATGTATTTATTATCTTGACCAGGGCTGTGGAGGCAGAGTCTGGATGAATTTCTGACCAGAGGAGTTGGAGTTGGGATATATCGACTTTGACTCCGACTCTGGCATTTCTCTCTTTTTCGTGTTTAGTAGTTAAATTATTTTGACCCAATTCAGTTTGAATATTTTTGAGTCATTCCTTTATTATTTTTTTTATTTATTTATTACGCATACTGGATACACTCCTTGATGCAGGGAGCAAAACCATCTCCCAAAAAACAAAACACTTAGATACAATGAACATAAGATCAAACAAAATTATATATTATTACAATAATAACATAAATAAATAACAATTTAGATATAAATTAAGGTTTAAAAAATAAATGCAATAATTAGTTAAAGTTTAAAGTTAAAGTTCATTCCTTTATTATCCCTGCTCTAAAAAGTACTCTATTTCTTTTGAATGAGCCAGAATAATTGGTCAGAGTATATATATATATATATATATATATATATATATACAGATAGGCCTCCTACAACGCAGTACCTTTACAACACGTTTTTGCTCCAATGCGGTTGGAAAAATGCAGAAATTTTTTACAATGTAGTTTAGGGTATTTAGAAACGAATTATCCTTCACATAACAGACAAATCGCGACAGAACACATGACACGTGTGGCAGTTCATGTATAGAGCTAAATGTGTTCCTTGAGAACCTCTGTTTGTCAATGTTGGCGGTTATTTCCATGAAAGTTTCAGGGGAAGACCCGTTTCTAGACATATATGCATCAGTTACTGTAAACACTCAAATATATCACTAAATTTTCAATCATTTATACTCGTTCAATAGATGGGGATCGCAAAAATGGTCCAAAATACAGTATAAACTTCTATTGGGTGTATATTTTTAACAACATAGTGAAGGGAAGTTATTTTTTGCGATTTTTACTGTCCACAAAACTGATTTGAAAAAATTTTAGCCATAACAAATTCCTTATTCCTTAATGCTTCAAAATATTCAGTCATTTTTGTGGGTCTTGTGATTTCAAGACTACCTCCACCATATTTCTTTTAAAAAAAGAAAGTGCTCTTCATACATTAAATCTTTCACTTGGTTTTCTTTAACAGTATCTTTAACATTTTCCTTACATGACTTACCACACCCCCTCTTTTGCATGTCAATTTGACAAATCCTGGGGAGAGCATGGGAGAGGACCTGGATTAGGTTCTATTCCAGCAACTAATAAAAGGCATATGATTAATTCTAAAATTAGTCTGTTAACAAACATCCACATTCTTAAATCGATCAAAATCCAGCCAGTTATAATTCTCTGATATGTCACTTCACACTTGTTAAGCTCAGCCAAAAGGTTCACCAACACCTTCAATGACTGACTCACACCCCCTTATATATATATATTATGTAGATTCATTTTTAGTAATTCTTAATTTTTGCAATTTATGTGATTCAAAACATATTGTTTGCTATTTATATTTTTCCCTTTAATAAGTGAATTTATATTATCTATGAATAGAATGTACATTTACTAATATCGTTAGTATGCAACTGATTTCAAACACTAAATTAAAAAGCATATTCATATTATTTCATATTATTTATGACAATTAAATAAAGGCAAAGTTTAGCTGAATAGAAATTTGACCAATTTAATACAAGAAAAGTAGGTAGGCTGTTTTTCTCTCAAGCCCTGATGGTTCATAAAAAAAAAAGACAAGTGTAAGTAACAAAATGAATTTATTACCAAAAATTAGGTACAAACGTGGTTACTTTTCAACATAATCACTGTGAAGATTGAAGCATTTGTCAGATCTGAGGACAAGCTTTTCCATCCCCTTGTCATAGAATGTTGCTGCCAATGACTTGTTAGGGCTTATCCCTAACATTATTTTGAAGATCGTCATTAGTCTCGAACCTCTGCCCTCCTAGCCACTTTTACTATTCAGGAAAGAGATGGAAGCTGCTCGGTGCTAAATCAGGCTATATGCTGGGTGTTTAAAGGTGGTGAAGACTTCTGTCTTTCATTCTTCCACCTAGCTTGAAACTTTTTAATGCGTGTGAAGACTTCCAACTCTTTCCTGAACTGAAAACATGGTTATGAGGGCAGAGGTTCGAGACTAATGACGATCTTCAAAACAACATTAGAGCCCATCTCAAGTCATTGGCAGCAACATTCTGACAAGGGGATGGAAAAGCTTGTTTACAGATATGACAAATTCCTCAATCTTCACGGTGATTATATCAAAAAGTAACCATGTTTGTATCTAACTTTTAGTAATAAATTCATTTTGTTACTTACATGTGTCTTTTTTTTTTATGAACCATCAGAGCTTGAAAAAAATTGCCCTCGTATTTTCAATAACATTTCTTATCCAAAATTTTTTAATCTTTTTTTTTAAATGATGAATTCAAGAAAGCTGCATATTTTTTGAATTAATACAAGCTTCAAACTTGAATTTTAAACATTAAATTTTTAATTTGTTTAAAATTATCTGAATTTTTTAAATGATATTAATCTATGTCTAGAAAAATGGAGTTAATACATATGTTAGAAACTGTCAATTACACTAGCAACAAAAAATTATTTTTACATCTCAGGTATTAAAATATATTAAGTGATATAGGAAAAATCTTCCTTATTTCAAAAATATCCTTTAATTTTCCTATTACACAAAACTCAAAAGATATAAAAACATCTTTATGTAGTGAAACACAAAATAGCATATTGATATAGCACATGTACATACGAAAATCATTTTAACTAATCAAAACCTCATTCAACTTAGAGCCTTTTTTTGTTTTCCCATACTGTTTAATGATAATCAAATGTTTAAAGACAAATGTTTTTGATCTATTTGAGATTTTCCTCAGGTCTGTGTGAAATAGAATGTGTTTTGGAATGTTAACATATTTCAAATAAAAAAATAAAACTTTTAAATACATAAAATACAAGAATTGCACAATACCAACTTAACTACAGGAAAAGTACAAGAAATAACATAAAATAAACATTAAAAAATATTATAAAATTGATGTATCGGTATATTATCACAATGATGTAATCATGTTATATGGTTGCATCAGTACTGGAAACAAAAAAGTCTCCAAGTTGAATGAGGTTTTTATTAGTATTACTTCCCAGTCTCATTTGTTGTGTATCAATAGTTTTTCTAGAATCATTCTAACATTACTTTATTTTGTAAATCTTCATCCGATGGCGATAATTATGATTAATTTTTTGAAGACAAAGAGAGGAACCGCCATTTATTAACTTTGTGTTCCAGACATTACACTTTTGGTGACTGGCCTTTCCTTTTAGGCTACTGGCCGTCAAACAGTCCTTTAAAAACACAAACATATATCCAATTAAAAATATAAACATTTTTAAAAAACAGGAACTGGTGATGTACAGACGTCTCCTATTCTCCATCATACCTTTTTGTGGTTGTTTTGGCTTTTATCTACAATGAAATAGGCGCTGGTAAAATGTAGATGAGAAAAGCTGCCCTCTGGTGATGATACTTTAAAAATGTTTTCATAAGTCTTCGTCCAATGGCGATAATTATGATTAATTTTTTGAAGACAAAGAATTATGATTAATTTTTTGAAGACAAATTTTTCCTCTTCTACATTTTACCAGTGCCTATTTTGTTGTAGATAAAAGTCGAAACAACCCCAAGAAGGTATGATGGAGAATAGAAAGACATCTGTACATCACCAGTTCCTGTTTTTAAAAATGTTTATATTTTTAATTGGATATATGTTTGTGTTTTTAAAGGACTGTTTGGTGGCCACTAGCCTGAAAGGAAAGGTCAGTTGCCAAAAGTGTAATGTCTGGAACCCAAAGTTAATAAATGGTGGTTCCTCTTTTTGGGAAAGACTTTGTCTTCAAAAAATTAATTATTTTATTTCTTTATTTACATTGTTTTAAACATAGACAGATATATCAGGATGGAAGTCCACATTTTTACATGGAATCAGGATGATGTTTCAATCCTGCAAAATATCAAAAACATTGCACAAAAACTGCTCTTCTAAAAGTTGACCTGCAAGTAGTGTTAAATCATCTACTTTACATTAGTTAAATGAACAGATACCTAAAATATAGGTTTCAATATCTGAGAACTGTGACATGTGACATTTTCTTGCTGATTTTTTTAAATGTAGGTATTGGAATTAATAAGAAATCCCTTTATTTCCCAGAGGTAAAAATCATGTTGGGTAGTGTTTTAATATTTTTTTACAATGTAATGTTTTTTAACGGATAAGAAATTTGTTGTATGTAAAATTTATTTAGTTTCATTTTCATAGATGATGATATTTGTTTTATATTATGATTAAAATAATTAACATACGAAAATTTATTTTGTAATTGAAATTTATTGAATTCAAATTAATTTAATTATTGTTTTCTTTCATGCAGGATTTGTCCCAGCATATACATTTGGAACAGGACAAAAAGCAAAATTAATATTTGGTCATGATGTTAATAATTTGCGATTTTTTACAACTTGTGGTTTGCAAGAAGGCTATCAACCATTTTGTGTGTATGTTCAATAATATTTTTATAGGTTTATATATATATATGAAGATTGATTAATAATTTCCAGGAATAATATTATTCAAAGCAGTTTTATTGAAAAAATTCTAAAACAAATAAATGAAATTATAGTTGATTTCTTCAACATTTTTCATTTAGGCTAAGATGGTCCAACTGATAGTCTGTGAGTCATATCTGGCTCATTCTTGGTAGATAGTTGGTCCATGTCATTGTTATTTGGTAATCGCAGCATTTATTTTATATGTGGTTTCACACAGTTGACTTTGATAGTCTGTTAAAAATCACATAAGAAAGATTGAAACATTCTTAAAGAGCCACATTCAGCTCCAAAGTTGTAGGCTGCCAACTCTTGTTTAGTTCCTCTACTTAAATATTTTGTACAAAATATTTAATAGTTAGTTTCATTACATATTTGAAAAGATATGAGTTAAAAAATAAATAAATTTTGATATATTAAGTAAGTATTATTATTAAGAATAAAAAATAAAAGATTAATTAATGCTAATTAATATACCAGAAATAAAGGTTGTATTAAGATGAAGTTGTTACAGATTATCTGTTTAGTCCTTATACAGTAAAACTTTTCTAACTCAAATGTCTGTAACTTGAATATTTCTTTAACTTAAAGAAAATAAAACACTTAGCAGGTCCCAATGGAACAGCATAGGGATTTAATGTCTCCAATTTGAATTTTCTTAATTAACTTGAATTTTCTCCAAGTTGAAGGTTATCATTGTCTCCTGACATTGATTTATACTACTTTCAACTTTTCTGACTCAAATTTTAATATTTATTCTATTTAAAGTGATCCTAATTATTTGAACTTCCATGAAATTTTCAGACAGTTAATTGTATCTACTGTCCAATACTCATTTGCAGACAATGTTCCAGTCCAAAGCGAGAGGACCTGTCACTTTATCTCAACAAGATGTACCTGCGAAACTGTTTGATTCCATTAGTTACATTGAACATTTTTGCTGAAAGGCATTACATGGACTGTTTAAAACAAAAAAACTATCAACGATTCTTTATATAATGAAAAAAGAGATAAAAATACAAATCTATTTAGGATTGGCATCTTTCATTCTAGTGTTCTTTAACTAGAATTGCCTGTAACTGAAAGTTTTTTCCTGCCTTTTGGAGCCTTATTAATTTTTTTGGTGTATGTATTTTGTACATTGTGGATGTTTGGTACAACTATGTCTATCATAAATGTGATTTTGTTTGGTTTGTTAATTAATGTAATGTCTGGTCTGTTATGATGAATTGTTTTGTCAGTCATTATACCTTGGTCATGGGATGCTGTGAACTGGCTTCCTGCAATAATTTTTATCATGTAGGTGTCAGGACATGAGGGAAAATGGCTGTCAATGTAAGTCCTTATCTATTCATTGGCCAAGCAGAGGAAAACATGTGCTTTGTAGTGCTTTGTAGGGCCTGAACCAGCTCTTAGTATTTATTATAAAACTTTTTCTAGAGCTGTCAAAGAATGGATTATTTCCAGTCATTTAAAGCAGTGGAGGACAATAACTGAACCAAGGCAGAGTAAGACATTTTTGCATGGCTTTCTCTCTGTGTAAACTCTGAACTTTCTGGCTTTTGACAATCATGTTTACTCTTTGGTCAGCATTATGACTGATTTTGATAATTATTGTAAATATATGGCATACTGAAGCTGTTTTCTTCAAACTTTTAGGGTTTTGAGAAGACTTTATCTCATTTGTGAGTGTGTAGACTTTTGCATGGGCAGATTTGTTCATCTGGGTTCTTACTTTTTGAGCCCTGCTGATGTCTCTCAGCTTTTCTTTAGAGGTCTGTTATTTTTTAAAAAAGAGATTGGACTTCTTAAGCAACTTCTTGTGGGTTGCTCAATGAGATCGAAGTGCTTTTGGTTTTGTCCCATCTGCTCAGTCTACAATCTAATACTAATGAAAATAAAACACAAAAACAGTTTTTTAATGTTTGAGATGATAGTTTTTGAACTGTATGCTGGTAAATGCCATGCTGGAAGTGCATGATTTATATTGGTGTAGGTCATGTAAAGGTGTTAATTTTTCTCTAGCAATTTTTTTACAGTATATGCTGCTACAGTTTATTCATACAAAATTACATCATTTAGTAATACATTTTTTTTATTGTTAGATTTTTCCTACTCTTAAATACTTTGAAAGATATAAGGCTTAGATTGATAGGCTGTATCATTTTGTCTATACAATTATTTTTTTATAACTATTTACTTTTTATTACATTAGTATTTCGTATAATAATAATAATGTTTTTTATATAGGAATATGAATAGACACATGACATTTTGGTATAACAAAGATGATCCACTTTTTGTTAATGTTGATGAATTACCAGATTCTTACATTGAAGTTACAAGAATACCTCCTGGGTAATTTTTTAATAAATATTATAAAAGATGAATGATAACTTCATTTATAGATCAAAATATTTGTGATTGATTAATAAATATTTATTTTCTATATGCAGCAGTGATAGTCCTCCTGCTTTGAAAATTTCTCACAGATTATATGAAACACTAGAAAAAGTTAATTGGGAATTCACTCGTTTAAGTCTTCCTATAACTTTTCATGATGAATTTATTGAGTAAGTTTCATTTTATATTTATTTATATAAAATATTATTTATGTACTGTATACAGTATAACCTCCAAATAGCAGACACCATTGGGACTGAGAAGTTTGCTATGTAGAGGTGTCTGCTATTTGGAGTACACACCAGCAGCCATATTATATTTTAATTCAGTCATTATAAAATGAAGAATAAGATGGATTACAAAAACATTAAATTTGAATTAGGAATGCAAAAATACCAAAAGTATACATATCATTTATAATTAAAAATATAGGATAAACCCAGGTGAGATGACTATAGTTTTTATCAATGCATATAACTCACTTAACTGGTTTCCAGAAGAAGTAAATATATAATGCATATACAGCCAAGGGTTATCTTTTGATAAAAGTGAACAAAGTTAATAAAAACTCAATGTAACGGAGTGATAGCAATGAAATGATACTTGTTCATTTTGGGCATCTATCTCATACCTCTAGCAGAATTGCCAAATGCTTAATTAAGGATGAGATGCTTACTGTATTTAACATTCAATCTAATCAACATTTTGCACTTATCTTATTTTCCACACACATGCACACTGTATATTACAGAGGTTAAATGTTTTGTGCATTCATTTTTTACACATCAAGCAATTAATGCAATTGGCTTTACTTGTCTCAATTTTGTGACTTAATTATATGATAAATGAGTTTTTTTTTTCATTTTGAGTACTTAACATTGAACATAATCCAAGAGCTCATTTTGCTAAATTACTGTCTTTAAATCTTCTGTAAAGAGTACAATATGAAATGTTAAACTCTTTGCTTGATTGATAGTAATTTAGATGACTAGTATGTACTGTTTCAACTGGAAAAACTAAGTCCTTTCCGGCCCATTTTCCTCTGTTGGAATTGGTTTTTTTCTTTTGTATTCAGTAGACATTGAAAATTAATAAATTTAATTAAATCCATAATGAAATATTTCAGAAAAAATATGCATCTCTCCCTTAAATCCACTAGGCATTCATTCAAACAATATGTGAGATGACTATTTCTATATTTTAGACTAAAATTATTAGGAGGACATCTGGCTTCGATTACAACACACCTAATCCTACTTTTACATGAAACACAAATATCACATAAGCATACAGTAAATTAGCACTAAATTCAAAGCTAGTTTTGAATTTAGTGCTAATTTAGTGTTTTCTTTTATTATGGGAAGCGATGAATGTACCATCAAGTGTTTTGTTTGTCACATAAGCATATTCGAATTTTAGAACCTTTCATATAAACATGAATGCCTCAAAACAGTTTGTACAGTGATGATAAACATAAACTTATTTTTAATGAAAATATCAACAAAACAATTATTTGAAAAGTAATGAGACACAAAAACATTAAGCATAGTCATTATGAAAGTGAATAGTGACTTGTCCTACTGAGTATTATTTGAATTAACTGAGTATTATTTATCTTTTAAGTTGTAAAAGTCATATTTTAATTGAATTCTAAATAGCAAACAGATTGTATAGGATACTTTAATTAAATGGAACATAAAAATGATGACAAAATGTAAATTTTGATTAATTATTAATTCATCAAAAACAACCTGAGTGGAAGTAATGAAAAAGAAAAATGAAACTGTTATTATGAACAGAAGGATGGATGAAGGTCAGTTTATGCGATGAGAGTTCAAATATTGAGTTTTGAAGGCAATTTGTTCAAGCGGTAAGAAATATATTCGGTATTCTTGCATTTATAACATCATTTATGATCTATGTGATTAATAAAAATCAATATAGAGATTTGTCCACTTTGTAGTTATTGAGTAGGTGTAATTTTTCAAACATTTTTACTTTTTTCAATAAATAATTTATTAAAAATTTCTTTAGCCATCACAAATCTGTTAAGATTATAAATTACATCATAAATGAGAGAAAACCAAATATCTTCCTACACTTTAAAGTGGTCGGCAAATTGCCTTTGTAACACAATTTTTGAACTTTTACCAAAGAAATGCTGCTGTCTTAACCTTAAAACTGTTTCTTTTTCATTACAACTGTACTATGGTTTTTGTTGAATGAATGAATAACTTTGGAAAAATTTCTGGTTTCTTGGTACAGTACCATAAGTTTAATTCCAACAATAAAACAGACGTTTAATAACATTAATATGTATGATGATAAATGGTGATTGACAACTTAACCAGATTAGTGTTTTCTAACATGTAAAGAGTATTGTTTGGGATTTTACAACCTGCACACCTCTTCTATTCCCATTTTAAGCCAGTCGTTATTTGACACCTATTGTCAAAATTCGTCATCTGAAAGAGTATTTGAATTGATTCTTTGTTTTCATTTTAAAATATTTCATATGTAATTAATTTTTCAGAATATTGATGGTGGGACTTTGTATTTTAGTAAGGTATGTTATGGACATGGTGTTCATTATCTAGAGGTAAATATTATAAATATTCCATTTGAAGGGTCTGGGGATTGTAAAAATGTCCCATAAGTAGAAGTGTCTACTATTTAGGAATATCTATTAATGGAGGTTTTACTGTATATAAAAAAGTTAATCTGTATTATACAAGAAAATCATACTTTAAGTGCATTTATGATATATAACTATAAAAAGTAAAAAATATTTATTCATATTTCAATTGCTATTATCAGTATTTTTAAGTAGTAATAATATTTTTACATTATATCAGGTATTAAGTTATTTGCATAATAAAGTGAAACTGAAGTTAAATCATGAAGAATTTTAGTTAAACCAGTCATTAGAATTTTAGCTGTTTTTAAACCAAATATAACCAAATCAGAATATTTTGCTAGACAGTGATATGAAATATGAGAGATGTGTGAGATAATCAGGAATTTAATAAAATTTTGAAAGGAATATCTTGTAAAAATACACTGTTTTTATTTACTGTGCATAGACAGAAATTTAAAAGAAATATATTTTAAGAATAAAATGAACAACAACTGTAATAGAGCACATTAATATCAACAATTTATATTTATGAAATTTATAAAAAATAAAGCAATATACAGCAATATTTTAATTGTTTTGAAATAAAACAAATGCTATATACTGTATTATATAAATAAATATAGAAAATGTTTAAATTATTTTTCTTAATTTAATATTTTTAGTGAAGTTGAAAAAGCGCATAGATGGGAAGAAATTAGAAGACGACAACGAAGAGAATATGTAGATAGGGCAGGAGTACGCCATCCTGGTAAATTTATAATGCTAATTTTAATAAAGTTTTGTTAAGTTTGTGTATTGAAAAATGTGATAAAATTTATATTCATTTATATGTTACATTTTGCTCAGAATAATTAAGGATAATGTAAAAAAATATCTATATTTTTCCTGTCTGGCACTAGAAGAAAATATTGATACTTATTTGATACTTGTTTTGTAATGTACTGAGATGTATGATGAGATATATGATTTACATATGTTATTGGATATGAGTAAATAGTATTATAAGAGATTGATTTTTAAACTATAAAGTATCTCTAACAATACCTTAAGTAGCTATATGAACTAGTGTTTATACCCTCCTAGAACACTCTAGAAATTTCTTGTGTATTCTAAAACTTTCATTCTTACAGTAACCTTCCATGACTTCTGTTTATTCTCTTTGCTAACAAAACATCTAAAACTTTTGTGAACTTTTTCATTTTGTTTGTTCATATTTTTTCTTGAACTTTCTAACTCTGTTGCTATTATTTTTCTTTCTAGTAATATTGTTAATAGGTTTTTAATTACATGGTTTGACAATAAAGTTCCAGGACTTATGCTGGTACCTGGAAAGTTGAAGTCACTGCAACAAACTGGTGAGGATTACTCCAAGTAGTCTCTCTTATATTCAATGCACAGCTTTGTCCACTTCACAAGGTTTCCAGAACTGGTTTTGGAGTCATTCTCTAGAATGTGCTTAAGTTGTACTGTTATGGATTTCTTGATATCCTGAACAGTTCTGAAGTGCTGTCCCTTCAGTGCCAATTTGAGTTTGGGAAATAGGAAGAAGTCAGCAGGAGCCAAATCTGAGGAATAAGGTGGTTAATTGAGCCTGGGGACCCCATTTTTCACTAAGAATTGTGTCACAATTAATCTTGAATGAGGATGAGCATTATCATCCAGGAAGAACCAGCTGCTGCGTTCTCGCAGGTGTGGTTTCACACGATGAATGCTCTTCAGTATTTGATCAAGAACTTTGCGAATATGCTCCAGTCTCCTCTAAATTACTGGTTGACAGATGTCCACATCTTGGGTCATCACAAAAGTCCATTGCAAAATTGTGTGTACCATTCAAATACATGACCATGAGATAGGGCATTCTTATGGTGAACAGTTCTGATCATTTCATAAGTCTCTGTTGCTGATTTCCCTAACTTACAACAAAACTTGATGCTTGCTCTTTGTTCCAGGTGGGAATTCATGACAATGGGAAGAAGGGTGCCTTCGATGACTGATGTTTTGAAGGGCACTGATGCTCTCTTTACCAAGTGTTTACTTAGAGGAATATCAAAACTTTAATCTGACGTGTTAAACATTTTTCTGTCATTAGCAGTAACAGATTATCAGCATCAGTCCTAGAACTTTATTGTCAAACCTTGTAATTTAATATGCTGTGTGTTTTTGTAATATTTTTAAAATTAATTTCTGAATTTTTTCCCAAATGTAGAGTTTTAAATAAAGGAGAATAGGAACTTAATGGACAATCAATTAGAAAGCAAAGAAACTTTCACCACTGACAAATTATAGGAAAAATCTTATAAAGTTTTGATTCCTTCCTTGACTGTTTCATTTGCCTTTTTATCCCCTCTTCTTTTTTACTTAAAATGTTCCTAATAAATATGTTTTATTTCTAAATTAAAAACTCTGTTTTTAGGTCACAAACATGTCTTTGAACATAGATAAGTAAGGAATATTTGGTCAAGTAGCAAATATAATACACTAAGAGATTGCAAAAAACACAAATTATTAGACATCCACAAATCATACTACAAATACATTCCACAGACACTATTGGAAAACAACGCACACAAAATGTACTACAACAGAGCCATAATCACAGATAAAACAATTTAGCACAACAGACCAGACATCACACTCATTGACAAACACAATAAAATCACATACATTATAGACATATCCATTCAAACACTCACAATATACAAAACACATGGACTGAAAAAATTAGCAAGTACACAGAACTCTCCCAGGAAATAAGGCATCTGTGGAGGATGGATAGGGTGCTTATTGTACCTGTTGTTCTCTCCTCTACAGGTGTCATACCACACACACTTCACAAAAGCCTGGGCATATTACAATTGAATAGAAATACATACATCACACTACAGAAGGCCACTATATTGAATACATGCCACATTGTTAGGAAATTCCTGAATACTAACACTGACACACTTATTTAATTTTAGTTTTGTTTTGGTTGCCTTGACTCTGGTCTGGCATAGTACACAGCCACCAGTGTCAACTGAGTATAACCCACTAAATCCAACATAATAATAAACTATATTTATACAAACTACATAAAATAATCAGAATTGTTGGTGATAGTCATCTTATAATTTGATATCATTCTTCTTAAAATGAAAATTGATATACCTGATATTAGTTAACATCATGTATTCAAATCTAGAAATGTAAAAGCATTTAAAGATTACTTAGCAATTTATACAAGGTGTCTCAGCTAAAAGTCAGGATTTTAATTCTCAGTATCTCCTGAACAACTCATTTTAAATCTACACTTTTTTGTAAGCTGAAGTACAATTTCTTTGGTTTCATCATTTGAAAAGAGGACATTTGTGTTCTTATAAAACATGATATCATTACAGTTCAAAGGAAGTTTAAAAATGATCATACATCTTCATAGCTTCTTGATTTTATCTTACATGTTTGATAAAGTCATTAGAAATTTATTGCACAAGTTTGGCCAAATAGTTGATGTAAAAGATGTTAAGAAGAATGGGCAGAAAAAAATAATCGATTGTATCAGGAAGTTCTTCATGTGGTTACATGAATTGGTGATTTGCAAATCAAGCACATTGAACACTTCATATGGCAACATCCACAATAAATAATTGTATGGATTAAATCTAATAAAGAGAACTTTAATTAACAGAAAGCTGATATTGTTTAACTTGATTTGTTCAGAAGATATGGAGAATTAAAACCCTGAATTTTATTACATAATATTTTACTTGCTGCTTGTTATCACTTAATATCATTTTTTGCCAAATAGTATCAGTCAAATCATTTAATACAGTTTTTACTTGAAAATTATTTCAAATGATTTTATTATAGCTTTGGAATTCATAACATTATTTTTGATGATTTTATTATATTCTATAATTTAGCAGTTCCTAGATGCATAATAAATGATTATTGATGATTTGCTATTTTTTGATGGTGGTGTTTGTTATTTATTAATTTTTTTTTTGATAATTTTAGTATTTTTTATTAAGATAAATTTTTGCTTTAAAATATTTTACAAAAATTAAATTTCAAAATAGTCAAAATATATCTACTATATAAAACTGAAAAAATGGGCATTTTCTTTCTTTCTTTCTGTCACGGTCTGCCAAAAACGGCCACTAGGGGACACCCCTAGCTACTATTTAAATTAACGATATAAATTATTTTATATTTTTACAGTATAATACTCAGTATATTATTATTTTTATTTGTAATTTAGTATGCTCTGTAATCTTGTTTCATAATAGTTTATTAATTTTTTTTATTTTTTTTTTTTTTTTTTATATATATATAGCAAATTTGGAACAGCATATGTTAAAAAGTGGTTTTAGTTTGTCAGATATCAAAGGTAAGTTTATAAATTTTTATATATTTCATCATTAGTTTTTAAAGAAAAAAAAATCAAAAATTACATTAGAATAGCATTTTTTGCACAAAGAACAACTTTTTCATGTAGTTATAAGTGCATTTTCATAAGTTGTATGAAATTTATTTATAAATTCACATTCAATGGTGAAGTTAACAGTCAGATATATTAATTGGTGTGTGTACAAACACAGTAAAATGTTGTCTTGATCCTTTGCATGCAATGAGGATGTCATCAACATAATGTAGCTATAAGACTGGAAAATTAAGAATGATGGAGATCTTAAATATTTTACATTCTGAACTTCTTACTAGTATTTCCACCAACACTGATGACAAAGGAAAACCCATTGGGGGAGACTGTTGTTATAAGTAGATTATATTATCATCATCTGAGAGAGAAAATTAAGATTGATGGAGATCTTAAATATGGCATCTGGGCAGCCGACAACCATCACATAGGACATTTTCTTGATTTTGCTATGTAACTTTTATCATTTTCATCTTTATTGATATCAATAAAAAAAGCAAAAAGTTTAATAACCATAGACCAAGATGCAGTGGGAAGTCATTGTCTATCAGTAACATTTTGGTAAGTGTTGTCATCTCAAATATAAGGATAGAAGGAAGCAAGGATTCGTAAATCTTATAAAAACTGAGTAAAGGATAATCAATAACCTGCTAAATCAGCTAAAATTGTGTTTTTTGCTTCCATAGACAGAAAAGAGTATTCATCTAAGATATTCCAAGGAAACTTTGATAATGAATAGTTTTGTTTCATATATTATGAATACATATGGCCAGATGTTGAAAGAGGCTTCTCTTTCTTTAGTCCATATCAATTATATGATAAAGATGTAGTTTGTTTGCATTTGAAAGAAACTGTAGTTTCTGTTATTGTTTCTTTAGCAGTGATTAAGAAGTATTTTTAGCATTTTGGGAACCTTTTTCAAATTTTCAATTATAATTTTTAGACAAAATCAATTCTGTGCATTCTGGCTTTCATCCTCCTTTGGGATTGCAGACTGCTAGATAACATACATGGTTTGAGTTTAAGTTTCTTGCCAAAAACTGAAAAACATATGAAAAAATTTATATAGGTTTTTTTGTGAATATAAGTATTTTGAATTGTCAAGTGTTCAATTTGACCAATTTATTTTGGAAGTATAAACTAAAGGTTTTTAATTTTTCAAAATGTTACACGTGTGCATGCTGATATAAAATTTTATCAACTTTTCATTTGCCATTATATACATTAGAGTAAATTATGGTAAAAATCAGTTTCTTAGGCAGATTCTTTATGGGAAATGTGTATAGAACTTTAAAAATTGAAGTATTTCTGAAATTATTTAAACTAAAATTAAGTTTTTGAAATAATCAAAATGTTTATAGTTTTGACTCATTTTTTATACATACACTTGGTTAATTTTAATTGTTTTATATATTAATCTTTTATAAAATTATTTGAATGTTTAAAAAATTATATTATAGATCTACAAAGAGGTTATTCAGAAGATGTAGCAGAAGGTGAAGATCATCCTCATGTACCACCACGCCAACATTCTGTTAAAAGATCAACTCTGACAAAAACACAATCAATGGAAATGGGTATGCAGAGTTTAACAGTACCTGAAAGACCAGAAGAATTGGGTAAATTAAGAAGTGCATCTAGTGAAGAAATACATAAAAAAGGAATGGAAGATAGTCAACTTTCTGATCCAACTTCAGATGATTTAGAAAAGAAAAAACGAGGAAAGTCTCCATTTCGGTTTTTTCGCAAAAAAGAAGAAAAAAGAGAAGAAGAAGAGCATATGCGTCCTCATTTTGAGCACTCACCTGAACGATCTAAAGCATTAACTGTCCAAACTGGACCTACACTTGCTGTACATACTCCATCTATGAGATTATCTCCAGCTGGATCTGTTAGTCATATTGTTCCACCTTCAGTGCCAGATAGACCAAATACCTTATCTCCAGGTATAGCTGATAAGGGAACTCATACTCCAAGGAGAGCATCATCTAAAACTAATTTGGATACTTTAGGAGATGATGGAGGAGATGGAGGAGATTATTTGGATCCATCAACAATTGATTTAGTTGATGAATTTTTTTATGGTGTTAGAATATTTCCCGGTCAAGATCCAAATCATGTTTATTGTGGTTGGGTTACAACAGCGTATAAACATCACAATAAGAGCTTTGATACATCTTTGGTAAGGAAAGTCAGTTTTCAAGCTTGGGGAGAAGAAAATTCATACCATGAGATGTAAGTAAAAATTATATTTTTAAATTAAAAAGAATAATAATTAAATATAAAATTTTTCTTTCTTCTATATCAAATAACTACAGGAGTAAAAATAAAGTATATAGGAGATATAATATTTATACATGCCCAAATAAAATATGAATAGTACTTGAAAAAAAGCTATATAAATAATTTTTTTAGAGTAATATTCTAAAATACCTTTTATTAATTTTTTTCTCACTTGATCACAAGTATTGTGCATGAAATGAAATAAATACTTCTTATTTTAAAAAGTATATACTGTATTAGCCCAAATATTAGTTAATATTTTTCCCAGTTTTAACAGGTAAAAAATTATGTTTAAGTGTTATTAAAGTTTTGTTTGATTTTGATAATTGTCTTTGGTACATACTAATTTTTATACTTTTTATGTTTTGTACATACTAATTTTAATCAATTACATAGATAAAAATAATAAAAATGTCACATATTCTTGTAACTGTAGAATTATGAAAGATTGTTTGTGAAGACAATTATAGAAGCTTTAAAAATTGTAGTTCTATCAACAACTTGGAAAGAACAGAGGATAATGTATTGTTCAAAGACATAGAAAACCATAATGGCACTAAAATAAACAGGAGTGATGACAATGAAAGTGAAATATATCTAAAGATGAAAGTGAAAAATATCATTTCAATAATCAGCATATATATATATTAAAATAAGCATATATATATTAATTTTTAATGTCAATTTTTTAGCATAAGCATTAATTTTATTTATTTATATAAATAAAATTAATAGTAAAAGATTGACTTATAGTCAGATCTTAACTTTTTTTTAAAAAAAAATAAGAATTTCAAAATTCAGAATTGATTTAATATTTAGTCCAATATAGTATTTTAGTATTAAATTCAAGACATTGAAAATTTATTGTTTCACTATAATGATAAAACTTTTTTCTAGTAACAAGATACAAGATAAAAATTTTCATTTAATATAAATTTTTTATGAGAATATTTTACAAAAAAAATACAAATTTAGCATTTAAAAAGTAAGAAATGTAAATTATTAAATAATGAACTTTTAAAAAATTTATTTTTAACATGAATTTTATTTATATAAAATCTAAGAACAGAAGACAAATATATGATATTGTTAAAAATCAACAGAATCCAATTATTTAAATTTATAAAATATTCAATTTTTTGGAAAGTGCCAAGCAAAACAGAAAGCTTTGGTATTTTAGAACATAGTCTTATAACTGAATTTGGATGAAAAGAAGTTTGATACAGTTGAAAAATAAGAAGTTGGATAGAATTTGAATATGAAAAAGTTCAGTTGAGGTGTAGAGAATGATTACTTCATTACAGAAGTCATCCATTAATCTTAATCATCCATTAGGAGATTCATTTTAGTGAAAAGTGTGATCATAATTAAAGAGGAAGATTGGGGTTGACTAGCTTCTTTCCAAAAATTATGTTATGCAGTTTTCATGTAAAGTAATATAAACTGTGAATTTTTTGAGAATTATACATTAGTTTATAACATAAACTGTTGTTTTGTATTTCTTATGTATTAATTTATATAAATTTAGTGAAAGAACCTGTTGATATTCTCTAGAACTGGAAAAATAAATAAGGCAACTGATAGAACATCTGAACTTAAATAGTGTATTTTTATGTTTGTAGAGATATGAATTTATTGAATAGAATATTGTCAATTGACTAGAAATATTGGAAACTTATTGTTTTACTCTGAATTTTGAAAATATTGAATTATGGAATATTAAAAATCTATTGTTTGTAATGATAAGATTTTTTTCTAGTAAAAAAATAAAAATCTCCATTTAATATGAATTTTTTATAAGAATATTTTGCAAAAAGAGTGGAAAGTTTTATGTAAAAACTGAATTGTTAATCTATTGTTTAAAATTTAATTCAATTCACATTTGATTGAATTAAATTTTAGCAAGTTTTTCCTATCCTTAAGAAACATTAAATTATTTTGTTAAGTCTTAATTTGCTTTTAATCAGTTTAAATTTTCTTTCCAATTACATTGTTCTTTCTGTATATTGCCAATACCCATGTGAGAATGAGACTTTCTTCAAAGAGAAACACCAGTCATTTTATGCTCATAACCTTTTCTGCAAACTTTCAATCCCATGAGCATGAGATTGAAAGTTTGCAAAAAAAGGTAATAAGATGTGATTGATATTGATGGTGATTATCTACAAGACTAAACTGTTGAATTACTTGTCAATGAAGTTTTTTCAAAATGTCAAATTTCATCTTTACAATCTGATAGATAAACCTTATTGGGCTGCAATTTTAAAACATTGTAGACCTATAAATACCCACTGTCATCCATCCATCTTTCCTTAATGTCAAGAACAGAGTTAGATAGATGAAAGATGAAACCAGATATGGAAACAATAGAGGCAGCAGGCTCTGATTAAGAGTATAAAAACTTCTGAGGTAAACTGGAAGTCATGTTATTTCAATTCAAAAATTTCCCCTGTAAGGTGTTAGATAGATGACCAGCACAACTCTACTGTTAAAAGAAAAGTATGATGTACAGGGGCAAGCCACTACTAATTTGAGGTGGAGAGCACACATTTTAAATTAAATACATTAAAAATATGATTAAAAATTGCAGCCTGGCATTGTGATGATGCCACAATAAATAATTGCTTGTATATATGTATTTCATTGTTATATATATATACTTGAAAGTTGCAAAATGCAAAATACAGGATGCAAAATAGATGATAATCAGTTGGCATCAAATCTGGGCTATCAGGTGGATGAAGCAGAACATCTCAGCCCAGACTGGCCAGCTTCTCAAGGTCATCTTTGCTTTATGTGATAGCATGTTGTTTTGGTGATATTGGACGTGTTGTCAAGGTTTGGAGTGTATGGAACACTCAAGTTGTGCTAATTCTCTGATGGTCAACCATGGATTATTGTCTGTCAATTTCAGGACATCATTATCAATGGTAGAATTGCTGCCTGGATGGGGTTTACCTTAAAGTGAGAAATCTCCATGCTTGAATTTCTTGAACCAATTGCAGCAGGTCTGCCTGGTGACTGTGTCCTTGTCAAATGCTTTGCAAATGAGAACATGAGCTTTCAATGCATTGTGACTACTTTCGATATGATAGAGCAACAGTATGCAAATGTGTTCTTTCAAAAGTTTCATATTTTTCAGACATTGCTGATGCGTCTATTTCTAATGAAATAGAGTAGAGAGTTGTTTATCTGAACACCAGTTATCCGAAACGTCGGTTATCCGAACGCTTTCCACTCGGACTGTATTGTGCTGAATCGAACTTTTTTGATACTAGATTTACTTCTAAAGTATAATTTTTATGTTTTTATATATTTCAATATATTTATTTTGTTTGTAGAAAATAAAGAAATAATTTTTAACGATACAATAGCCTTGATTATTATTATATCAATAAAAATTTTCGTTAGGCTTAAAGTTGACGAAAATTTAACACAAAGCGACACACAACGGAGAAAAATTCAATACGAAGCGACACGCAACGGAAAAAAATTTCAACATCAGACAGGTTAATATATTTTTTCGTACATAATCAGTTATCCGAACAACCCCAGTCCCCAATTGATTCGGATAAACGACTCTCTACTGTATATGATGAAATGCCTTCTGGTTACTCTACTTATATATCTACGTCAAACATTCTAGGATATTTTTTTCAGTTGTTTCCAGAAAAAATGTCTAAATTTCACATTTAAATCTTATATTTTATTAAATGTTTCTTACCTTCCTTTGCATTTTAATATCAACTGATAAAAATTGTAAAGTACTTAATTTTAGTATCTTAGGAAACTGACTATAATTACGGTCGGTGAAACTTCCGTTAACCTAACGGGTACTTTACGCGGATTCGAGATTAGTTTGCCAGGCCTGGGCTTTTAAGCGTGCACCGAAAAATTAGTAATAATAACGATAAATATCAAGTCAGATCAAAAGTTCAAATATATTTAATTAGCAACTAGAATGTACTACGTACAAATATCAATAATCCAAACCAAATTTATTAACGAAAATCAACAAGTCAACCCGACAATAAACTCAGCTACTTAGCTTAACTTAATAGTAATTCCCCTTTGAAATTCGACAATCAAATACTTAGAAACTATGAACAAAATCTCTTACTAATTAAACGTCTATCCGTCACCTCACTATACGAAGAAACTACTTCCTCAATCCTTTCGATATCGTCAAATCGTCAATCGAACTCCTCTTTAGCACCTTGGATCGTTTAATTATCAATCTGGACTTCTATCAGAAAATACTTCGCTTTTGAATCTACCTCGCTCTCACAGTCGCCTCGATTTGGAATTCACCTCTGTTTGGAAATCACCTCTCCTTCTTCGGTTAACGTACGGGTTTTATACTGTGAGGTGACGTCACACTTGAGCTGGGTTACTCCCCTTATTTACATACTTAGTTGCTAACATTAACTTTCTTTTCTGGCAGCTTTAAGTTTCCGACAAAGCTTATAAACCGTTTACAAAATATTTATCATAATTTTCTGGGATGTTTAAGACGGTTTATCAAGTATTTCTTCTACTAGTGATTGTGGGGATCCCCCTCCATTTTTTTTTCTCTGCGGACTGTTACTTCCGCCGGGCAGCGCAAGTGCGCAAGATTTTTCCTACAGCGCTTATTTCTCCGTGAGTTGTTTTATCTTCATTTTTCATTACTAACAAGAGAGTGGTGGGGAACCTTCGTCCTAAATAAACATAAACCCCAAACAAAAGATAATAAAACAGAAATAATAATAAAATAAAAATAACGTTCGGACTCAGTTCCTTACAAAATTTTTAAATAATACTAACAATTTTTTTAAGTAAAATTACTGTTATAATGAACATTTTCACCCTAATTAAGAGACCATTATTAAGTTTTGAACATAAACATATATGCTCTTTAAAAGTAAAACTGCAACACCATGAAGGGATGCACATAGCCACATGCAAATTACAGGACAATAGAAGTGACAGATATGCAAATGATTAAGTTTGTATATGCCTAGGGTCATGTGGTACCCAGTTTAGGACTATAAAGACCAGCAGCCTGCTCAAGCTGGAAATGCTATCAGCGATGGTTTGCAGCAGCTGAATTTTTGAAGAAGCATAGAAAATGCCTCAGAGATGAGAGTGAGCTGATGAATATCACCAGTTAACAGGTGGGAACAAAACTGTATCCTGGAGTTGCACAACCTTGGTTTGTCAATGTGTACAGTTGCCAAATGTGTTGGGCACGATGTGAGTACCATTGCATGTTTGCATATGTTCCTGCATCAATTGAATATGATGGATGTAGGAACATCTGCAAACACTCCAAAGAAGGAGTGGATTGAACGGAATGAACATACTGACAGATTTGCTGAATGGCTTGCTGGGACTTGTTTGCCACAGCATGTGACATCCAAAGTCACCTATCACCTCAAACAGGTGCATCTGTGTCCACCCAAACTATTTGCAACGGGGTTGCATGAAGTTAGGATGCACGCATGTCATCCAGCAATTGGGGTTTCATTAATTGCTCACTTAGCTTGGTGAGCAGTTAATGGACTAGGGCTGCATACCTGGCTTGGTGTTGTTGTCATTGCAGTTGGACCACTGAATGCATCAGGTATTGTTAATGGATGAATCCTGCTTCTGTCTGTGGAGGAATGAGGGTCATGGACATGTGTCATAGTATTCCAGGGAATGCTACATGCCAGCCCTTTTCTCCAAGCTTTAAACTGCTTCACACTGGGCATCGTGGTTTGGGGAGGCATTATGTTTGATCAGCGGACAGCCCTGATGCACATTTCCAGTACTCTGACAGTGGATCAGTACATCATATGAATTGTGGGACCTGTGGTTTGGCTACTGACATGGTGTTTTGGCAAGACAATGTCCAACCTCATGTCATATGTTAAACTCTGACCAGCCTGAAAGAATGACTCATCAGCGAGACTCCTATCCTTCCCTGGATGGCAGTCTTGCTGGATCTCTCTCATTGAACGCCTGTGGGACCTCATTCAACATGAGGTATACCTGGGATCACTGCTTTATTGGTGCACATATTGTAGACAACATGTCCACCACAGTGGATACAGCTTGGCAACGGATACTTCAGACAACCATTAATTGTCTCATTGATAGTATGCCTTGCTATATAGCAGCCTGTATAGTTGTCCATGGGGGTCATATTCATTACTGAATAAACAGGTGTCTGTTGCATATCTTTGTTTGTTCTTTTAATTATTTTCATATCTCTGTCACCTCTGCTGGTCCTGCAATTTGCATGAGGCTATGTGCATTTCTTCATAGTGTTGCAATTTCACTTTTGAGTAGTATACATTAAATTCAAAATTTGAGTAAAAAAATTTGAAGTATTTTTCTTAAAATATGAAATTTTAATGTAATATTAAAAATGTCTGTCTGAAACATTTGTAATTATATTAAGTCCTTATTTTTTCATTTATATATATATATAAATAAATGAAAAAATAAGGACTTAATATAATTACAAATGTCAAATCTAATATATATATATACAAGGGTGAGTCAAAAAGTAAGTTGCACTCATATGAAAAATAAAAGTATGAAACATACGAGTCAAAAATTTTTGTTTGTGTGAATGTACAATTCAAGTACTACTTTTCAACATAATCACCAAGTTTATTTAAACATTTATCGTAGCATGGCACAAATATTCCTTCTTGATATTCCTGTTCAACATCTGATAATCATTTTCATGTTGCATTTGTGATGTCTCATTGGAATTGTATCTGCAATTTAAAAGGTCTTTTTTTCTTATGGAGCTGAACACTAGGAAATCACAAGGTTCAAGGTCTGGACTGTAGAGAGGATGTTCCCACACAGTCCATTTGAATTTTTCCAGTAGGGCCCTCGTGATACCTGCTGAATCAGGTATGGCATTGTCATGCAAAAGCTTCCTCACTGTACACTTCCCTCAGCTGGCATTGAATTTCAGTGGGGTTACATCTTTTTACCCGTAAGAAATGAGTTTCTGCATGAACTTTCAATTTGGATGCTACATCCAAATAACACATCTTTCATGACTGAAAACTGATTAACTTCTGCAACCAAGTTGACAAATCTGCTACTCCTTGTTAGCTGGAAGTATTACCAATGTTGCCACCAAGGTCTCATCTAAATATCATTTATCAACAAAAAATTCTTGCCAATTGCAACTTACTTTTTGACTCTCTCTCATATAAATAATAGATTTAAGAGATCTTCTTTTGAATAGTGTCTTCCAGACAAATATAAACATCTATAAGTCTAATAGTTATATTAAAGCCAAATGATTGCCAGACTAGATTGAGTTATATTACTGCTATATTAAAAACTAAATGTTAACTCAATCTAGTCTGGCAATCATTTGGCCTTAATATTTCAGACTATTGACAATGAGTTTATACTTCTACACAGTGGCTTATTCAGGATTTTGAGAATATGAGTGATGATCAAAGATTGGGGACCAAAGCATATGACTGTCATATTTTAGAGAATGTTATTCACTAACCTTAGAATTACTTATTTACCTAATTGAAGTCATGTGATATACATTATTATATTTAGTTTTATTATAAAGTAACGAAACTGATTGCTTTGGTATCAAGGGAGTCTGGATACACCTGTTTTTACAAACACAAGAGTACAACATGTATTTGTTCTTGTGTTTATAGATTTTATACATCTAAAAATTTTATTGATAAAATTGTGCTATTTTACATATGAAATCAGCAGTGAATAACTATGGTGTTTTGAAATTTATTTAATATTTTAGAATTGTTATTTTATGAATTTTAAATTTATGTTAAATTTTATATTAAAGTTTTTCTAACATTTAAAACTTTTGTTTTCAAAGTAGTTTTAAAAAAATTTGAATTATATTTGAAATATTTAAGTTTAGTGTAGTTTCTATATAATTTTTCATAGTTCAATCAATAGTGCGATGTATCTGTATTTATTATCGCTTTGTTCATTGGATGGATTTTATAGTTCAATCATTTAGACTTCTAAATAAATATAGTTATAAAACAAAATAGTTAAACAATAAATATAACTGACTTTTCCTAAAAAATTGTCAAGAATTTTATTTTTATTGTCAATAATCAAAAAGTCAAAATTTATTAAGAACATCTGTCTGAAAACAACTGCACATTATGTGTTAATGTAATTAGATTACTTTAAAAAAATTTTATAATTATATTAAAGAGGCATTTAAGTAAGTTTTTAATACTTGCTGATATATTTAAATTAACTTAAATTAAATTAGATAACTTTATAATAGTTATAATTTTATCATAAATTGGACTTATTAAATTACTAAAGTGTAAATAAAATAAATTAAAATTTAATATTATCATCTATATTTATTTATTTAAAATATGAATTTGAATATGTATAATTTAATTTAGACATGAAAGACAAGATTGTTATATGGTATGTGCTGGTCAATTACATGCTGAAGTTAATGCTGGTGATTCCTCATCAAGGAGTGTTAATCAAGGGATGTATGTTGGTTGTCATGTCGATATATCAATGGGAACAGTAACATTTACAGCTGATGGGAAACCAACTAAACATAGATTTCAGGTAAAAAAAATAAACATTATTTTGATAAAGTATATTTGAATATAATAAAGATTTATATGAAGTAAAAAAAATTTAATAATCTTAGTTTGATTTATTAATAAGTATCTTATTGTATCAACAGTATTAAATCTAATATCAAATATATTTTAATTAGAACATACAGTAAATATAAATTAATAATGCAGTTTTACAGTGTTAAATATATTTGACATTCCTTAATTAGAATTATTATTATGAAAATTTTAAAATATCAACAAACTTCTATAAAATGTCTTATTTAATCTAAAGAAACTTACAAAGATGAGAATTGTTTTTTGTGCTTTGTAAAGGGAGTTTTCAGATCATGATGCTTTTTGATTTAAGTTCAGATTAACACAGAATGGTTAACATTTTTCTTTTTCAAATATGTCTAATTCATGGAATTCACCAATAATTTGTCATTTGCTGAATTTAAAACAGTAAAAAATTCCAGTTAGATTAGAATGTTTTATAATCTGTCAAACCAGTATTAATCTTTTATATATAATTGGGCTGCAATTTGAAAAAATTGTAGACCTATAAATTTCCACTGTCATTTACCTGTCTGTCCTTCCTTAATTTAAAGATTGATGTTAGATTAAAGTCAAGACCAGATATGAAAGGCTTAGGGGAAGGAGGCCCCAATTAACTAAATATGAACTTCTGGTCTAGACTGGAAGTTATATGAATTCAATTCTATAATTTTTCTCTGAATGGAGTTACATAGATGACTGGCATGACTGTTGTTATCAGGAAAAGTATGATGTACAGGGGCAAGACATTGTTAGTTTGAGATTGAGAGAATATATTTAAAATTGAATAAAGAGTATGATTAAAAATTGCAGCCTAGAATTGTGATGATGTCACAATAAATAATTGCTCATTTAAAATTATATTTTTAGTATTATTATTACTATTTTTATATATGTATTTTTCATATTCTATTGATGTGATAAAAATGACTGTACAAAATGAAATAAACTTCACACTTCAGTAATAAAGCTTGAATGCATTTGGTGAAACTTCAATTTCTATCAACTTTTAATTTGAAATTCACAAGTTTATTAAATTTTTATTTAATAAGATTGATTCAGCATAAACCAAAGTTGTTTTATTGAAATTGGACATATATAAGATACAAGTTCTGAAATACTTTAGAGCATTACAGTTCATCTTTAGGAAAAAAGCAAATAATTAAAATTGTTTCATTTTAAAATGTAAATATACAAAAAAGCACAAAATTCTAAATTATTTTAAACTAGTAGTTCTTAATCAGTGTGCCACAAAATTTTAAAAATCATTTAAAACAACTTTTTAATATCAGTACTACTATAATTGAATTTTATTCTATGGAAAATTATAATATTTTTTCCAAAATTGTTATGTTAATACATACAGCAGAGTCCTGCAAACTCAACTTAATGTGGATGAAAAAGTCAACAAGTTACCAAAATTGATGAGTTTTATGGACTCTGGGGTGGGTTGTTCACAACTTATAATACATTACTACAAATTAATCTCATTTATCACATTCAGAGCAAAAGAAAGTCTACAGTACAATCTATCATAAAATAATTATTTTGCTACAGAAGATATAAAAATTTACCTTTAGATAATGTTTTATTATTATATGTATATTACAAGGTATTATATGTATATTACAAGGTATTATATGTGTCAATTCATATATGTATTATCTATGTACCAATAGTCTCTATTTCTATCTAGTTAAATTTAAATTTTAAAAATATTGGCTATTCAGTATCTACTTTTGAGTTAGTAACATATGCATTTTGGCATTTTGCAGTGGAACTTTGGAAAAAGGGATATATTCTTTGTTAACACATGGAATTTATACTATTATCAAGTGTTGCCAGTGAAGAATGATAACTTATTTAATCCTAATGTTAAGTTATAGTGGTATAAATAGGATTATATTTTTACTTTTTGTTTTTAACAATACAAGTTATACGAAATGTCAAATTATCAAGAGTTGAGTTTCCAGGACTCTAATATATATTGATTGATATCTATTACAAAACTCTGCTCTAAAGATAATCAATTTTTAATGCAATAATTTAGTGCAATATTTTTTCTAGATTTATTTATGAACATTTTTCAAGAAGGCTATTAGCTTTTATCAGAATTTTATGGGGATTTATGACATAAAAATTAAGAATTCCTGATCTAGAGTTTCAGTTTTTTACTCATTTGATTTGCCACAATGCTATGTGTATGTTCTCCAATAATTTTAGTGATAGATCTTGTAACTTTTAACATTATGATTGGTTTCTTTACTATTCTTGTTGAAGGCTGATCATATATACCAGGTGTGGCCAAACTTTTATCCTTTAGGGCTACTTTTTCAGTAGAATATAGTCTGCGGGCGACTATGAATATGGGCAAACAATTTTAGGATTTTTCAAATTTTGCATAGATATTTTAATAAATAATTAACAAGAATTTTAACTAAAAAAATATTATGGCAAATAAAGAAAACAAATAATTATATTTTTTTATTTTATGAAGCACAATAATATTATTAAATATTATATATATTTATTAAAAAAATTACAATGTAAAGAAATAAATACACAAAAAAAATTTTAGCAAATAAAGAAAAAAATGTTAATTATAATTTTTTTATTTTTTGAGATGAAATACTTATTAACTTAAAAAAAATACACTGTGAATAAGCAAATGAATAAAATTGTTTAATTGGACAAAATCTGACATTGCATAAGTGCAGCAAGTTTTTCAAAATTTGGCTCATATGAACTTAAGGCAATTCTCAAACATGATTCCAAATGTTGATCTGTTAATTGCGATCAATTTTTTGTTTTGAAATACAAGTAAATACAAGTGCACAAACAAGGAGTAACAAGTGGATTGAAGCCAGGGGCTGCCACGTTACTGTCTGACACATGATTTTGTGCCATTTTATGCGTTTGCCATTTATATGCGCATGTGTTGCGACTACAATTAACAGTCTATTATTGTAAGAATAAATTATCGAATTAAGATTTTTAAACATTAATATAAGTGAAAGCAAATTATTCAACTTTAGCTTCGCGGGCTACTTTCAAAACCTTTGCGATCGAACTGGTCGACCACGGTCCTTGGTCCTGGTCGACCAGTCGTCTGTAACTATGTCGATAGTAACTATGGTCGACTGGTCGACCATAGTTATATCAGAGATGACCCACGTGTTGGTCATCTCTGATATATACAGTCGTGATGGAATTAATTCCAAAAAACACATTGTAAGTTGAAAATAAAAAATAAAAATAATAGGCTATATCCAAGATTATACTGTATGTAATATGAGTTTGGCCTGCTGTTGATTGTGATAGCCCAAATTCATGAGCACTCATCATAACTGTTATGCTTAGATATCATCCTAAGTTTCTCATTGAGAATAATAGCCTTTCTCATCTCCTTTTTATTAGTAGCAGGAGACAGTGGGACATTTTGCAGACATAATGGGTATACTGTAAAATACAAAGAGGTATAACATGGTGTATGTATGTATATATATATAAGAAGTCAAGAAACATCTTTAATGTATCAGTAGAGCAGCTTAAATTTAAATTCTAATCATTTTTCCATGCTTTTGCATCGGCCAACACATATGTAAATTATCATATGTCAAAACGTCACAAGTCAAGGAATGTCTGTACTCCACTCTAGATGCTTGTCCATTTTTTATCCATCAGAAAGCTAACAGATTTCTTAATTCTTAAATTATATTCACTTTATTAAAATTGTTTGAAATTTAATCTATTATTTAGTTTATATAAATGAATTAGCAATTTAATTTTATTATCTTATTAATTAGGTGGAACCAGGTACTAAACTTTTCCCTGCTGTGTTTTTTGAAGCCACTAGTAAGGAAATTTTACAGTTTGAATTAGGTAGAACACGTACTACTTTGCCTTTATCTGCTGCAGTGCTACAAAGTACAGGAAAAGTATTAGTTCCACAATGTCCACCAAGATTAAAGGTAATAAATTTTTTTAGAAATTAGATATTTTATTTATTTTGTAATGTTATCATCTCTACAGACTGTTATCATTTCTGAATATTATTATTTTTTATTTTTTTACTTATATTCCACTGTATTTTATATTTTATTTATTTATTTGAATGTTAGATTCAATTCATCTTATTATCTTATTATCATCAAATTAAATTACTTAATATAGATGTAGAGTTTATTTACCAACCCTAGGCAAAAAGGCTATATCTCCAAAAAAATTGAAAATCAGATATGACGCCAAGTATACAACTTGATTTTGTATGTTTTTGGAAATAGGACCTTTTATCTTGAGCCAGTAGATATGTATAATCTAAATTATAAGTACAGTACATTCATATATAAATGCTATTTGTGTGTATTCTTATCGTGCAAGTGTAAATTTAACAACACTTTCTTTTATATGTAAAAATTTTTATGAATATTAATATCTTCAATAGCATAGAGCAGGGGCTCGCGTGTGTGCCGCGGCACCCTGGGGTGCCATAAAGAGTAAACAGGGGCACCGCAAGGGCTTTGAAGCTAATGAAACTTTTTATCTAGACTAGATCGTTTTTGTAGCTTGTAGAACTTTCTAGAAGACTTATATAGCATACTATTGGACATTGTCAAAGTTTTGCGAAAGTTCTAAGTAGGTGGTGTGGCTAGTATAAATATGGCATTACTTCAGCAAACCAGTTCAGTTCCTAAATAACATTCAAAAAGTAAACATTTGAAAGTAAATGGTTTTAAGATGCCTGCTACCAAAGGAGTGACTGCTTTGTTTCAGTGTGTTGCTTTGTATTTTCATATAGTCATAAGAAAAAAGAGAAGATTTTTATTAAATAAGCAAGTTGGCAGTTCAAGTGAGAGTGATCAAGCATCGACAAGTGGAGGGGTAACAAAGAAATGGAAATATCGTAAATACAATGATAACTATTTGAATTTTGGCTTTACTTCAGTAGAAGTAAACAATGAAGAGAGACTGCAGTGTGTGCTCTGTTTAAAAGTTCTAGCACCCGAGTGTATGCTCCCAAGTAAGCTAAAGCGACATCTCAAGACCAATCACTCTAACATGGTTGAAAAATCTCGCAAATTCTTTAGTAGGAAGTTGCAAGATTTACAAAAGGAAAAAAGTGTGTTTACTAAACAAGCTTCAGTACCAAGCAATGCACTGCTAGCATCTTTTAAGGTCACATACAGAATGGCAAAGTGCAAAAAATCTCACACCATCGCAGAAGAGCTTATTATACTGGCTGCTCGTGACATGATTAATATTATACTGGGAGAATCAGTGGGAAAATTAATTTCAAAGGTACTTTTGTCAGACAACATTATTAATCAAAGAATCCATCATATAGCTCTGGATCTCAATGACCAATTAACAGAGAAAATGAAAGGCAGGGAATTTGGTCTGCAACTTGATGAGGCTACTGATAGTAACAAAGACGCACATCTTATTTGTTATGTATGCTTCCTGGATGATATCATTGAAACCTCCTGCTCTGCAAAAGCATCATTGGAAGTGCAAAGGCTCAAGACTTATTTCAGATGCTTGACAAGTTTATAACTGAAAATGATTTGGATTGAGAAAATCACATTGGTATATGTACTGATGGAGCTTGATCAATGTCTGGTTGCTTTGGAGGACTGCAGGTGCTTATTCTCAGCAAAGCACTGCATGCTATGTGGACCCATTGCATCATTCATAGGGAAGCACTTGCATCAAAGTCAATGAGCTCACACTTGAATTTGATATTAGAATGTTCTAATACCAAATTCAATTGAGAGCTACATTAGACTATATAAAAACTAGACCACTGAAAGCCAGATTTTTCAAAAAGCTATGCATTGACATGGGAGTTGAACATACATCACTGCTATACTACTGTAGTTCACAATGGCTTTCATGTGGCAACATCTTATCCCATGCATTTGAGCTACGTCAAGAAATTCACACTTTTTTACAAGCGGAAGGTCATGAATACTCCAGGTACTTTGTCAAACCCAACTTTTTGCTGAAACTAGCGTATTTGTGCCATATATTTGACAAGCTGAATGCCTTTAATCTGTCTCTGCAAGGCAATAACATGCACATTTTGAAACTTTTAGAGAAAGTTGCAGCATTTAGGAAAAAGCTGTAGTTGTGGAT
Organism: Centruroides vittatus; assembly: GCF_030686945.1. NCBI lineage: Eukaryota > Metazoa > Arthropoda > Arachnida > Scorpiones > Buthidae > Centruroides > Centruroides vittatus. The sequence goes on from NW_027120744.1 coordinate 392,703, forward strand.
AAGGAAAATCAATGAGGATGGCGGTCAACATTGTTTCACTGAATTGCATAAATATGTGGCTTGTAATAAAGTTGTTGTTTCACAAGGCTTGCTGTCCCTTTTCAACGAACACCTCTCAAAGCTCAGTGACTGGTTTGCAAAATACTTTCAGGAAGACAATGCCAAGAAATTTGTGTGGATCCAAGATTCTTTCTGTGCTCAAGCTCCACCAGAATTCACTTTGCAGGAAGAAGAGAGTCTAATTGAATTCTCTATTTGTGACAACAGCCTAAAAACAAAATTTGCTTCTTCCGATTTAGTGAAGTTTTGGATATCAATCAAAAATCAATATCCAACTCTCAGTTCAAAGACTGTAAGGATCCTCATTCCCTTTGCAACAATGTATTAATGCAAAGCTGGATTTTCAGCTCTAGCTGTAATAAAAAGCAAATATCACTTCAAAAATCGATGTGGAGCAAGAAATGAGAGTGGCAGTGTCAAACCTTATTCCGCATTTTGAAAAAATGTGTAGCAATCAGCAAGCTCACCCATCACATTAACTTATTTCTTGTTGAAGGTTTTCACCATTTATTTCATATTTTTCTGTATTTTCATATTTTAGTTTGATGGTTCTTGTGATTCAATTTTAATAAATGTGAGCTTCACATTGTGAGGTTTATCTTAAGAGTTGTTTTCATTTCTGTACCTGATTTATGTCATTGTACACATATTTTGATATGGGTGCCAGGACAAAATACTAAACCTGTAAGTGCGCTGCAGACTGATAAAGTTTGGGAACCCCTAGTTTGGCATAGAGAAGTCCAGTATTTTAATTATTGTGTGAGTTTATATAACAAAGACATCTTGAAGACACTTAAACTTTCTAAAGGACTTAAACTTTCTGAAAGACTTAAACTTTCTGGCTTAAACATGTTTTCCATCTTAAGCAGGCAGAACAAGATGATGGTCACTGCTTCAAAATGTAAACTATTTTTTTTTTACCAATTTTCAATCTGGACATAGTATTTTCTATATTCATTGAAGTAATCTCAAAATAAAAGAAAAAGGCCATAGAAAAATAAAATATATATCCATTAATATATTCTCAATACAAAAAAAGGATGAGTGTTCTAAGTAAAACTATGTTTTCTCACTGAAAATATAAGCTTTTAGATACTATCTTAGGTGGTTTACTTGCTTAAATTCAAGCTTTATAATAGAACTGAAATTTGATACTCTCAAATTCTCTGCATTTGTCTTAGTTATAATTAAAAATAAAGTATTCAACATATTTGGCAAAATTTTTTTAAACATGTCTTTCTATGCATCAGGAAAGCAGAACAATTCTCTTGCTGTACTTTCTTCACATATAGTCAATATCTGAAGAAAGTACTGTACTTTCTTTTGAGATTACTTCAATGAATATAGAAAATACTATGTCCAGATTGAAAATTGGTAAAAAAAAAAATAGTTTACATTTTGAAGCAGTGACCATCATCTTGTTCTGCCTGCTTAAGATGGAAAACATGTTTAAGCCAGAAAGTTTAAGTCCTGTGCAATTCTGGTTTTCACAATTTTTACTGTATTAAATAAACATTTAATTGAATTAAATAGTTTTAGAATGATTTTGAAAAGAAAGTTATCTTAATTATCTTAAACAGGATTTAGATTTTTATAAATCTACACGAGATATATTTTTTGGGTCAAGATAATGTAACACGCAACTCATCTGGTTTATGAAAGAGTACAGTAGATCTTCTTTTATGTTATTTTTTCTAAATTTTTTCAAATGATTTAATTAAATGAATAATTTATCTATTAAACTTTTTATCAGATTGAAGCTCATGTATTGAATTTTATTAATAGATGAGTTGCAAAATTTGTTCAGATTTTGATGATATGTACATTTAAGACATTGTTTGTAATAACTGGTTTATATATATGGACTAATTTATAGATAGATGAAATGTTATTTTATGCAAAATCAGTTGATTTTTAAATCAGAAAATTTTTTTTTACATTGTGTACTTACTACAAAAAATGTGGACAAATCTATTACATTATCCAATGTATGTTCAATTTTGTATCTGTTATTAATTTATTGTTCATTTTTATTCAAATTTTTCTGTAATTCAGTCAGTTACCATTTCTAGTATATATATATATATGTTTCATTTATATGTGTGAAGGTTTGTCTATCTTGGTTAGACTATGTCAGGCCTGAGTAGATGGTCTAAGCAAACCTTAGAGAACATGTTATCTTAAAAATCAATGTTATGTGGGTTCAATGGAAAGTGACAACACTCATGTAATTTTCATAGGCAATTTAAAAGTTAATTTGAAAGTACATGGAGATTATGTAATGTTATGAGTTACCTGTCAGTTTTAACTTACAGTTTATTAAAAACCCTCAAACAACTTTTCTTTTGTTTAAACTTACTAAAAGTGTCTTTATTAAAATGTGAAAAATCTTTTCATACTGCAGACATATTCATCCCCCATTTATTTTTTCCTGAAAACTTACAAAAGCTTTTATAGATATACCTCATCTTTAGTTCTCTTTCATTTATTTTTTGCATAACAATTCTCACTTTAATCAATGTTGTTAAACAACACCACTTAGTTTCTGTCAGATAGAATAAGTTTTAATCCAGTAAAACCATTATTTGCTGAAATATAGATAATTAAACTTCTAATTAAAAGTTGGCAAGTTTATTATTATATTGGTAGATTGGGTCTTATTTGGTAAATACCGGTATTATTACTATTTCAGATCAATACCAAGGCGTTTATTATTATTGTTATTATTATTGTTTTATTAATATTATTTGTTAAATGAAACAGAAACAAAGCAAAATAATAATAAGATATTGCTTAGCAGCTATTTGTATTTTTGATACTTGTGCAGTTTAGAACATTCTATTCAAAATATTCTATTTTTTTCTGTTTCACTTATTTTATAATTGCATCTAAAATTAATTACTAACAGAAGTGAAAAAGAAAAAAACGTTTTTAATATTTAAGATATACTTGATAAGTGTCATGTTTTAAACAACCTATTTGGAGGTATGGTATATGCTGGTGCAGGTTATGCAATAGCTTTATTTCAAATTGGCAATTTTTTGCAGACTATATTTTTGTGGACTATATGCACTAAGTTATAGTAGTTATAATCTATAATCTATGTTACACACTAACTATGTTATCAATAACAGAAAATAAATCTTATCTTATTATTTTTCTTTATTTATATTTATTTATAGGTTCAATGTTTACAACCTCATCAATGGGCAAGAGTTCCAAATCAATATCTTAAGCCTCATGCATTGAAATTATCAGAAGTTAGAGGATGGAGCATGTTATGTGAAGACCCTGTTTCTATGTTAGCTGTTCACATTCCAGAAGAAGATCGTTGTATAGATGTACTAGAACTGATTGAACATGAAAAGCTACTCAGGTTAGAAAAGAAAATCATTTGTAAACAGCTAAATCTGATATAACTATAATTAAATTTAAAAGTTCAAACAAGTTTAAAAAAGCTATAAAATATTTGAAAAATATATGAAATGATTGTCACATGATAATTAACAATCAAAATTATTAAAAGGTGGGTGTAAATGGCTATTGTTGAGTGTGATAGATTTGAATTGATGTTCTTAGTATATCTGTTTGGATATCTTTCAAATACAGTTATTTCTTTTGTAATCTAATAAATTAAATTAAATATACAATGTTTTATAATGCATTTGTGGGATTTGCAAGTCACCGTAATGCAGAAACTTGCCGGAAAGTGATAGAGAAATGATTACCACGAGTAACAATCATACCAGGAGACACTAAAACAGTGGTTTCCAACCTTTTTGTACCTGCGCTCCCCCCTTAAAAAAATTGTTGCGCCCCCTTAATTTTTCTAACAATCTAATTTCATAAATACTCAACTGATATTATAATTTATTTAATGGGCTACAAAATAATATACAATATTATGTAAAAATATACATAAAAAAATAATTATTTATTATAAGAAATAATAATTTTAAATGTACTAAAAATAATGTACTATTGTAACAGTTATGAAATTTACCTCAATATTAATTTAGAAGTTACCAAAGCGAAGCGTTTCATTCTATATATCAACGTGGTTATCGCAAGCACTACTAACGAACTAATTCTGTTCATAGAAAACAGAAAAAAAAACAGATGCTTCTGTTTACTGAAGTTTGGCGCGAGTAAGCACGAGAATACCTGGGATGTTCCGAGCACTTGACTTTTGTTTCCTTGCCCCGCCAGCGCTTGGCTCCAAACGCGAAAGCGAGATGTTTTCGTTCCAGCAAGAGTATGGATGGATGTTTTAGCATTTGTACCCGAAAAATTTGCGGCGAGGATTGTGGATTACGTATATCTATTTTGCTGATTCATTTTTTTGACACCTATTCGACTTTTTTGGTTTGTATTCGAAAATGATATTTTGGAAACAGCTGCATGCCCCCCTTGCAACAGTCTCGCGGCCCCCTAGGGGGGCGCACCCCACAGGTTGGAAACCACTGCACTAAAAACTAATTTTTATGTACACAATTCTTATATACAGTATATTCACAGACTTTACAGGTGTCTAGCACATGGCAGCTCAGAAAAAAAAAACAATGGTGGATGAACGACGAAACAGTCCGCTGAATACCAAAAATATTCACTTCACAGGAGTTCGAATCAGAGACAAACTTTTTTTACGATGATAAATGTTGTATCTAATGAGCATTCCTTCAATGTTAACGGATTACACAAACAGTTAGACTTGCATGTCTTCCCGATACAAAGAAAGAACAGAACACTCTGCTGAACCTTACGCTAGGACAAGACACACTCTCCTTCACGTCCCCAATCAGAATACCAAATTCCAGTCCAAACACCCCTTTTATACCACACTATTGGGATGGAGCTGCCATACGGAAACTGCCCAAAGACATGCAGAATAGAACAAACAAACAAAAAATAAATAAATAAATAAACATCATGGGCAAAAGTACAAATAATAATTTTTGTCACATACATAGACAACCGACACACAGGAGGTGATAGTTAATAATATACAAAGTTATAAAAAAAAAACAGAAAAAAATATATATACATATAAATATTTTTTTTTATGAACAGAGTCCAACCATAAACATTTTGACACACATTAAAATGAACATCACTCCAATTACACATTAACACCCACATGCAGTTGGATTAACATTCAGAGTTAAACTACAATAATATGGACAACCAGATTTTTTAAGTCTAATGCAAAACTTAAAAGAAAGCTAAATTAAAATAATCATTTTAAAACAGATATATTGTATATTCAATATGGAACAAAGTTCATTACATCCTTATTTTGATTATAAAGAAAGTTGATAAGAAATGGAACTTTTTAAGAAAGAGTTGCTCATTCTGATTTTCATTTTAACAAATTTATAGAAAATCAAAATAATATAAATAGATTGCATTTTATTCATTTTTTTAATTAAAAAGGAGAAAGTAGAAATCAATAAAAACCAATAGCAATTTTTATTGATAGTTTACGTGTATAAAAAATTTTTCATTTATTTTTTAATGTTATACAATCTAGTATAGACCAAATACCTGAAAAGCTTGGGATCAGAAGCGATCTGGATATCTAGATTTTTTGGTTTTCTGGACACAACTTTAAATATATACTTAAAATATAAAATGAACAATCAAAAGTAAAGAATGAAACTATTTTAATGCATCATATGCCAGCAGTCGCATTAGAACAGGTATCATGTGATCATAAAAAACAAAACAAAAGAAAAGCAGCCACATGGTTGACTACAGTTATATCCATCAAATTCAAAACTATTCAGTTTCAAAAAAAATATTGGTTTCTGGTAATTCCAGATTTCTAGAAGCCAGATATTTAGTCTGGTACAATATAAGGAAATTCAATAGCAAATTTTTATTGGCATGGCATTAAAAAATGGATTTACCTATGACTAATTTTTTACATTTTTAATTGAGCTGCTATAGCTGATATGAAATTAAGGAAAATTAGTCTTCTTGAATTTTGTTTTAGTTTTCTCTTTAGACAATCACAATGACATATTCCAGATTTTGACTTGTATGCCATATGGTTAAGAAAGATTATTAAAAAATTAAATATTAAAAAATAAATCAGATTGAGCATTAACTATGTAAATTCAACTTTAACTTTTAAATTTATAAATAAATAAGTAACTTTTGATATAATTTATTTTATTTATAATTAAAAAACTTTTATAAATTATATCAATTTTTTTATTTCAGAATGTCGGTACGACAATATTCACGCCAAAGACCGTATAAACGATGCAAAAAGTTCACTGAGTTCAGCGTTATATCCACGTTTGCTTGTCGCAAGTACTTTCGACGAACCTTACTGTCATCGTCTTCAGGCGAGATCATAAATTTGCCGAAAAACTTTAAAAAGAAACAAATCGATGCAGAATGGAACGCATAAAGCTTTACCAAAGCCGTTACGAACGTAAATTAAAAATTCAAAAAACATTCGAAAGCCGATCGAGCATCTAGCTCCACGACTAGCGAGGCAGCGCATGCGCAGACCCGCGCTTACGCTAATTGTATATTAGATAACGCTAAAGCACGTTTAAACGCTTGAATAACGTGACCCAAATATTGGGCAGCTCAAGAGTGGGAGTGTTGCATGCTTCTAACGTGGTGGTAAGGAGGGATTCCCAGATGAAAACTGTTTTTCTATCATTGCAGCACTTGAGCATATGCGCTTGCGACCATAGTGGATTGAACCCTGAAACCCTGTTCGAGAGTCTTTTTTGCTAGCTCTGTGGTGTGCCTACCCCTCACCACATCGTCCTGGTGCTCAGCGAGGCGGCTGACAAGCATTCTGGTGATGGCCCCGATATATCGTGTGCTTATTCCCGTTGCTAGATTTTTCAGTGGAACAGCATAGACCCCCGATTTCTCGAGCGTGGAGAGCTTGTCTCTGTCGTTACACAGAAGCTTGTGCAAGTTTGGAAGTGGAGCTAATGGCAGTACCAGGTTGCGCTTCCTAAATATTCTGCAGATACGTATAGAGAGGGGTCCGAGGTATGGCAACGATGCTTGCATCACTGAAACCTCCCTCTTGCTGCTTAGCGTGGTGCTAGAAAACAACGATTTCTTTACCCTACTGAGCACATGTGTAAATTTTGCACACGAGAAGCCAGCATGTTACCTCCTTACCACCACGTTAGAAGCATGCAACACTCCCACTCTTGTGCTGCCCAATATTTGGGTCACGTTATTCAAGCGTTTAAACGCGCTTTAGTGTTATCTAATATACAATTAGCGTAAGCGCGGGTCTGCGCATGCGCTGCCTCGCTAGTCATGGAGCTAGATGCTCGATCGGCTTTCGAATGTTTTTTGAATTTTTAATTTACGTTCGTAACGGCTTTGGTAAAGCTTTATGCGTTCCATTCTGCATCGATTTGTTTCTTTTTAAAGTTTCTCGGCAAATTTACGATCTCGCCTGAAGACGACGACAGTAAGGTTCGTCGAAAGTACTTGTGACAAGCAAACGTGGATATAACGCTGAACTCAGTGAACTTTTTGCATCGTTTATTTCAGAAATTTATGATTATATAAATTTTAAGATACAGTTTAAATAATTTTTTTTATCAGATTTCTGTAAGAATATTTATATTGTATTTAATATTACTATCACACACAACACATTAAACCTTTTTGAATATTTTAACTTTGTTTTTATAAATATTTTTGTAAGATATTCAACTGTATCTAAAAATGATAGATGTATTATAAATAAAAAAGTTCTAGAAATTAATATTTCTAGAACTTTTAAATAATAGAATATTTATAAAATAGATTTTAAAAATTAAAGTGGAACCTTGTTTTATGATTGGTAAAAATATTTTATTATGATTTATTAAATGCCATATTTATTTTGTTAGCCATCTTGGTGTGGCATCATTTAGTTCAAACTGTATTTTCAGAAATAGAACTTCTATTTATGACACTGAATCTATAGGAAATTAAAATTCAATTTATAATGACTTACTTAATGAGTTTTCTAGGAACCAATTATATTTAAAAGCAATGACCTACTATAATTTAATTAAATATTTTATACAAAGCATAATTAAATTTTAAAAGAATATTTTTATTGTATGGAATTTTAATTATATTAAGAACTGAAATGGCTTATATAATATCATTTCTATTCTAATTATATAAATAGTAATTTATATGATAAGTGAATTTTTATATTTATTTAATTTTTTTGTTTTTTAGCTTTCATGCACATACATTGGCTTTGTATGGAGCCCTTTGTTTTCAAGGCAATCATCATGCAGCACATATTATATGTTCTCATATTGATGAGAAACAATTACGATATGCTATTCAATCAGATTATATGTCTGGACCATTGAGAATAGCATTTACAGATTTACTTGTAGCACTTCATCTAGAATTTCATGCCAGAGCAAGGTATTTAAGAAGCATGAATCCATGGGCATCCACAGAGAGAGTGTCAAATGAGACACTTGCCTTTTCCTGAGACTGAGTAAAAATATTTCATAAATTATAATCATAAAATTGTTTGTGATATATAACCTTACACCCTTAATCATGAGATGCTTTGATGAAATAATGTATTCTATAATCTGCTTGTGGAAAAAACCCAAAAAATTAAATAATTAAATAAAAATTTATTGACAGTTATTTATCTCCAAGCTTTAACCTCAAATTTTCTGCAGATGCCCATGCAAGAATCAAATATTTTATCATTATGAAAATTTATTTTATTATTTTGATTTTATTTTAATTATATCTTATAAGTAAAATAAATGAACAAACTGTTTTAAAGTTTAAATTAACAATTTAGTTAATTTATTTAATTGTCAAGTCTGCTTGTTACATAATCTTTTTATGTAACATGCATATACTAAGAATATTGAACTTTCTCAATATTCTTACCATAGTATTTTTGGAGGCTAAAAATTTATTATATAATTTGTTTAAATGTTTGACTATTTTGGAATAATTTTTAAAATATTCAATTTTGAATATTTGAAGATGAATATGAGATAAAAAAATTCAAAATTTAATAGTCTACATTTTTTTCTCCCTTCTTTTTTGTATATAAATTTTGTTTTTAATTTCAAAGGAGTTTAACACAAAATGAATTTATTGTGCCAATGGGTCCTGAATTAAGAGCAATGTATGAAGATCCAGCAAGTATCCATCAAATATCCACTCTACAAAGTTCTTCAATTCGTCCACAAATGACTATGACACCAACATCGTAAATAAAGATTTGCTAATCATAAAATACTATAATGATATTATTTGAATCTTTTAGATAATCATTTAAATATTTAATACTTTTATTTAGGGAAAAAATTGGTTCTTTAAAAACTCTAAGTACTCCGTATTTTCCTGTGGATATTTTGAAACAATTTATTATGGAAGCATTAGATGATGCTGTTAGGAAAGGAAATAGACCAAATAGAGATCCAATTGGTGGAAGCAATGAAAATTTATTTGTGTAAGTAATATCCATTTATTAGAATACAGAGAGACATCTTACAAATGTGAGAATCGAGACTTATTAGGTTAATTAATATAAGAAAATATATTATTTCTTTAAATATTGTTTACAAGAAGGGAAGTTACATTCATCATTTGTGGAGAAAAGGTGAAATTAACTTCCTTTCTCACGTGTCCTTATCTGTAATTCGGACGGCCATATGTCTGTTTATCCTCTCTGCACTCATTGCACATCCCGTAGAAACCGCGGTTCCCTGTGACATGATTGGCTAGAGAAGGTGATAAGAGGGGCGGTTTTCCTGCCATTCAGGGCAGTTCATCCAGAGAAGTAATTGCCACACATACAACTAAATATTAATTTGTGCACTATAAGTTCCTGCAAAGATTCTCGTCTCCCCACCGCACTCTCACCTCAGCCCTTTGCATATCAACATTTAGTCGCTAATGACAGAAGAAGACTACTGACCAACTTACATCATAAGGTAGTACGATTTATCATAAACTTGTAAACTCTCTCTTCTCACGAAGATAGGATAGAAAGCTTACTCTTGGGATTATAGATTAACTGCATATGTTTTAAATATTAATACATCTAAGAATATGTCTTTAGAGTTAAGTTCAATTATGTTAGAGTCATGTATATATATAGCTAGAGTTATGTTAGAGTCATGTATATAATATATTTCTTTTGTCTATTAAATGTTGATTGTTAGGTTTACCATTTGATTCCATTTATTTGCTAAGTTCGGACTACATACATGCTACGAATTGGACTTATCCACATAACCTCCCACTTGAAAGAGTTATCATTTTATTTAACATGTGGTAGGGTGCGATTTCCTTCCTTACCTTGCATCAGGAAAAACAACTTACAGGGTTTTTTTACAAACTTCTGTATTCCCAATTTAACTCATTAAAACCCTTCCTACAATCCCTGCAGCGGATCTAACGGATCTGTAGCCGGTTAAGTGGTAGGAAACGAATTTGCCTACCCTGTTCCCACACAAAGGTTTAGGAGATCTTTTCTTAAAATCAGTTTGATAGGATAAACAGTAAATTCTGACAACATTGATGTTTGGTAATACAGGGTTCCTGGGGCTTGTTGCTTCTTCTTATTAATGGCTTGGTGTCCTTAAAGGATAGTGCACTCATAAAAAAAATTGGAGGAACTGTGACACTGTTGGTTGCTTGTTTCTGACTCATACATATCCCTTTTTCAAAAATAGGACATTCTTGCTGGAAAAAGTTTTTGTGGAGTTTCAGGCTTTCTAAAGGTTTCACATCATTGATCAAACATTCTAGTTGGTCCTCATCCCTCTCTTTCCCTTTTCCAATTGGCCTCTAGTTTGTTTCCAGAACTATTCAGGACTGAATTTGGAGATGTTTATTAAATTGTTTTGATTTCCACCCATTACTGAGTTAACAATTTCTACTCCAGTTATAAATATTGCTGGCTGCACTCACATGCATTTGGTTTCGTTAAACATTTTATTCCATCATTTTTGTGATTGTCAGAGAAAAGGTTAATTTCCTGTTTGATACTCTTTCACAAAACAACTTTTTTCTGATGTTTTATGTAAACATCAGAAGAGCATTTTATATACAAAAACATTTTTATATAAAGCAATTTTTTTTTAACCTATTCGATATCGAATATTTTCTCTGTTGCGTGTCACTCCATGTCAAATTTTTTTCGATGTTAAGCCTAGCGCGATCACACATTTTAGAAAAATAATAATTGTGGCTATTGTATTGTTCTAAATTATTTTATATTTTTCACACAGAAAATAGACATATAAATAAATGTAAAAACAAAAAACTTTATTTTAGAAATTAATTCTAGTGTGGTAAATTTTGAAGCAAGGTGCAATGCATAGTGGAATGGAACATTTTTCACACTGATAGCATGATTCCACTTGCTTTTTGCTTGCTGAATAGACTGTACACACACTGGTTGGATATTTTTTCTTATTTGTTGCTGGTATGTGGCTTGGAAAATGCCATTCTAATAAATGTAACAGATTTTTGTATGATGGTCAACCACAGTGGGCTACATGTCTGCTTGTGTGAAACTTTTCCATCACTTCTCTAATAACAGACATCTGAAAATCAAGAAATGATATCTGATTTTTCATATGTTGGCAATACAAAACACATGCTGGATATTGTGCATTATATAGTGCACAATATCCAGCATGTAAAAAAACACTTTTTTGTACCATTTCACCATTTTTCTCCTGCATGGATAATTGTGTATTTCTCCATCACACAGATCAATTCCACCCATATTTCGATTATATTCTAAAATACAATTCGGCTGATAATTCAGACTCATCCGAACCTAAATTAAATAAATATTCAATCATTTCCGACCTATTCAGAGTGCTATTTCTCCCAGACATTGCCATGTTGAAACAGAGTTTAGTGGTCTATTCTTGTTTGTGATTTCTTTTAAACAACTATTCCTAGAATTGTAATATACTGCTGTGCAAAAACTAGATAAAATAATGATTATTGTGATATGAGTCACTAATTTTGGATTTCCATACAAGTAGCAACGTCTGATGTTAAAAAAAGTTCCTAAACAGAAACAATATATATCAGGTTTGACCCTGCGGGTCAGAAGTCATGACCCTGATATATGTCAGGAATGACACACAACAGGTTAAACAAATTTTGGTTGAGATTTCAGACTTCAGCCTCACACTTATATACCATTTAACTAAAGATAATGCCCTATTTATAAGATCCATTACCATACTAATGGTTAAATGTAATAAAAACACTCACAAATATGAAGAGCAGCTAAAATCTTCAACAGACCATGCATACAAATGTTTTCATCCATTTAAAAATGGACATTATCAAATAAACTACATTGAATGTAGAGCCAAACAAAACTCATTAAATAGAACAGAATTCAAATCAGAAAACTTTTAGAATAGAATTTAATTCAAAAAATTTTCACTAGTAGAAGCTCTGCAAATGTGTTATAAACTTTCATGTTTTGTGCTGGGATATGAAAAATTATATAATAGTTCAAAAGGCAGTCACCAATAGAAAAGTGTTACAATGTGAGCTTGTATCACACTCTCCATGCTGTAGATAAGAAATCAGTCTCCTTATAATTGATCACTTTTTGATTCTTAACTGTACTATAGATTTTTATACATTCTAGATAACTAAAACATGTCAGGTTTGATGTATGATGCAAATTATTTCATTAATGCAATAATTTTCTTGCATGATCAAAATTTTTCATATCCTGGTGCAAAATATGAATGTGTTTTACAATGCATGTGTGGAGCTTCTGCTACTGAAAATTTTTTGTTCTCTTTACAGTTAACAAAATATAATATTCAATAAAACATGCAAAGAAAACATACTGTGAATGTTAAGAATATGAAATTTACTAGAATTGATAAAATTATATTACTACTATTCCAGCTGTTTTGAAATATAACATAGAGAAAGTATGGTGATTAGTCAAAATTTTTATTTTCTGTTTTTTTGCATTTATCAACATTTTGATATGCCAGGAGTCAAAAATAAAAGAAATACTTTAGAAAAGTGTGTGTGTAATTAATGTTAAGAACACAGAAATCTCTAACACATGGAAATTGTGTCTACAACATAAAAATACATGGCAAATGATAAGCACAATGTATGTATTGGAAAGGTACTGCAACAATTTGCTTAACTTATAATGGAACTTCTCTATTTTTGATTATTATTGTATTGTGTTTTAAATTTTTGGAGTGCTACATTATAGCATTTAAACTTTAATGTCTTAAGTGGTCTTAAATTTTGATGGTTTTTGAACTATCAGAATTTTGTGGATGTGTGTAAATTTAGATTTTTTGCACTGTCTCTGAAGATGAGATGTTTAGCTTGAAAGTACTTAAGGCATTTTGATTTTTTCTGTACTCTTAAAGAAAGCAGCAAAGAATTGATTGTGACTTTTTTTACCAAACAGCAAATAAGACCTTATATTGGAGATTAAGATTAAATTAATTATTCTATAAGTTAAATAAATCTATTTAAGAATAGTGTAAGTAATATATGTGTGTTATATAATATACAGTATAATATGTAGAATAAGTAAATCTTTGTATTTTCAAAATAAATAAATAAGGAAAAGATGAAACAATTTTATTTTTTGTTTTTATTTCAGTCCACTTTTGAAACTAATTGATAAATTATTATTGATTGGCTTACTGGAGGATTCTGATTTAGAATGGCTATTAATATTAATAGATCCTGAAACATTTGACCCAAATTATGATCCAGGTTTGTATTTTTTTATGTATATGTAAATTATATTTTTTGTGAAATGAAACTTTATTAATCTGCAATAACACATTTATGTTGGTACTCTGTGACACACAGGCAGGAAAACAAACAGGGCAGTATCAAGATATAAATGTTTAAAAATGCAAATAACATTATGCTTGAACTTTTTAACAGATAAAGATGTATACAGATTTTAACTATTCCAAAATATTGCAGAAATTCCTAAGGAAATTGCAAAATCAAATTTAGTAAATTCAAATATTTGTTTATTTTTATACAAGAAAAATGAATAAATATTAAAAATAATAATTTATTTATTTATACATATATTTTATGAAGTATGAATAAAAATTTTATATATGAAATTAGTATGAAATAAAATAGTCTTTTAATATTACTTTACAGTAAAAGTCCAAAAACCTGGACTGCTCAGAGATTAGGATGGTTCAATTTCTGGATTTTTTGGATTCTCAGGACAACTTTAAGATTCAAATTTAAGGAGTAATTAAGAAAAATAATTAATCATGATAATATTTTTAATATGAAATATTATAGTACAAATTGTTCTTGAAGCCACTCAAAAAGAAGCAGTGCTCTGTTAAATAAAAATTTATGGAGCAAATATGAAAATTTATTATAAATTATAAAGTATTGACATAGACATTAATTATTCTTTGTTTTAGAAAATTACAGAATAACCGTAATAAATGCAATTAGTTACTATGGTATTTTGTTTATTTTGAATCTACTGAATAAAGAATTTACCACAGTATATTGCTATTGTAGCTGAGCTTCCTGAATACAGTAGAGCATCGTTTATCTGAAAACCGGTCAACCGAAAGTCTGTTAACTGAAAGCTTTCCAGTCAGACTGTGTTGTGCTGAATTGAATGTTTTTGATACTAGATTAACTTCTAAAGAATAATTTTTTTGTTTTTATATTTTTCAATATATTTATTTTGTTTGTACAAAATAAAGAAATAATTTTTAACGATACAATAGCCTTGATTATTATTATAAAAATTTTCGTTAGGCTTAAAATTGATGAAAATTCTATACAAAGTGACACTCAACGGAGAAAAATTTCAACATCGGATAGGTTAATATATTTTTTCGTACATAATCAGTTATCCGAACAACCCCAGTCCCTAATTGATTTGGCTAAACGATGCTCTACTTATGCAAAGAAAACATACTGTGAAATTTACAAAAGTCTGCTATTTTAAGAAGTCTGTATTCTCAGATTGTCTGGATTTTTAGACTTTTATTGTAATTTAATTTAAAATACAAATTAAAATGATGTATATGTGATAAAAGAAACAAAATTATCATTAGTATAATACATGTTTATTTTCAATCAGAACAAGCTAGTATGCCTTACTAGTCAATAGCATAAAAGTATTGATGGCTGGAATATACTACCAGCAGTTGCTCAGTAAAAAAATTCTTGTACCAGGCTCCATGTGCATAATGTTTTTTGTTTGTTCTAATTTAAATATACATATTATATTTGGTTTGATTTTAGAAACCTGAAGATAATTGTTTGATGATCATTACATTTAATGTAAAAACATTTGTTTTATATTAAATTTCTTGTTTATTGCTGGTTTTAGGTGATTTGAATGCTTATCTTAATAAAACTTTTAACTCCAACTAATGAAATAAAAGTAGAAACAAAATTCATTGTAATTATAACTTAAATTTTTGTTTTCAGAAAATGAATCTCAAGTGAAAGGTTTAATGCAAATGAATTTGCCTGAAGGTGCAAAATTACAAATGTGTTATCTTCTTCATCACTTGTGTGATCTACAATTAAGACATAGAGTGGAAGCTCTATGTTCATACTGTGATGATTATGTAGGAGAAATACAAACTGTAAGTTCATTCTTCATTATTAATAGTAATATATAAGTGTTTTAAGCAGATAGCAATAAAATTGAATATAAAAACAATTAAATAGGAAGGTATATTTTTATTTTATAAACAATTCATTTGTAAAATTAAATTAATTTTGTTATAGTTTGTTTTAGTTTATAGTTCTTTATAGTTTATATTCATATCTGTAAAATTAAAATAAGAGATCAGAAAAGTGAAGAAAATTGTCTTGACTGTGGAAATTGCAGATATTTTATTTATATGTTATTAGTATTTGCCTGTCATATATGACAGAATATATGAAATACTATTGCAAAGTCAAACTGTAAAGTACTATTTTTAGCATCTTAGGAAACCGACACTAATTGCGGCCGGTAAAACTTCCGTTAACCTAATGGGTACTTTACGCGGATTTGAGATTAGTTTGCCAGGCCTGGGCTTTTACGCGTGCAGCGAAAATATTAGTAAAAATAACGACAAATATCAAGTCAAAGCAAAAAAAAGTTTCAAATATATTTAATTAGTAAATAGAATTTACTATGTACAATTGTCTATAATCCAAAACAAAAAATTTATTAATGAAAATCAACAAGTCAACCTGACAATAAAACTCAGCTACTTAGCTTAACTTAATATTAATTCCCCTTTTGAAAATTTGACAAATCAAATACTTAGGAACTATGAACAGAATCTCTTATGAACTAAACATCTATCCATCACCTCACTATACTAGGAACCTGTTTCCTCAATCTTTTCGCTATCGTCAAATCGAATTTCTCTTTAACACCTTGTGTGAAAATTTGAACCCGCCGGAACCAAAACGCTAATAATAAAATATTTTATTGTTTGGTTCCCATGGGGAAAACATGAATAATGAGGAACAACATTCGAATAATGCTGGTTGGTGAAACCGAGAAACGTGACCGAGACGATAAAAGGGCAACGAGAGAGGAAAAGGGGGCCGGTTACGTAGTGTCACTTAGACTGTGTGTGTGCGCCGAAGTCCTGAGGAAACCCGACAGCGAAAAAGGAATACTTGGACCTAGAGGAAAGATTGACCCGGATCACGAGGTATGACCCAAATTCATGTAAACTCTCCCTCCGCGGATCTGAACTTAGGCGACAGTCGCTCGCCCCTCTTGTAACAGTAGAGTTAGCATTAATAAATCGTTGTTGTTGTTATTATCAGTTGTGATGTCCTTTATTCGATTACTCACGAAGAAGGATTCGCAACATACTAGGTTAGCCATTTCTATAACCTCTCTTCTGTGTTGTGTTAACGTTCGGTTTTCTTTAAACAAGAACTCCAACAGCGCTTCTACGCAGGATTCCACTTTGATCGACGGGTACATACTTTTGTAATCTAACACAGTTCCCACTTCTTCATCCATCAAAGTGATGCTTTGCAGATCTTCAACTACCATAACAGGATCCTTCACGACAAACTTATTACTTTCCATCAGTGTGGAGACGTATTCTTGCAATCTTTTTTCTAGAAAAAATGTAAGAGCTCTTCGCTTTTCCACAATGGACCTTATGTCGATCCTTCTTCGTTTACGAAGACCAAACATTTAAACAAAAAAGGGGAGTACCGATGGGAAGCCCAATTTCGGGGCTCCTTTGCGAACTTGTTGTTAGAAAAGTAGAATTAAAAGTGCTGCGCGACTTCGAAAGTGACATAGTATACTACAAAAGATATGTAGATGACATTTTCATAATATGGAAGAACAATCGGGTAATTGCTAACTTTGTGGATAGAATTAACGAAAACGAAGAAGGTCTTAACCTGAAGCTAGAGCAAAAAAGCTCCAGGATGTTGCATTTCTTAGACATTAATATCGTATTTAACAAAGGGCATATATCCACTGGCATATTCATTAAACCAACGCATAGCCCACTATATATACCTGCTAGCTCTTATGACCCTTATAAATATAAGTTAGTGGCATTTAGAGCTTTGATTAGAAGGGCCTTTATATACTGTGAAAATGTGATAGACCGAGTTACGGAGATAGAAAGAATTATACGGATAGCAGGAACATTAGGTTATAAGAGGAAAGTTATCGAGGGAATTATTAGTAAATTTGAGACCAGTAGTGATAAAAGCACTAGACAAGGGCCTTATAGGTACACGAAATTTACATACAATAAATATCTAGGAGGAATTATGAAAGAAATAGCAAGCATGAAGGATGCAAGGGTGATCTTAAAAAGGGCTCCGAATTTGTATAAAATACTTAGAAACGATAAAGGGTTAGTTAAAAAAGAGGATAGGGCAGGTGTGTATAAGATTCCCTATGAGAACCAGCTGTTAGGTATTAATAAAGAGTACGTGGGGGTTACCACTAGAAACCTAGGAATAAGGATGAAGGAACATAAGTATGATATTAGAAAAGGGTCCAATACAACAGTACTAGCCCAGATGGGGCAAGCTGAAGGATCCTTGGTACGATGGAATGAGGCGAAAATCATAAAACAGGTACATTCCCCAACTTTGGCAGGAACAGCTGAAAAGATGGAAATTTACAGAAGCAAGCTAAAAGAAAAATGCATTAACGCAAGAGACGCGGAGGGTCTTCCTTCGGCTTGGAAATATGCCGTCAGAAACTTATGGGAGGCGCTTGAACTTTAGTATATTTTAAATTGGGTTATTTCTGGTTGGGATAGGTAGTATTAGTACATGAGTACGAGTAGTAAGTTCTTATTTTACACTTGTTGTTTCTTTTATAATGTATCAATTATTTTATTAATGTTATTAGTTATTAATTAATGTTTAGCCAATGTAGTATGTTATTTTATTTTTACACTTATGTACCATTTACGTTTTAATTTTTATTCTGATTGGTTCGGATGTTAACGGTTTTTTGGTATTTTTGAATTTTATACGTGATGTTCCATTTATAATGTATTCCATTTTCGTATGTTCTAACCTGATGATGGTCTATTGAATAGACCGAAAACGTTCGTTCGTTACATTAAAAATCTCTCAGCGAACATTAAGGTGTTTGATTAAGTTTTTTAGGATATATCTCTGATTTGTCATGAGATGATTAAGAAAACAATTCAAGAATATGTAATTCATAAATGATCAATGTAACTTATCTAAGATGATGAAGGTAGAGATAATAATTATAAAACATTATTCTGAATACATAGTAAATTAAGAGAATATAGGGATAGTGAGAACTGTTATTATAATCTATAGAAAATATGTAAGCATACAAAAGAGATACACGAAGTTGTAGGAGTTTGGAGTGGATAAGGAGAGAAGTAGAAGGTTATAAGAAAAACATTGGAATCAAAATTCTCATAAATATGGTATACAATACATTCTTATATTTGTAAAAACAGTAAAATAGTTATGATATAAAATACAATAGAGCATCGATTATCTGACCCCCGATCAATTGTCACATCGGTTAACTGACCGCGTTCTAGTCAGCAAATTCAAATGTCCGCTAGTGATGTGGCGCTACAATATTTGGCTATGTCTCAGCTACTTTAATATTATTTTTGTTAAGTTTTTGCATGTTTTAGCTGGCAACACTGGCTCGACCATGAATGGGAGACCAGTATTTATTTTGTGCAAAATAAAGAAATAATTTTTAACGATACAATAGTGACGATTATTATTTTTAAAAAATTTTGTTAGGCTTAACATCAATGAAAATTCAACGCAAAGTAGCGATATACAGTACTAATATACAAATTACATGGGATATACTAATATACTATACTAATAATGTATTTTTTCATACTTTTCAGTATCCATTTTTTCAGTTATTCGACCAACCCCAGTCCCCAATTGAGTTGGATAATCGATGCTCTACTGTACATAAAATTATGCTACAGGATGTTGACAGAATTGAGCTAGATCAATTAATACATTTATTGCAACAATATTAATATAAAACCAATTAAAGTGACAATGAAAGTTTGATATATATTTAGGCTAATTTTTTACATTTTTAATATTTATGTTAGATTTCATGTTTTTAAGAAATATTAAAAATATCTAATTTAAGTAATTTTCAAGGAAACATATTCTATGTTAAGCACACATTTGTAATCTTCAAATACAACATAGGCAATAAATTCTATGAAAAATATAAATAAAAATATAAATGATTTTATAAATTTAAATTAAATTAGATGTTTTAATGAAGCTAAAGAATAATGTTTTATTTAAAGGATCAATTAAGAAGATATATTGAGGTTAAGCAGTCTGATTTACCATCTGCTGTGGCAGCTAAAAAAACAAGAGAATTTCGATGTGCTCCAAAAGAACAGGTAAATCTTCTTTATATAATTTAATAATAAATAAATAATATCTATTTGATGAATAACCTAAAATTTATTTTTATAACTGATTAAATGTAATAACTGTTATGAGTACTTTTAGTTTTAAAAAGACAAAAAAAATCTCTAAATAGAATATTGATAATTAAGATTTTGGAATTGAATTAAAGATAATATTATGTAAATCTAAAAAGCAATTATAATTTTGAATGAATAGCTATATCAGATTTCAAGAATGTTTTTTTTATGTTATGTTATTATGTTATAATTAGAAAAATGATCAGAATACAAATGGAAATAGGTGAACCATAATGTCAATAGCAAAATATTGTCTTTACAATAAGTTATATACTTAAATAAATGACACACACACACATATATATATATAAACAAAAATATTTAATTGTAGGATGTATTTGATGAGACTATGTCTCATGTTTAAAATTGCACTGCTGTCAATGGCTACACACCTTAGATGTATGAAGGAGTACATGTCAGGAGTTGCAATTTGGCACAGAGTATTTGGTTCCCGAATCACGCACACATAAAATAAACCAGACTTGTAGGTAGTGAAGGGACTGAGAACCAGGTCAAAAGAAAATACAAAATGCTGAGATTGTTTCTACAAACAGGTGGCAAGTTCAAGATTTGTTCATGCATTGCTCACACGCTCTGAGACATAATCTTGTCCCAAAAATGGCTTTGCCATTTTACTTGTTTTTGCTTAAAATGTGTTTAATTATTTCACTATAAACTTTTGCTAAAAACTTGTCTCTTGTTTTAACAGCTGCAAAGGTTAGTTAGCTTGATGATGCCTGTTTAACACAATTGAAAATATTTGCTTTCTAATTAACTTTTGCTGAAAATTCGTTTCAGTCATTTTATTCATTAATTATACCAAGTTTTGAGCAGTTGATGTTGTAATATAATATATAACAATATCCTTAATACATAAAATTTACTGAAAGTAAATAATTTTTATAATAAAAGAACATGGCATGATTTATAGTGAAAGATACAATGAATTAATATTTACTTTTTAAAAATAATGTAAAATAGTGGAATTGCAGAACAAAGTATTCAGTAATAAATTATTTACATCTAAAGATGAATGTAATGCTATATACAAACCATTTATGGATAGAATGAAAAAATAAGCTAAAAATGTTTATAGATTACAGGATGGATATGCTTTTATTTATAAAGGATATTTTTATTTACTTATAATTAAAATAGTCAAAGTTGTGTGTTTTAATCTCAAAGAATAACTTTGAGAAAATAAATTTAAAGGAAGGTAGATTATTTTTTATTATAAATCACAGAATTAGAATGGCACTACATTTTTTAAACAATGAATTCTGGAAGGTTTAATTTTGAAAAATTTGCAGGTTAAAAGAAATTTATAGTTTTAGAATAGAAATTTAAAGCATTACAAAATGTAAATAATAAATTTGTACTATTAAAAAATTAAGAATTTTAATTGTATCAGTTCTCTTTTCAAAATTTATTAAAAATTTCTTTGTATAACACAAAATACATGTTTATAATGAATAATCTTTGCTCTCTACAAAATATTATTTAACTTACATTTATTTAGATGCGTGCAATATTAGGATTTAAAAATTTAGAGGAAGAAAGTGCTGATCAGTGTCCATGTGGAGACACTCTAAGAGAGTCTTTAAAATCTTATCATGAAGAGTTGATGTCAAAATTAAAAATGGCATGTGAAAGTCAGGAACCTGAAGAGAAAACTGAAGCTGCATCAGAAACAGAACCAAGTAAACCCTGGTCTCAAAGATTATTTTCTTTTGTTAAAATGGTTAAAGCTGCTGAAGAAAAAGGCAAAGAACAAGAAGAATCTGAAGTTAGACCTGAAGGTAAAAATTAATGCTGTCTTTAAACTCATATATGTAAATTTATTGTATAACCTGTTAGATAATTTAAATGCTATTTATAAAATTGCTCAATATTATTTTAAAAATTTTTTATTTAAATAAACATCACTAAGCCCAATGAGTATATTATGAATTACCAATGATCACCTTAAATATCGGGCTTTAATCTGGCTAATTAAATGATTGATACAAAGAAATTTGTATCAATCATTTAAAGGAAGGTAGATTATTTTTTATTATAAATCACAGAATTAGAATGGCACTACATTTTTAGCACGGGGCACAGTAGACATTAGGCACCTCTATTTAAGGCGATTGTTGGTAATTCAATTTTTTTATTTTTGAAAAATTAGTTTAATTTTATTAAATAAGTACTAGGTTCAAAATGATTTGTTAACAATTTAAATTAAAGATGAAATATTTGATATTTAAAAATTTTGAAATTTGGTGAAAGTTTGATTAAAATAAGTTTAAAATTTTTACTTTTGATAAAAAATTTAATGTTTTAAAATATAAGAACACATCATCTAAAGAAAATAACAATAATTAAAAAATACTTAAATATATTTACACTGAAGTGCCAAAAGTCGAGGGATAGCAATATGCAAAGATACAGATGGCAGTAGTATCATGTACCAAATGTATAAATGGGCAGTGCATTGGCTGTGCTGTCATTTGTCTGCCAGTGATTCATGTAAACAGTTTCTGACTGGAGTATGGCTGCACAACGAGAATTAACAGACTTTGAACATGGAATGGTAGTTGGAGCTAGACGAATGGGACATTCCATTTCAGAAATCATTAGGGAATTCAACATTCCAAGATCCACAGTGTCAAGAGTGTGCTGAGAATACCTAATTGCAGGCATAACCTCCCACCATGGACAACGCAGTGACCAACCACCTGCACTAAATGACAGAGACCGGCGACGTGTGTGTAGAATTGTTAGTGTGAACAGACATGTAACACTTTGTGAAATAACTGCAGGAATCGATGTGGGACGTACGAGGGATGTGTCCGTTAGGATAGTACAGCGAAATTTGGCGTTAATGGGCTATGGCAGCAGAAGATCGACTCAAGTGCCTTTACTAACAGCACGACATTGCATGCAGTGCCTCGTCTGCGCTCGTGACCATATCGGTTGGACCCTAGATGACTGGTAAACTGTGGCATGGTCTGATGAGTTGCGATTTCAGTTGGTAAGAGCTGATGGTAGGGTTTGAGTGTGGTGCAGACCTCACAAAGCCATGGACCCAAGTTGTCAACAAGGCACTGTGCAAGTTGGTGGTGGCTCCATAATGGTGTGGGGTGTGTTTACATGGACTGGGTCCTCTGGTCCAACTGAACTGAGCAATGACAGAAAATGGTTATGTTCAGCTACTTGGAGACCACGTGCAGCCATTCATGGACTTCATGTACCCAAACAAGGATGGCATCTTTATGGATGACAATGCGCTATGTCACTGGGCCATGACTGTTTGCGAATGGTTTGAGGAACATTCCAGTTCATTCTGGACAATTCCAGTGAATGATTTGGCCACCTAGATAAACCCCATGACATGAACCCCACATGTCATGGGTTCACCTGACATGAACCCCATCGAACATGTATGGGACATAATCGAGAGGTCTATTTGTGCACAAACTCCTGCACTGGCAACACCTGCCCAATTATGGATGGCTATAGAGGCAGCATGGCTCAATATTTCTCCAGGGGAGTTCCAACGACTTGTTGAGTCCATGCCACGTCGAGTTGCTGCACTTTGCCAGGCAAAAGGAGGTCTGACAAGATATTAGGCAGTATCCCATGACTTTTGGCACTTCAGTGTATATTTAAAGAAGTCATTTTTTATTCTTGAGAATGTCTGAGTTTATTAATTAATGTTATGAATTAAAATTCAGGAAAGCATTTTTTTATTTAAAATATATTGTAATATATATTTTTTTTAATATAGAGTTATTTGTAAAGAAATTAATAAGCACTGTTGTAAAATGGGCAGAGGATAATTTTCTTGAAGATCAAGAACTTATTAGACAAATGTTCTTTTTGTTGTTAAGGACATACAATGGAGTTGGAGAGGTAATAATTATTTAAGTTTAAAATTTTAACTATAATTATTTAAAGTTATCTATTTGTATACATAAAACTTATTGAATCTTATTTCAGTAAATTTCATATATGAAAAGAGAGAAATTTAAATCAGTCCATGTCAGCTTAGCTCCTTTTACTTTTCTAGCTGACATGTATATATAATAAGGGAAAGTATTGAACTTGTGCCAAATTTGACCCTCAGAGTTTTTTGCAAATCTTCATGTTTTGAGACTCCTGAATCCAAAAAATCAAAAAATGTTTAAAAAATTTTATGGTGTGTATGTGTTTGGCATCTATTTTGCTTAATATTTCAGGATGGGGTAAAGATTAAGAAACAAAATTTGGCATGGTATCTTGTATATGAGGAGCATTGATGCTATTAAATTTTGGTGGTGAAAGGTTGAGAGGGTGGAGAGATAGAGGGAGGTCATATATCTCGAGAGAGGTAGGACTTAATGAAGATTTTATTTTTTAATTGACTAATTTCATGGGATGGTAAATTTTTGTAAATCAATTGAAGACACAGTCTGTCCAAAAAAATCTTTGGTAACCACCATTTATTAACTTCACCTGTTTCAGAATATAAACCTTTGACAACCAGACCTTCCTTTTTAGACTACTTGGCTGTCAAGTTTAAAACATTCCTTTAAAAAACACAGAAAATATCCAATTAAAATTATAAAGTTAAAATTGGAACTGGCAGATCTTACAGACATCTTCATGTTCCTTCATCCTTTCCATTTGGGGATTTTTGGGCCTTTATACCTACTGGAGAAATGCACTGGTAAATGTAGATTTTCATAGTTTTCCCTGGTGACAAATCTTTGTAAAAAGTTTTAATTGTATAATTTTGTTGGATGGTAATTTTTTGTAAGTCACTTGAAGACACAGTCTGTCCAAAAAAAAAAAAGGCCAAGTAGCCTAAAAAGGAAGGTCTAGTCATCGAAGGTTTATATTCTGGAACACGTGAAGTTAATAAATGATGGTTACCAAAAATTTTTTTGGACAGACTGTGTCTTCAATTGATTACATAAGATTTTATTTGCTATTAACATTTACACTTTTTTATAAAACTCATCCCTATCCTCAAAATTAAGTTTTTTTCTATTTTATAGCAATTAAAAATATAAAAAAAGATTTTATAACAAAATTTGATAACAGATGGTGCCATACATGATATTAGTTTTTACTTAATAATATAAAAGGTTTTTTAATAGAAACTCATAACAGCCAGGAAAGTTATGCAACTCTTGTTGCTGGATTTTTAGCTTGATATTCAACTTTTGAAATGAAATTTAATAGATAGAGGAATAAATATTCTAATGAAGTATTATTCAGCAATATTGTAAATTTAATGAATCTCAAGTTACATTGATTTTTTTTCTAAAACAAAGAAAATATTTAAAATTTTAGAAATTAATATAAAAATATTTTAAAAGGAATGAGGACTGCTGTCTATAAAAACTAGAAATTTTGAAAGTGTAATAATTGAAATTTATAAGCAATAGGGGAAATATTTGTAATTTCAGAGATGTCTGATTAGCATTTTAAGTATTTAGTAAATTTAATATTTTTTCATTTGTACTATTATTTCTTTAGTACTATTAAGATATGAAAATAAATTTTGATAAATTAATAAATAATTCAGTTTGGAAATACAGTGAAAACCTCTATTAACAAACACTCCAGAATAGTGGACACCTCTGCCTAATGGACATTTTTAGAAACCCCAGACCCTTAAAATAGGACATCTATTATATTTACCTCTAAATAGCAGATGCTGTCACCCATAATCAATCTTAAGAAAACACATGTACCACCTTCAATATTCTAAAACAATTAATTACATACAAAATATTTTTAAACAAAAACAAAGAACCGCTTCAAATACTCTTTCAGATGACGAAATTTTCTGTAAATGTTGAATAAAGACTGGCTGAAAATAGGAATAGAGGAAGGGGCAGGTTGTAAAAAGCTGAACAAAACTCTTTATCTCTTAGAGAAAAATAATTTGGTTAAGTTGTCAATCATTGCATATCATCATACATATTAATTTTATTAAACTTCTGTGTAATTATTGGAATTAAGGTTATGGCACCAAGAAACTATAAACTTTTCCTGAGTTATTCATTCATTCAACAAGAACCTTAATACAGTAGTAATGAAAAGAAACTTAAAATGTTATGACAACAGTGTTTATATGGTGAAAGTTTAAAGGTTGTATTACCAAGGTGATCTTTCTGACCACTTTAAAGTGTGGGAAGATATTCAATATTCTTGCATTTATGACATTATTTATGATCTTAACAGTTTAAGTGTAATTTTTATAAATCATTTATTGAAAAAAAGCAAAAATGTTTGAAAAATTACACCTACTTGATAACTACAAAACAGACAAATCTCTATATTGATTTTTATTAGTTGCTGAGATAATAAATGATGTTATAAATGCAAGAATACCAAATGCATTTCTCACCTTTGAAGTGGCTAGCAAATCACCTTTATAAGTCAACATTCAAACTTTTCACTGCCTAAATCCATCTTCATTTACCCTTTTGTTTATAACAACAGTTTCATTTTTTTTTTCTGTTACTTCCACCCATGTCATTTTGATGAATTAATAATTAAGCAATGTTTATGCTTTGTCTTAATTTTTATGTTCCATTTAAAGTATCCTGTCCAGTCTGTTTGCTATTTAGAGTCCAATTAAAATGAAATTTTTACATCTGAAAAGATAAATAATATACTGTATATATACTTCTTTTATATATATACTTTTTGGTATATTCACACTTCTAATGCAAATTTGATTTTTTTGTAATCCATTGTATTCTTCACTATATGATGACTATGTTAAAATTAAATATAACTGTCAGCATGCACCTCTAAATAGTGGACAAACAATGATGTCTGCTATTTGGAGGTTATCTCTTGTATAAAAATAGTAACATTTGTTTAGTAGCGTTTAAATTTCTGTTTATATATTAATAAACAACAAATTTATATGCTAAAAGTATCAAAGTATGGTAAATTAATAATTAAGCATAATACATTTTTAGTTTTTAGAAAGATTTTTATACTGTTTATATTTGAAAATTTAGCCAAAAATCAACTTTGTAAATAGTTGTTTGACATGTATATTTAGAATATCATACTTCTATTTATCCAGTAGAATATTTTTGTTCCATTTTATTTAAAATATTTCTTTTGAAGAGGAAATTGAATTTTTTAAATGTGTTAAAAATGTTATTTTTATTTTTTCTTAAGAATATACTATTTTTAAAATCTTATTGACTCAAATATAAATATATATTATAATATTAAAATATAATTATATTTTAAATTTGTTAAAACTTTAATAAAAAAAAATATTGTTAAAAATAATACAGTAATTTTTATTTTTCTATTTATGAATTATAATAATAATAAAAGTTTCTTCTTACTTTTTCAGCTTATGAATGCACTAGAAAATACTTACGTCATCAGTAATAAGAGCAAAAATGATGTTGTTGTATTGTTGGGACATTTAGGAAAAATAAGAGCTTTACTACCTGTTCAAATGGGCCCAGAAGAAGAAGAAATCATGAGAGATAGTTTATGGTAAAATTTGAATTGTTAAAATTGCTAACATAAATTTATAAATATATTAAATAATATATTATTCATAAATATATTTATAATATAAAGTTATGAATTAAATTCAGAAATCCAAAGAAAAACTTTTAGAATATTCTGAATTGTATTAAATTTAACAGTCAGAATTAAAATTAAAATGGCTACTTAATTACTTATTTTTACAGTGGTACCTTGGTACTCGAACATAATCCGTTCCAGAAAGAGGTTCAAGTACCAATATGTTCGAACTCCAAATCATTTTTTCCCATTACAAATAATGTAAAATAGATTAATGCGTTCCAATCCCCAGTTGATTCACTAGTATGTTTTTTATTGTTTCTTTATTCTTTAAAATAGTCGATATCGTCGACTTAGCCATAGAATATTTGACAGCAAGATCCGAAACATGCACTCCATTTTCATGTTTAGCAATGATTTCTTTTTTCAGTTCGATTGTTGTTCTCACTGTTTTCCTTTTCACTTGATCACTTTCACTTTTATTCTTCTTGGGACCCATGTTTAAGGGCTAATAAATCAAAAGAAAAGGATGCTAATTCAAAAAATATAGCACAGCATAAGTTAATGTGCATGCCAAACAATGACTGTCTCGTAAAGACCAACAACTGTCGTATTATCGGGCTAGCAAATGGCTATAGTAATATTAATAATTTAAGATAATTTGGTACTAGAGTTAGGCGTTAAGTGCCATCTCTTGCTAAATTTAATAATTGGAATTTTAATTAAATAATTTAAATAAATTTAGGCCTAACTGGACTGTCTCGTAACTGACGCCGCCGCTGTGGCGTCGGCGTTGGCGTCGACTTGGTGGGCTTTCCCGTTTGAGTACCAAAATTTTGTTCGGGAACAGGGGCATTATTTTTCGAAATCATTGGTTGAGTACCGATTTGTTCGGGCTCCGAAACGTTTGAGTACCGAGGTATGACTGTAATTTAAATTACTTTACGTACAGTAGATTCTCAATTATCTGAGGTAATATGGACCAGTGCTACCTAGAATAACCAAAAACTTGAATAAAATGGACAGTCACTGTCATTTCAGATTAAAAACTTATACCATACAAACCTTTTATATTCAAATCATTTTAAGCCTTTTTTTTATGTTGTAGTGAATTTAATCGTATATAAGAATAACATTTTTTTTACATCATTTATTATACATCTACTATGTACAGTACAATAGTTTTAAGAATAAAGTGTATATTATTATAGTTACATTTTAATATGAATATGCCCCACATTAAATGATAAAAGGTAATAGAAATAAATTATTTTGTAATATTTGTTGTCATTTTAAACTATTTTTATATAATACCTAAAAAATCTATACCTAACTGTGTCAAGAAATTGGTGGATATTTATCATGTATGGAGAGAGATTCCATATGTGATAAAGATCCACCAATTTCTTGACACAGTTAGGTATAGATTTTTCAGGTATTTTAGCTTTTTCCCAAAATATGATACACTCGCATATTACAAGATTTATGCTTTCACTCACAGTTAGTTTAACTTCGCGAATGTTAAAACACAAAACTGCAAGTACTTGCTGATTTGACGGTAATTTTGCACCCGTGATTTGGTGGTTTATCTCTCTGACTAAGAAAATATGTTTTTTAGTGCTTCGTAATTCCACTGACATCTTTGAAAAAAACTATACATGTTAATAGCCTGACAAATTGTGTTAGAATGGCAAACAAAGCGAATACGTGCCACTTCTCTAGCACCATATGTATGGAAATGATTCAATGCAAGTCTGCACAGGTTCTAGTGATCAAAATGAGCTGAAATTTATTGTTGGAGTATTTAAGGGTAAAATAAACAAAACTTGGCCCTACGTGTTAGAAAAAAAATATATTCGAAAAATAAGGGACACCCTAATATATATATATATATGTTACAGTGAAAACCCATTTTTAGTTAGAATGTGTTTTAACTAGTTGAAACTAGTTTATACTTGACTTCTTTGTTAAAACCCATTTTGTCTAGTTAAAACTAGTTTTAATGCATATTCATTTTTGACTAGCAGTAAATTATAGTTTTAACTAGACAAAACGGTTTAGCAGTAAATTAACTAGACAAAATGGGTTTTATCTAGTTAATTTACTGCTGTACATGTTTTGATTTTAGATAAAACTAGTTTTAACTTTTAACATTAGTTAAAACTAATTTTAGGTACATAAATATGTTTGGGGGAAATAAAGTTATGTGCAGTGATTCAGGGGAAGGTGCTTAACATTTTGCTTATGAAGGAAATTATAGCGATAATTTTGATTTTGGAGGCCTCTAATGGAAATATCATATTCTTGAGCATGTTTTTCAAAGAAAACTTTGGAGTATACGAAAAATAATTGTATATTGTGTTTGCAATGACGATTTTTACTGTCTGGCATTTTAGGCATCTCACCCTAAGTATCCGGGTGAGATGCCAAATGCCATTAGGGTAAGATAACAAATATAATTGCATAAAATTAATTTTCGAATATCTTAACCAAATTAAATTTATTGCAAATGTAGTACAAAGTACTTCATAGTAAGTATAACAGCACAGTATAAGTATTGTTAAGTTTCTGCTCGTTCTAACGTGCTCTATAGCTAGCTGAAAGCTTTTTTCAGTCCAAAAACCTTTTTGAGAAGTCCTTATATAATTTCTATGCATATCCTGCAATAAAACGAGAAAACAAAAATTTATTAAAAATAGGCATATTGGAATTCAATTAACAAAAAATAGGCATGTTACCCCAAGAAAAATGTGGCATCTTTTCCATTTGTCAGGGTAAGATGCCTACGTGTGTCACGTGTTCTAGCATGTCTGATTGGGATTGGCAGTAGCTCACAATGGAAACTTTAGAACCTTAACTACATCACACATTAATTCTGCAATTTTTAATAAATTCTATTTTAACTTTTAGTTTTAAAATGATTCTAGAAACATTTCACAACAAAAACTTCGTTCTTATCTTGCTTTTATTCTTCTCAGATGTAGAAAATGAGGTAACAGTAGCCAACTACAGCTTTCCGCACTCAATATTGGCCCAACGATTCATCATACAAACACATGACAATATCTGACGTCACCATTTGAAAATATCAAAAAGTAGGCATCTTCCCCGCTTATCATCTTACCTCGAATCACTCTATATGTTGCAGTCAAAACCAGTTTTTAGTTAGGATGCATTTTAACTAGTTTATACTGAATGTCTTTGTTAAAACCCGTTTTGTCTAGTTAAAACTAGTTTTAACAAAGACATCCAGTATAAACTAGTTCCTTCACAGATGTCTTACAACATCTAGCTTTGGGTGATTTCTCTGATACAGATCTGAACATTCTGACGACAAGAAATAGGGCCTGTTTATCCAGAGAGGAACTTGATCAGTTCCAAACGGCAGTAGAGCTATATCCAACAAACAAGCAAATTAAACAAAGCAACGAAGACTACTTGCAGTCAACTGGACGCCTTCATCCAAAGATGACTCAGCTCTTGATCTCGCCAAATATTTGTATCTCTCAGTTAGTGCCAGAATCATGCTGAGAGTCAACTTATGGGTGCAAGGAGGTCTCGTCAATGGTTCACTAGGAACTATACGCTACATTATATATGCTCCTAATTCTCGCCCTCCAGCTCTTCCTCTGTTTATTTTAGTGGAATTCGATAGCCATCAGGGACCTTTCATCTATGGTCATCTGTTTCCAATAATCCCCATAACACGCTTTTCGAACGATGGCAGTATATTGCGATCTGGTAGACAGTTTCCCCTTACTTTAGCATACTCGATGACTATACATAAATCACAAGGAGTAACTGTTCCAAAAGTCAAAATAGATATAGGGAAAAAAGAGACAGCTATCAGTCTTCCCTATGTTACATTGAGTCGAGTGAAAAAAATAACTGACTCAGTATTTTTAAAGAGTTACAATAAAGATCGCTACGAGTCAATCTGTAAGTCCAAGGCCCGTAGTGACAGCCAGAATTTCATGAAACGTTGGCATAGCAATTAATTAATGGCTTATTCTGACCTTATATTTGTACCTTTAAATGATCCAATAGAAATCAAATATATTGTTGAGAACGAATGATTCTTTGTTTCTTTTTCCCTCATAATCTAGAAAATAAAGGTGCGAGCAGCTTCGTTTCGACTACACGCTGATGCAGCGTTACTTAACTAGTTTAGTACATGTTTTAACTTTATTAAAACATATTAGTTTTTTCTTTTTCATTTTATAAGTCTTTTATATCATTCTCATATCTACAAGATTGCATCAATGTAGGCTTTATATCTTAGTTTTCATGCAGCTCATCAGAAGAGCTTCCTTGCAAGGCTGGACTACACTGAAAATTAGGTTAGGGAAAAGCTACAATATATCTTGTATGTGTAGGGAAAAGCTACAATATAGGCCTTTAGGCCCTATATTGTAGCTTTTCCCTACACATACAAGATATAACTTTTAAAGATATAAACTTTATACATACAAGATATAAACTTATACATACATTATTATACATACAAGATATAAACTTTACACATACAGGATATAAGTTTTAAGGTTATAATACAATAAATATAAAAATATTATAATAATACATTAATTAAAACATGTTACATTAATGTACATTTTAAATTACTGTACTAATTTTGTTCATTTTATCCATAATTGCTTCATTTTCTATTTTCATCAATACATTCTTTCTGACAACATAAGACAATGACTTAAGTTATTACAAAGTTTATTTAAAATATATTTTAATATTGAAAATCATTTTTGAAAGATACCTGAGTGGATAATACTTGTATAGTTAAAGGATCTCACAAACGTCATTGGAAATGGGTTCTGGTAGATTTGGCCAAATCTTTGATATTTTGTGGTTCTAGTGGTTCTCATCAAAAGTCTTCATAGACACAAAGTTAAAAATGTACAATTTTGGAGTTATTGAGCAGCCAAGATATAAAAATAGTATAATTCATGCATATGCTTTGAACAGGGAAGACATTACAGATGTGTCTTTCATATTGGCAAATTCTGGTGAATAGTTGGCAAAGTCATGCCACCAAAATAATTTTTTTTAGAATTAAGAGAAATAATACATTATAAAGAAGGGGTAGTGAGATAGAAGAGTGGGGGAGAGCCAACCTTTGACTGCCACTTTGTATGAACTATCAGTATCAGCCATAGATATCAGTCTCCACACTCCCAAGCCCTAATAAATATCTAAATGCAGCCCTAACTGTGAAGTCTGAAATCTTTTTGTTTCAAAATATGTGATATGATATGTTTTTCAAACATTATTGTTTTTTAGCATTTATTATCTGAATGATATTATCTGGAAATCATTCATTATGTAAATACTTAAGGGTTTGATTCTTGCACCACTTGGAATTGTACTATGCTACTCATAGTAGATATAGTGTTTCACTATGTGGTACATGGATATCCTTCTTGCAAGAGACTCACTTTGCCAATATTAGTCTTTATCCAATAGATAAATTCTAGCCATTTGGTTCCTGGTTATCCAGATGTGTCATCTCTGGACAAGGAAGCAAGTCTGTGGGAAAAGATATAATCATATCCTTTTATAATTTTTTTCTTTTGAGTCCAGGCTCTCACAATATATAAATAATTCATAAACCCAATTTTTAAGTAATGTCAAACAATCTTTTGTGTTATTGGTTTATATTAAGGCTAACTTAATAATTAGCCTTAATATAGCCTGATAATATGGCAGATTGTTTGGCATTACAACAATGCATGTTAAAAAATACAAAACTTGTAACTATCACATCTTTATCATCTAATTTTGAATCATTATCTGAATCAGAATCTGAACATTTATATTTGTCTTCATATTCATCTCTTAGGGTTTCATTAAAAATAGTCCATGCTTTGCAAAATATAACAGTTCTTTCTGTAAATTTTTTCTTACATTAGTTATTCAATTTTTTATTTATCAAATCTTCTCTAATGCATCAAATGGGATTTTATTAGTACTGCATAAAATTTTATGAAAATTATTTGGATCTATATAATAAAAATCATTATAAATGGCATTGTTCATTAAGTATTGACTATTAAAACTTATTTTTACTTGATCTGTGATTATATTATATACATTAATTTTGAAAATTGTCACAAATGTTTACATTTTTGCACATTTTTGTTTTCTGAAAAATTTTCGTTGACAAAATGAGAATTTTTCTTTTCTCGATTTCTTCATTCACATCTTTGCTTCAGCCATCCAACTAGCCAGTATTCTTTGATTATCACAAATATATATATATATATATATTGTAAATGTATTTCTTGGAAATAGTTGTTTTGAATGGATTGCAGCCAAGCAATCTTGCAATGATGCAACAATGTAATAAGAGACAAATATGGGATTCTTGCTATAAAAATATAGAATTAAAAAAAATTAGTGCTATGTATTGTCATATTATCATCTTGTATTAATTTTTTTTAATGATGGCCTACAGTACCCCTGTGGGCCAGTCTTACCATGCTTCTGTGTATTTCTCTAATAATTGGTTGCTATCTTTCAATAAGAAGAAAATTTGAAATTGAGCCATACTGATGGAATTCTCTAAGAATTTTATACATTAATTTGAAGTTAAGGTTATGCTGCTAAATTAACCAACAATTTCTTAAATTCTGCTTTATTGGAGAATAAACTTTTACTTACATATATAAACTTAGTACTTTTAAGTCTTTTAATTCATCTTCAAGGGTATTATGTTTAAAAATAAAATTGTAAATTTTAGACTCGTCTTCTAAGAAATCTAAAATCTTTCAAAAAGTTTAGTCTAATTCAAATATTATCAGACATATTAGTTATTAAAAAATTTTTTTTAGTTTGCTGTTGCTTAGATGCCATTTTTATGGAATAATACTCATACACACAAAAATGGGTTGAAAGACCCAAAAGGGAAGTTTAGAAAGGTACATTAATAAACATTTGTTTTTCAATGAAGCAAGATTTAAGAGATTCTGTTACAAAACTAAAGCTCACTACAAAATTTGTAAGATTACTCTGCAGTTTTACAGATCATAGAATAGATCATAGAAAATCTAGATCTTAGAACCTTAGGAAACATTATTTACCTTTTAATATATCAAATTTTGATGATTTATTTTTCTCTTTTTTTTCTTACTACTCTAGTTTCAATTTCTGCTATAGTATAAATTTTAAAAATATCAAAACTCGAATAAAATACTCATTTACTTAATGTTGATAACTACTATGATTAAACTATACTGATATTAATGGTAAATGAAACATTGAATAACTTCCATTTGATGACTTTTTAATGAATTAAATTTTATGACTTTAGTATTGACTCTATCAGTCTATCAATATATTTAAAGATTTCTTTAAGTTATATATTTTTAATAAACTTTTTATTAAGGCTTTATTATAAAATTTTTCAGGACATTAGTAAACAACAGAGTGTTTTTTCAACATCCTGATTTAATACGTATTCTTAGAGTGCATGAAAATGTAATGGATGTAATGATGAATACATTAGGTAAAAGAGCTCAAACACAATCAGCTATTCAAGCCACTCCAGCAGCTGCAGCAACATCACCCACTAGTCCAGGTCAAGCCACTGAAGCTGCTGAAAAGGTATGTATAGTTGATAAACATTCATTTGTGTAATATGATTATAGTTATTTTCATTTTCTTATTTTAATGTTTATTTAAATTTTATATACAGTAAAACCTTGCTTATTTGGACTTCACTAATTCAAAATTTGTAATAGTTTGGACTACTGTTTTGCATTGTGTATTTTTTTTAAATACTGAATTTGTTAATTCTAATTTGGGCTTTAATAACTATTATTTTGCTCTTAGACAGATGTATCAAGATATGATTTGAACAAATGAACAAATACAAAGGTTTGATAAAGTTTATCAAACCATTGTATTTGTTTATTTAAATTAAAGTGCACAATAAAATTTGACTTTAAATAAAATATACTTCTCAGATCATACACATTTGAATAATAGCCTGGCTAATGCAGACTCACTAATTTGGACTTTGATGAAGTTCTATTAATGAAGTTCTATTTTAATAAATAATTATTTACTCTTATAAAAATATAAAGGAATAACTTTCATAATAAAAAAATTAATCCTGTATTTTCTCATTTTTAGTATTTATTCAAAACAATTGCTATTTGATAACTTTCAAGTTCAAAGACAGATGGTTATCCCTATTTTTAATTTATTATCTTGATTTACTCCTAGTAATATATATTTCTATTTCCTTAATTGTCTTACTCTCCTCTTTCTCTTATTCTTTAGCCTCTCTCTTATTCTTAAGTTGGCTAGAACTTGCTGAAATCATGCAATACTCCCATACCTGACTAACTTGTGCCATTTCTGTCTATCCATACATACCTTTTTTGCTTCTTCCAAATTTATGATTCTTTTCACATATCCTCAGTGTCTTCTTTCACTCAGAATTTGTTTCTCTTTAAGACATTCTTCCACTTCTCAATCCATTTTTTCCTCAGTCTTCCATGCCTTCTCCTTCCCTCCACACTCCACACATATAAACTTATACACCTCATATTTCGACATTCTCTTCATGTGGCCAATCCAACACAGATACCCTTGATATACTTCTTCAATTGTGTTCTCTTTCATGCCACATTGCACCAATACACATACTTGTTACTCACCAGATCTCTTCTTGTCACACCACATATACTTTAAATATCTGATCTCAGCTGCAATCACTCTTTTATGCTTCATTCCTTACCCTCATATCTCACAACCATACAACAGGGTTGGAAGAACTACACTTTTATACACAGACATGCTTGCCTTCTTTGAAACACATTCTTATGAACCAATCACCCTGGGCACTGAACTACTTTCATACACTCATCTTTTAATCTTCCTATCTATTCTGCTATTCCTTTCAAGGGTGCTGCTCTCCAAGTAAACAAACTCTCTTACCTCCTGTATTGTCACAGCTGTATCTTGCACTCACTCATTTGCTCATCTCTTTCAAGTATTAAAACTTTCATTTTCTCTCCATTTATTGTCAATGCCTAGAGGTTGAATGAGATTCAACTCATTCAACCTCAAGAGCACTCATTCAATCTCTTAACTGCTACAAAACCACACTGAGCATTCCAGATGTTCTGCCTAGTAATTTTCTTCTGCACAAGTTCTAGTGGGTCTCCATTAGAACTTATGCAAATATCTTTTCTAGCATGCTTTGCAGACTTATACCTCTATAATTATTACATCTTGCATGGTCACCTTTCCTTTTATACAGAGCCACAATAATAGCATCTCTCCTATTATTTGGTATCCATCTTTTCTCCTAGCACATGCAAAAGAGGTTTATCATACAAGCTAACTACATATCACCATATTTTAACATTTCAACACATACTCCATCTACACCTGCATCTTTTCTCATTTTAATTTATTAATTGCTCTTCTCACTTCTTGTACACTGATCTTCTCACATCCATGCCCATTCTCATTTACACCTGTAAATGAGTATGGCATGGATTCATACTTAGACATCTCGTTGCTGACGTCTGCACATTCTGAAAGTTCACTGAAATATTCTCTCTTTTCAATACATTCTCACTTCTCCAAACAGACCATCATTTTTATTTTTTTTTTGCTTTTTGTACCCACATATATATTACTATTTTTCACCTTTCTCATATATTCCAGAAACCTTTCTTGTCATCCTTAAATGCCATTTCTGATTTCTCTACTCCTTCATCCTTGATACGTTCTTGGCTCTTGACTGTTGGTTTAATTTTTATATATTCAAAATTTAAATCTTTACATCAGCAAATTCTGATTTAAAATTATTAATTTAATGAAATATTTGAACTAAATCAGATAACTAAATGTTACATTTTGTATAAACTTAGATGCTACATTTTTCCTATTAAATAGATTTTTATTTTTTTTACTAAAACATATATTATAAGACACAATATATTTTTAAAATAACTGTATAAAAACTTTGAATTTTTTATTTTTATTACAGGATACATCACATGAAATGGTTGTTGCTTGTTGTCGCTTCCTATGCTATTTTTGCAGAACTAGCAGACAGAATCAAAAGGCAATGTTTGAACATTTAGGATTTCTTTTAGAAAACAGCAACATTCTTTTGTGTAATATATATTTATATTATTATATTATAATACTATACTATTTATAATACTAAAATAAAATATTAGTACTATAATATATTATTTGAATTTAAGTTCATAAACAAATAAATTATATATATAATTTATTCATTTATAATATTATTTGTTTATATATATATATACATATGCATGCAATGCATATTACAACAAATCCTAGAGCTGAAGAAGTTGTTATTCACAAGCCAATATTATCTCTTGTAAAATTACAGTATATTTATTTCTTATTATGCACTTGTATAAGGAATAATATTAAACATGAAGTTTACAAGTCCCAGTATGAAGGAAAATAATGTACTAAATTAAAAAGCTCAAAAGGAGATATATTATCAACTAAGACATATTTAGAAGTAAAAAATTACATGTCTATAAAATTAAAATTTGTGTTCACATGTATTGTAAATATTCACATGTATTGTACAATTTTTTCAAATATATTTTCAAATTCACAGACTCACCATAAATGAGACATAGAAAAAGGAATCAAAAATCTAATATTAGCAAAATTAACTTTAGGAAGTTAATATAAAAAAAGTTTAGGATAGAGACGAAAAATATTTGAGTCCAAAAACCATACAGTAAACATAATTATGTTTAAAACAATTTATGCACATTGAAGTTTCAGACTTCAGACAACTATTTTTAAAGAAATGAAGTTGAATATATTTCAATTAGAATAAATTTGAAAAAGCTGATTGAGAAAAAATGATGATATAATGAATTTAACATACCAATAAAAATATAATAAAAAAGTGAAATTAAGAAATTATAATTTACATAATAAAAAATAAATTAAATCATATACATGTATCAGCATACAACATATATGTTACTAATTTGGCAGGCTAGAGACATACTACTACCATAAAGTGAAAATCATTTTAAAACAAGACTTTTTTTTCCTACTTGCCAGTGACTATAAAGTCTAAAAACATGTTTACACTAGCAGTTAAGTGCAAAATAACAATAGTTCTATAAAAACACTGAAAAAGTAAAATTAATTAATAAAAATATGCTATAGTATGTGTAGTATTGCTTACCTTAAAATATTTTCATCCTTTGCTTGTGATGAATGACAAATGTGAACTTAAAAATTGCATATTTATTGTAGAAAGACTAAAGGCAATAATGGAACTTCATTTGAATCTTCATCAAATCTTGTTCATTTTGAATGAAGAGAGCTTAATAAAGATGTTTGATGACTTTTTTTTTAGCTCAAGGCTGTTCAATGCTAGGCTGTGCTAATAGTGATTGTCACTTTCTTCAAATGTGATAATAAAGATGCTTGCTTCATGGACTGAAGCTTTTTCCTCTAAGTACGAGGGCTATTTTTTAAATAAGGTCCGTTTATGAATGAGAGTGAGAATGATGCGTAATTGCAGCAGTGTGCATGAGCATGTGCTTTCAGCATGCTTTGTGCGTGTTTAGATGCCATTTGCAGTTGTATCCTCTGTCTATGTGCTGAGCTGTAGAAGTTTATAATGTTCAAGAAAATTGAGTCGCCTGCTGACTGTAAGATACGATCTGTTATTCAATTTCAGCACGAAAGATCATGGTAACTGTCTTTTGGGACAGGAAAGGAACTTTGTTAGTGGATTTTATGCCAAGAGGCACAACAATCAATTCTGGAGCTTATTGTGTGACCTTGAGAAAACTCTGCCGTGCCATACAAGACAAGTGGAGTGGCCTAATGTTTTCTGGTGGCAGGTGGCAGATTTCTTTGAAGTCGGAATTTAAAAAATTTTTGAGCGGTATGACAAATGTTTGAACAAAAATGGAAATTATGTAGAAAAGTAGATAAAAGTATGTAGAATATGGAAAAAAATATATTTTAACGATATTTACAGTATTTTTCTTCTTATCAAAAACCGGACCTTATTTAAAAAATACCTTTCGTATTTCTTTAGAATGCGACTTCATTTGACACTATTGTATTAATTACAGAATTTCTTTCAAAATGTGTGCCAATCTGCCAATTTCTTTTCTATTAAGCTAACATATTATTCTAATTCCTTTGTTCATGTTTTACTGATGCAAAGTGGGCCTTCATCAGAAGCAGGCTCTATTTTAAGAGGCAACCTACTTTATTTTTTAGTTGTAAGCAAATGTTTATTTGTCAGAGACTGGTCATGAGATGCAAGTAATTTTGAAACATCTTCAAGCTCCACTACTAGTTCCAATTCCCCTAGCCATCTAATACAATGTTTACATTGATAGAAAGCTGAAAGTGATGCTATCAAAAACTATCTGAAGAGCAGAGCAAGCATCTAAAATAATAAAATGAATATAATTGAAGAGAGTCATATTAGCAAAATGCCATAAGGCAGACTATGTCTGCAATATCTTTTGACATGTCACTTTGGACACTCAGCATAAGTTTACCTTTCCTGGTCTTGGTCATGATTGAAATTAATTAATTGTGAA
Source organism: Centruroides vittatus (assembly GCF_030686945.1). Classification (NCBI taxonomy): domain Eukaryota; kingdom Metazoa; phylum Arthropoda; class Arachnida; order Scorpiones; family Buthidae; genus Centruroides; species Centruroides vittatus. The sequence goes on from NW_027120744.1 coordinate 432,946, forward strand.
CATTACAGATGCTACTTACATTAGATACAACATTAATAAAAAAACTAATCTTGTAATTATCTTATTTTTCAAATTATAATAAACTTAGGTTATAATTATAAGGGAAAATAATTTATTTAATACAAAATGTTAGCATCTTTTTTAAAATAATAAGAATAAAAAATAATCTTTAATTTAGAAATTTGAATGTAATTTATTTAGCGTTACTTTAATATTAATTTAAATTTAAATTAATATAAAACAATTATTGTGTGTATTGAAATGTATTTAAATTTGACTAAAGAATATTCTCTGTGTTCAAAATCTTTTGTTTTACAAATCAAAGATGAATATGAAAGTGATCAATATACTTGCAACATTTATTTTTTTTTATTACATAAATTCTGTATACTGCATGTATACATGGGTGTTTGCAGGAAATTTTTTAGGGAAGGAGCAAGTTTGGAGATAAATAATTATGTCAATAATTTCTATTTATTTATTTAATTTTTTGGGTGTTTTAAGACAGACAAGAAATTTAAGATGTGATTCCATGGTTGAGGGTTTAAAGTTACATATCCAATCACTTTTTCAACTATAATTTGGGGAATTTGTATTACTTGTTGTTAGGGAGGGACAAGTGCCCATGTATGTATATTTTGTCCCCTGCTTGTTTTGCTCACTTGAACCATATGCTTCACCATCAGTTCAAAAATTTTGTGCTGATTCTTGGTGGTGCCTGTTTTTTGTGTGTGATGGAAAAACATTTGTGACAATTTTAAAGTAAGAATTTTCAATATATACATAGAAAAAATATTACAATGTATGCATTAATATTACCAACTTTATAAAGAGAATATAATGCAGTGTTTTCTAACAAGTAAAAAATATATATGCAACATTCTTTAATAGAATAATTTTTTCATAAAGATTTTTGATATTTAACTTATATATATATATATATTTCAGCCCGACCGTCTCTTCGTGGTTCAACACCATTAGATGTTGCATATTCATCATTGATGGAAAATAGTGAATTGGCTCTTGCATTAAGAGAACACTATTTAGAAAAAATTGCAATATATTTATCTCGATGTGGTTTACAATCTAATCAAGAATTAATCGATAAAGGATATCCAGATGTTGGATGGGATCCTGTAGAAGGAGAACGTTACTTAGATTTCTTAAAATTTTGTGTTTGGGTTAATGGTAAGAAATTTTTTGTTTTATAAAGTTTTTATCTACATGTATATAATTTGTATATCTTTACTTAAAATTCCAGGAGAAAGTGTAGAGGAAAATGCCAATCTTGTAATTCGCTTATTAATCAGAAGACCAGAATGTCTTGGTCCAGCATTGAGAGGTGAAGGTCCAGGCTTATTTGCAGCTATAAAAGAAGCTATTAAAATGTCTGAAAGAATTCAAGCAGAAAAAGAAAGTATTGGAGATACATCTGCAGAAGAGGATGAAGATTACATAGACATCGGAGCTGCAATTTTAAATTTTTACTGTGCTTTAGTTGATTTATTGGGTCGATGTGCTCCAGAAGCAGCAACTATTGCTCAGGGGAAAAATGATTGTATTCGAGCAAGAGCTATATTAAGATCTCTTGTTCCTGTAGAAGATTTACAAGGTGTACTTAGTTTACGTTTTAATATTCAAATGCCAGCCATTGGACAAGAAGGTAAATATTAAATAAAAAAGTTAAAATTAATACGATTTAAAAATATGTGCCAAGTATTGATTAATTTAAATCATTTTTATATTTATTTTAAAATAAATGAGATTTTTTTTTATGCATTAAGTTACACACAAATATAGTTTACTGAATTAAGCATTTAATTGAAAATATAGTTTACTTAAATCACAAAAAATATGGCAGATTTCAAAACATCTTAAGTCAAATTATTTATAAACATAATATGAATCTTTATAATGCAAAAAGTTGATATTTTACATTTATATTTTATTAAAATAAAGATTTAATCCTTTAATTTCTGGTTAATTTTTGATATTAAATTTGTTGAAAATCTATTGTTAGATTAGTGAGGTAACAGTTTAAGTTGTCATAAATTTTAGATAGTTTGAATTTGTATTACAAATGGAGGCACTTTTGAGACTGAAATTGATTATGAGAAATGTTAATAAAGAAATGTTTTTATTGAATTGATTATTATTCAAAACAGTTGAGGGTTACAGGTAGTTTCCACTTTGAGTTCCTAGTTTTATGGTTTGACATATTACTGCATTAGGGAGATGGTATTATTGAAACATTGCCATAGGCATGAGTTAATGAATGACCATTTTCTTAATGAGTCTCGTTAAGAACAGTTATGTATTGTTGTTCATTTGTATCCTGTGTATAAGTTCGTTTTTATTTTTGTACTTTCAGTACTCTACTTGATGTATAAATATAAAGTCTAGTCTGTGTAAGTTTTAAAAAACTTACACAGACTAGACTTTATATTTATCAAGTATTTTGGATATTTTTTCAACATGTCCAAAAGAAGAGAAGATACCATTACTGATATCAATAACAAAAAACAATGTAAATCAATAACTTTAGAAAACAAGTGTGGCGACAGCTTTGGTCATAAATCCAAAAGTTGCCACCAGGAGGATCCCTGAACTTAACAAACTGGAAACCTGACCCTTTGACCTCATTTTGGATTTGGATCTCGCTCTAGACGCTCATGTTCTTGCTTCTATGTTCGACTTGTACAATCGTGCCATATCTCATATACATAATAAATTTAAGTTTTTTGTATGTAGCCTTGTTTTGTGTATCGTAAATAATTAAGTACAAAGTAGCGCTACAACAAGTATGAAATTATAAGCAGTTATGAAACTGGGAGCATCATTAAAGATCTTGCCATTAAATATTCTCTAAGTTCTTCTACTGTTTGTACTATTTTGAAAAATAAAGAATTATATTTAAAAGAAATTAAACATGTGCAATCTTGAGAATTTTCTTAACAAAGACACTGTTGCATCTATTTGGACTATGTAAAAAGAGCAAACATTTAGACAAAAAATATTTAAAGAAGTAATTTTGTTTATTTTTTCTTTGAAAAGAAAGAAATTAATGATAAAAAATATATTATTTATATTTTTACTATAATATAAATACAGTCAAACCTGTTTTTGTGCGGTCTTTTTCTGTGCGATTTTTATTTGTGCGATTTGTTTTGTGCGATTTTTTTTGTGCGGTATATGAAAATTTCAATCAAATTGGAACATAATTGACTCCTGTAAAATTTTTAAAAACTCTATTGGTTGTTTTCTATGACATCAGCAGGTTTTTTCATTTTTTATTCAGAAAAATTTTTTTCTCATACGTTTATTTCGGTCCCCTCTTATTTTAATAGCATAAAAACCATAAATATTATGTTATATTTGAACAGATGTGGTAAGTTAGCTCCCTTCTAGCTTTAGACTGCAGGTGTGAAATTTCACCCCTTGTTAAATGAAATAACACTTCCTGCAGCTATATTTATCAAATAAAATCATTATTTAACGATTATTTTTAACTTTTTAATGTTAGATTCGTATTTAAGTGGAAATAATTAATTAATATAAAAATTAAAATTCTTAGATGATTTTTTCCCCCATTAGGTGTTGCAGAAAAAGGCCCAAGGAGTTAAAAAAGCAATTCCTAGTTATTTTGCACGGTTTCGAGTTATTTTCTACGTCAGACTTTTTTTATGCGGTCCCTATTCACCGCATAAAAAAAATATTTTTTTAATTGTGTTGCAAAAACTATTTTTTATAGCCACTCGTGAAGTTTCGCGTGATTTTTTTTTATGCTTTTTCATTTATGCGGTTCCTATCCCCCGCACAAAAACAGGTTTGACTGTATAATATTTATAAAAATTTTGTTGCCAAATATTTTTATTATTGTTTTTTAACATTTTCCTACATGAAATCTCATATGCAGAAACATAATTATGTATTATGTATTTATTCATATAAAAAATTAGTAACTTCCATGAACCAATTAACTTGTAAAGGTGGAAATTGCCTGTACTGCAACATCAGCTTAGATCTGCAATATAGTTAGATTTTATTTTATGAAAAATTTATAGTTAGGTAAAAACAAAGAAAACTTTAGTAAACATTCTGTAAGTAATTTACAAGAGTTTGACTTGGTTTTATGACAAAATAATTCTGATGGAACATGTAAGAACAATGAACATTATACAAATATAAAAATGCGAGTATTAAGTAACTTATAGTGTTATTACCAGAAAGGAAAAGATAAAATTATATAACTGATACATTCCTCAAAAGTGAAACTCACTCTCTTCATTCTAAAATGAGTGTACAGGTGATTTGTGTTACTCTAATTAAAGTTATATTATAATTATTAATTAAATATGATAAACAAAATACAAAAAACATTATTTAAACATAAGGAAATTAAAAATAACAAATAAATTGGATAGGAAAAGTATAAAGTAAAATTAAGTATTACCTAAAAATAATAAATTAATAAGATAAAATAGAATAATAACTATAAGAAAAAAATTAGACATAAAAACTAGAGATTAAATTAAGAAAAGTTTTTAAGATTAACAATGCAATCCAATTATTTAGAATGTGCAAAGATGTTTATTACAGGAATTAGTTAAGATACTTTTACATAGTAGATTATTAAAATTAAGTTTTGGATCTGTATATGAAATCTGGATATGTTCATTATAAATCCTAAACTTTCATTTATTACTATTAACTGTTTTTACTTTTAAAACTTATTATTTTTACCTTATTTGCTTCTTAAAATAGTTAATATAAAATCTCAGTTAATATTTTCATTATTTTTATTGATAATCTTAAACACTTTTATTTAGAACATAGAAGTGACATGCCAATTGGTTTACAACCAAATCATAAGCAATCAGTGGGTATTATTTTTGGAGAGAGTTTATGGATTGCCAACTCAAGAATCATTTTTTAGATTATTAGAAGATGGATTCTTACTTGATCTCAGAGCTGCTACTATGTTGGAAAGGGTAATTTATGTTTGAGATAATATTTCTGAACCATTATTAGTATTGTTTTAATAATTTATAAAAATATTAATGTTTTATGTAACTAACAACAAACAAGAAAACTAGTCAGATTCTTGTTTTATTTTAAAATTATTTTTGTAAAATATTTTATTTTCAAAATAAAATAAACCAAAATACAAATCCAAAATGTTATATAGTTAATCTATACAGTAAGAAAGTTATCTATACAGTAGAGTTTAGTTAAATTTTTCTAAGAAAGCAATTTCTTTCATACAATATATGCAAATTTTTGTCCCAAATTTTCTTTATATTAATTATTTTTTAAAATATTTTAAATTTATCTGCATGAATTAAGCTGAAAAATTGCTTATGTTAGTGACTATTTATATGTTTGTAGAATGTATTCTTTTAAGTTTTTTAAATACAACCAAGGGACAAAAGTCTTGCAACAAGCAATTTTTTTTGAACCTCAGTAACTTTGTTGCCATACAAAAAAAAATCTAATAAAATTTACATTACAATTTATTAATAAAATTAGAAGAGACATTTCTTCTCTTTTAAAAGACCACAAATTTTATTTTGAAATTATTTATTTTTACAGTGCAATACAACAAAGTAAAAAACATATCATGGACAAAAATAAGAAAAACTGAGACAAAAGTCCTGCAAGTTTGATTTTAGTATTGTATGGCTGTACTTTTAGCCTTTAAAACTTCTTTAATTCTTTGTGGTATGGAATAAATTAACTTCTCATATTCTTTGACAATAATTTATTTCCATACTAGATGTATGTTTTCATCTAAATTTTTAAACTTAAAATATGTTTTTATTTCAGTTGTATCTTCTCTTTATCCCATATTTTTCTATGGGATTAAGGTCTAGTGAATTTCCAGGCCAGTCTAATACCTCTATTTGCATGTTTTGAAAATATGATTTTGTTTTCTTTGCTGTATGGGCAGGGACACCATCCTGTTATAAATGTCATAAGAAAAGTGATAAAAAATTTAGCTGGTGATAATTTTAATCCACTATTTTAATGTAAACTGTGATAAATCAATGTTTTGCTTCAGAATGTGTAAGCTCCCAAATCCATAAACAGTTAAAGTTTCATACACCATAATTCCTGGTGCAAATTTTAGAGTGTTTGAAATGCAATTAGGATGATATGCCTTATTTCTTTTTGCAACATCTTTGTGCTTCCATCCTTAAATAGACAGAAATCTTTATTTGTCACTAAATAATACTTTTTTCATATATTAATGTTCCAATCTTTATATTTTCTACATTTAATTCTCTTTTGTTTTATCAAATTTGAAGCAGTGGTTTCTTTTTTTTTTCTTTGCTTAAATCCATTCTTGTTTTTTCAAAAATAATTTTTTTTTAGTTATTTCACTCCCTTTGTTAGTTAACATTTTAGCTGAATTTTTCCTAGCAATTGTTATGACTTCTGAGAACTTTATCTTCTGTCTTTCTAGTATAACATGGCCTTCCTCATCTTGATAGTACATTTGTTTTTCCATTTTCTTTGTATTTTTTAATGATTCAATTAGCTAGCTTATTTCTGAATTTGCAACACCTTATAAATATTTTTTAATAATTAACTCTCTCACATCTTTTCCAATTGGTTTACAAATAGGAGCCATAGCTGTAACTAAATGAATTTTAATTTTAACAAGTCCAATATGCAAAATACTTCTGCTAATGCAAGTTAAAACACACAATGGTTATTTTTTATATAAAATATAAAATTATAACGTAATTTTATGAATTTAATAAAATTTTCAGGACTTTTGTTTTTTTGGTTGTAATTGATCTTAATTTCACAAATCTTTATGCATGTGCTTTAAGAATGTAATTCCTGTATAAATCATGACATACTGTATACATAACATATACATAACATAGTAGTATAATGTGTATATTATGTTGTAATAATATGTTATTAAATTTAAAATTTCTTTTAGAATGACGGATCAGAAAGTGAAATGGCATTAGCTCTCAATCGATACATTGGAAATTCTATCTTACCAACATTAATTCAATATTGCAACTATTTTGCAAATGCTGATAATTATGCAAATATATTAGATGCTACACTCCATACAATTTATCGTTTATCTAAAGTAAAAATTTTGACTAAAGGCCAAAGAGAAAGTGTTTCAGATTTCTTAGTAAGCTTAACTCGGTATGTATTTAATTAGTTTTTACTCATTAAAAGAAAAGAATTGTAAAAAAATAATTTTTTATTTAATTAACTTTTTACTCTTTATTTTACCATATGTTAAATTTAAAAATTTTAATTTTTAATTAAATTTCTTTAGGGAAATGCAACCAAGTATGCTATTAAAGTTATTAAGAAAATTGACTGTTGATGTATCTGTGATTACAGAATATACAACTGTTGCATTAAGGGTAAGAAAAATATTGAAAAATAATTTAAGCAATTTTGTGTAATATAAACATTAAGAGCTTTTAGCTGCTTGATCAAAATTATTTCATTAATTTTCATTGTTTTTAATGAACAATTTGTCTTCATCTACAATTAACTTAATTGTAGAATGTATTTTAAAATATGATAATTTTGGAAGTGCAAATAAAATAGGCTATTTTTTTAGAATCTAAATTTTTACTCAATATTTTTTTCAGACTTGTGACCTGGGAGTTCTCAGGTTGTAAGTCTGTATAGAAGTTCTACAAGCAATGTTCCAAAAGTAAGATACAATCTTTAATAACAGATTACATTAAAAAATTAAATTTGTCATTTGAAAGTTCACAGTCTAAGCTGTTTTTCTATGTAGTTGCCATTCTTTTCTAAACATTTTTCCTAGCAATGGACAGGGGCAGAAATTCCTTTCTGAAAAAGTTCTCCACTTAATGATTTGAAAAAGTCCATGATTGCATCTTTAACACATTAAGTGCCATGTGTTTCATATTTGCAACACACCTAGCAATTAACCCAGGCTGGGTTAATTGCCAATTTCAATGTTTAGCATGTGTTGCATTTCTGCAACACATGCTATAAACATTGAAATCTGTGATGTGTTACTTTAAAGCAACAGGTTAGCCATATAAATATGATGGAATAGTTAGAGCAGTGGTTCCCAACTGGTGTTCTGTGGAACACTGGTGTTCCGTAAGCATCTTTCAAGTGTTCCGCAGATTTAGTCGCAAATTGGAAAGTGTACAATCGTATTCGAGCTGCCAAATATCAAAAAATTAAAATCATAAAATTTTCATAAACTTAAATATATATGTACGACTCGTACTTATGGAGTGTACTACTGTTTCAAATAAGATAAAGGCAACAATAAAAACTGAATGAAATATGTAAAAAACATTAGGCACAAGTTTCCCATTAAAGTTATTTAGATATATTTTTTCCTGTCTTAGAATTGGCATTAATAATATGAGTAGAGATTTTGAATTATAACTGCTCAATTCTAATAAAATAACTGATGACAAGCTTATGTATTTCATATTAACTTAAGTAAGTGTTCCGCTAAAGAAAATTGTTCACAAAAGTGTTCCACATTCTAGAAAAGGTTGGGAACCACTGAGTTAGAGCATGGCCTGTGGGAATGGAAATTGCATTTGGCCCAGTAAATTTTTCTTAAATTTAAATTTAATTAAATTTAATTTTTTCTTCTATAAAATATGAGAAATATGCAAAGTTTAATTTTTCTAATGTTTTTCTTGCATAGTGAATGCGAATACGTATAATACCATGAAAATATAAAACACAAAAACAAATATTTGAGAAAATTTTTATTTTTTGTTAGTGAACAAAAACAGTTAAGATTGCATTATTTTAGTGATTATTCTATTTTTTAAAATTTGTATTGGTCCATTTATGCAGCCTGGAATTTATGCATTTATGCAGTAGAAGTTCTGTTAAATTTAGAACATGAGCATAAAAGATGGCATAACATGATTAGTAAAAATCATTCAGGCCACATTGCAATTCCACAACATGCATAAAAATCAAGGAAAAATGTGTTTCAAGAATAAAGACAAAATTATATTAAATGGCTATAATTTTTGTACAGTTTTGTCCATAAAAAAGAGTGTGGCCAAGTGTGATATTTTATATTCTCTATTGTTGTGCTTAATATGTTAACATTACCATCTGAGAAGTACAAGCCATCAAGATGTTTCTTAAGAGGTCCAAAAAGGTTAAAATCACAAAATACTAAATCACAATGGTATGCCTGCTGCATGATAAGCACCTCCTCATGCTGTACATTAGACTTCAGACTGGCTATAAAAGATGGAAAGTAATGGACCATCCTGCACATAGTCTGCACTTAACATCCTTAGAATTTTACTTTTTTTGACTTCTTAAAAAACATCTTAGTAGCTTACATTTATAATTTGTTATTAAATTGTTATAAAAATTATACCTTAAGTTTGGGAAAGGCTGTAGTAAAGTACTTTTTTATTGTTTCATGGTTATAAAATGCTGTATTTTTAATCATTAAACTGAGAAATATTATACTTAAATTTAAATGAAGAACAGTCTTTAGATAAATAATAATCTCATTTCAGTTCTATTCATTTAAATATTAAATTTATTACACTCCAAAAAACTATTATCAGAAATTTATATATAATTTATACAAGTTTTTGTAAAATAAATATTTGAAATTCTAAAAATGCTTAAAGAATCTAAATGATGATTTATAGATTCTATCATGTTGCAGTTTTTAGTTGCTATCATTTATAGATTCTGTCATGATGCAGTTTCCTTGTTTTTAAAGTTATAAAACTAAAAAATTTTAAATAGATTATTTCTATTTTTGCATTATAATATGTAATATTTATAATAATTTCTATCATTTTCCAAACTATTTTTATAATTAGTTATAAAATATTTTTTTACAGTTGTTAACTTTACATTTTGAACGATGTGCAAAGTATTATGGAGCTGTAGGTGGTCAAGGACTTTACGGCTCAGCTTCAGAAGAAGAAAAACGCTTAACTATGATTTTATTTACCAATATATTTGATTCTCTAGCAAAAATGGTAAGTTTGGGATACTTACTTTGATAATTTACTTTTTTAATGAAACAAACAAACAAACTTTTATTTTAAAAATATATTTATATATCCATATTAAATGCAAATTAATAAGAATACACTATTCTTTTTTGTATTATGTATTATTAATTTTTATTTATTATTTTTCTTATTATAGTAAATTTACTGAAAATAAATTAACAAAGAAAACTGTTAAATGGAATATTATTATAAAAATGTTTATTTTTCAAAACAAATATTTAGCAAATGTTAAATAATTTTTTTTAAATATTAAAAATACATTAAACTTTCTTAAATTATTTTAATGAAAAGTTAGGCATAATATAATAACTTCTTGTAATATCATTTTAAATAAAAATTGTTAGATAATTATACCAATCTCTAATTTACATGGTTATCTTAAAATTATTTGATACCAGTAATAAAAATAGGTTAGATTAGGTTGACAATTTGGTCAACCTAGGCTCTTCTCATTGAGAATTCTTGGATATCTTCAGCCATAACTTCTTCCACATTTCATTCATGCATTCATCAGTAAATTCTTGCCAAGCGAAGTCAATGTTATCTATGGCATCCATAATATTATATCTTTTGCAAAATTGCTCCAAACAAACATGGATTTAAGGAAAGTACAGTATTACGATGAATTGCCACCTATTGCTGATTGATTCATGTTTGGGAATAACCATATTATATATGAATCAATGAAATTCCATGATAATTTGAATAAGCGTAAATTTTGAGCTTTTTTTTAGGCTTTGAGCAGACCACGTTATATCGAATCAGCATTAATTGAGGCAGCATTAAATGGGGTCTTACTGTATCTTTATTCTGCATATGGTGACCAAGTCTATAACATTTCTCTAGATCAACTCATGAAATATTTAGCTTTCCAAAGAAAAAATTCAAAATCTTAAGCCACATGAGTTTATCAATCTCATCCTCTGATTCCAGTATACTGGAAATAATTAAATCATTATGTTTAATAAAACATTAAAATTTTTCTGCACTTAAATCAAAATCTATTAGCAATATTAAACATTATCCCAGTTTGAGGGTGAAATATTATGAGATGCTTGTATTCTTGAACTCACTTCCAAACAATAATTCTACATTTCAATTGCACCAATGCTTTGTCTAAATTGTCAATTCAAGAAAAGAGTCTTTCCACTTTTGAAATCATGTTATGTAATCATGATTTCTCTTTTAGGTTCAGTTGAATCAAAAGTGATAACTTCTGTTAAACATCAAAATCTCTCTGTACTAATTCTAAAAGTTTTGACTCATTGAGAGTCCAAATGAAATAATTTGTTTTTTACTTCAGACCTCTAGCAGAGAAATGCATTTTCCTCTTAGGAATAATATATCTTGAAATCACTTACCTGAAAAGCAAAATTCAAAAAATAAATTATTAAAATTTTAAACATAAACATTAAGACATTAGAATATGTTACCCCCAAAAATTTTTTTATTTTTATTTTTATTTAATTGAAAATATAAGTACAGAATAAGATATTTTAATCTGAAGATAAGTACAAAATTTTAAAAATAATTTAATAACTAATCTTTTCAGTCTTATTGAAAGACCATCTTCAAGTTTACATAAGTTGTCTTGGCTTAAAATATTCAATGAAATAAATAATTATTCTTTCAATATAAGAAATTTCAGTTTTGTTTTTAGTACGAAAAATGAACAAATATATAGTAAATTTATACAGTATTAATATAAATTTTCAGTATAATATAAATTTACAATAAAATATAAATTTGTATAATAAGTTTATAAAATAAATTTATTTGATTATATTAGGAATATGATCCAGAACTTTTCAATAAATCTCTTCCATGTTTAATTGCTATTGCCTGTGCTTTACCACCTGATTATACTTTATCAGCAGCAAGTGATGATGATTGGTATAAACAAGCTGGACCATCGGATGGACCATACATTCCAGAACCTGTTAATACTACCAAGTAAGAAATAACAAAAATAAAATAATGATATTAGATATTATAATTAATTTATTGATATTTGATTTAAAAAATAAAGTATTAATTTTTTCATTTATTTTTTAAAGTAAATAAACTAATAAATATATAACTATGTACTACATTTTAATTGAAGTATTTTAAGTAGCATCAAAACATATATTTACAAAACTGATTAATGATATGTTAGTTATAAAAACATTAATATAATGTGTTTCTGAGCAATAAATATTTTATCGATTTTCTTGTTTTTGGAATATTATTCCATTTTTTAAAGGTTTTAAAATTCTGTTGTTGTTGTTGTTGTTGTTGTTATTAAAAGACCATGTTATGTAACAGTCTTAATTCTGGAATTAATTTACAACTAAATTCATAATTTGTAAACTATTTTTCTGTTCACATATGTAATTTTATAATTTATTAAATATAATAAATATATTAATTTTTATACAACAAGGTATTAATATGTTACATTTTTAATTCCAGTATTCAGCTTAATGCTGATTTGAACAATATTGTACATAGATTTTCTGAACATTACCATGATGCTTGGGCAAGCAGAAAGGTAATTCTATAAAATATTATCAATTAAAATTTGAAGATATAAAATGTTACTGTTAAAGTTAATTATATTTTTTTATTTTATTTAATATGATAGTTTACATATAATGAACATCCAATATTTTTTTCATTAAACTTATATAAACATTTATTAAATGGAAAATTTTATGAATGAGGACTAAAATAAAAAAGAAGTAATCATAATTTATAAAAGTATATTTTTGACATAAAATAAAGTAGCAGTTTTTTCATTTATTTAAGATTACCAAAACTGTATTTAAAATCTGCAACATTATTGGCCTAAACTTGGGCATCTTCAGCATCAAGCAAACTTTTTAAACAGAATAGAACATTTTAACATTTCAAATTGTAAAGAATCAAATATTTAATTATTACAAATATAAATTATAACACATTAAATGATATTATTATTTATGTTTGTAACAAATATTGATTTATTTGGAACCTGATATTTTAAATTAGATCAGCTTATAAAATGAACTAACTAATAAAGAATGAAATTGAACATGTAAACCATTAACTTTTAGTTTAAAATATGGATTAATTTATTTCAAACTTGTGTGAAAAATGATAAGACTATCATAATTTTTTAATTAATTCAAAGATAATAAAATTTTAATTTCATTAAATTTTTATAGTTTGAAAGTGGTTGGTCTTATGGTGATTATTGGAGTAGCGAAAGGAAAACTCATCCACGATTAAAACCATATAGTTTATTAAGTGATAGAGTAAGTTATACAAAAAAATATTAAATTGGTTAAATTTTGTTATTTTTATTAATAATAGATTAAATATTTTTAATTGAATTAGGAAAAAGAATGCTATGAAGAACCTGTAAGAGAATCTTTAAAAGCAATTTTAGCTCTTGGATGGAAAATTGAATTAACTGATTCATCTCGAGCATCAGCTTCTCAAGTAACTTCTCCAAAAACAGTGAGATACTTTCATTTTTACTTTGATAAAACTTCTGCAATAAATAAAACATATTTTGAAAGAATATTTGTTTTTAGTTATTTTTTTAATATTTTTACAGTCAAAACTATTTCAGAAATTTAAAAAGATATTTTGCAATGTAACTAGTTTTACACAATGCATAAATGGTTAGTGTTATGGTTAGGTGTAAAAAATATTTGCATCCTGCACAATATACTTCATTTTTGCAATTACAGATATATGCTAAGACTCCAGATGCTTTTCTTCCAGGATGTATTTATTTCTCAAATTATGTTTCCAGGCCAAAAACATTGAAGAATACTTTAATGGACACATTTTAAAATTATCCATAAACTAGAATTAGCAAGAATAAAACTAGACAAAAATGCTGACCATTTCAAAGAAATATAAAATTAAATAGTAATTATACAATGACAAAAAATTAAACTATATATTTTCTTATTTTACTAAGAATATGTAAAAAGTATATTGGAATGATTATTTCTGTGACATTTTCAGACAGAATTTCTGAGATATTTATCATTAAATATATTAAATCTCTGAATTTATTTTTAAACAACTTAAAATTATGTATATTTTTTAAAAATTTTTAAAAATGAATCTTTAAAAAAACTAATTTTTTAAAAAATTTAAAAAAGCAAATTTTTTAAAAAACTAATGAAACTTTGCAATTTTAAGCAGTTTTAGTCCATATATTAATTTTTTTGGGCTGAAGGTATTAATTAAACAATTTAATAATTTTGTTAAAAATATAATTTCTTCTATTTAAAACAATTTTAATAATTTATAGTTTTTATCCATAATTTAGTGTTTTACAATAAATTATATTAATTTAATAAAAATAATTAACATTGAAAAAGAAATAAATTTGTTAATTTTGTTAAAATAATTTGATTTTTTAATTTGAATATTTTTGACAAGAGTATGTTTTGTTTATAAAATTGTACTGCCTGCTGGGTAACCAGCTTAGAAGTATGAACAAGTACATGTCAAGAGTTGCGATTTGGCACAGAATATTAGTGTCCAAATCATGCGCACACACAAAAAAACTAGACTTGTAGGTACTCGAGGAATCAAGAACTGAATCAAAATAAAATTCAAAATGGCGACACTCTCTACAAACAGGAAGTAGTAAGAGATTTGCACATGCGTTGCTTGTTGGAAAGTTGGAAATGCAAACATTACAAAATCGAATTTGACAAATGAATCTTTGAAAAACACCCATTTACCTGTCCCGTGTTATTCCCAACATATCTCTGGTTGCCCAACACCTCTGGTTGCCTATGCTGACCTTGACTGGTTGACCCAAGACATCTCATTTCAGCATCAGAATGTTATTGAAACTAGATAGTGCTAGTCATTATAATTTTATATTAAAACTAACTTTCGAAATATAATTTGTTTTCTTTTTAGATTTATTAATATATATATATATATTTGTGCAAAATAAAAAAATGATTTTGGATGATATGATAGCCATGATTATTTTTTTCAAAAACGGAAAATTTTCGTCAGGCATTGACAAAAATTCAACCCGGGACGACACGCAATGGAGAGAAATTTCGAAATTGGATAGGTAAATTTCATCAAAAATGTATCATGGACGACCTTGTGGTCATGGCCATGGCTGGTGAAGTTTGAAAGATTGCGCTCAAAACCAGCGATACCAAAGAAGATTGGAGAATGAGAATGTCCCAGACCCGCCTTGAGTGTCAAAGTGATCCTGCTTAATAGTTAGTCTCCGAGACATAGTCTTGTCCCAAATATGGCTTTGCCATTTTACTTGTTTATTATATTTACAACTATAACATTTTTAGAATTAGAGAATAATAGAATAAATTTTACATTTTATTGTTTTCCTGACTATTTTATTTAATAATTAATATATTTTTGTAATTTGTTCCATTGCCCTGAAATTGTTACTGTTTTTACTTATCAAAGCCAAACAGTGGCCTCAAATAAAAGGTTGACTCTATCTTTCTCTGCTGTTCTTGACGTGTTAAAAAGAACAAAATATGAAGATATTTATTGTTTATTTTAATTTTCTAAATATTTTTATATTTGATTGTTGTCCTGGCTATTTTATTTATTAAAGAATAATATCCTAATAACATTTTTTTTATCTTAACATTCAACAATACAATTGCTGAAATATTCAAGTATTTAAATAATAACAAGTATTAGAATTATATGTAATGTTAGACAATGGTTCTTCTCAGTATCAAAATGTTTATAAATAAAACACTATACAAAAAACTTTAAAACTTCTTTATAAGGGGAAAAAAATTTCTTAATTTTTGGATGTGAATTTATGACTATTTACATGATATTTATTTGTATAAAGTTAAAAAATTAATAGAAAAATTTCCATTGGTATAATTATATGTGATAAAGTATGATAACAGATATACAATAAAGATGGTAGTTGATAGATACATGATAGAGTATAATAGATTAATGAATATGAAATTTCTGTTTAGTGAATTTGAAATTATGCTGTATACAAAACACATTTTGATTTTTTGTTTATATTAATAATCTTTACAAATTTTGATTTAAAATCTTTTTTAAATTATATTCATCATCAAAATAAAAAAGTTCTGTGTAAATAATAATCTATAATTTTATTATTTAATTTGAGATGTAATCAAATCATTATGTAATCTGTTTCCATGCACAGTTTCATTTTCTGTTCATTTTTTGTAGTTAACTTTGACAATATTTATTAATTAACTACATAATATTTATAAACAAGCAGATATAACTGTGAGTTTTCTTTCTCTTTAAACTAAAGTAGGACTGCAATTATCTGAGCTCCAATTATTTGAGGTTCTGCATTATATGAAGTGAATCTGAAAACTAAACTTAAAAACTACTTTTCTTAACTCTAAAGACTCTTAAAGAAAATTTAAAATGATGTTACCAGTAGCAGTGTGATAAGTCTCTGTTATCTCTACTAAAGTATTTTAGATTTAGATTCAACAATTTTTGAGACAAGAAGCTCTTTTATAATATAAAATTTAAAATAATAATGTGAATTACAAAATGATTTGTTTTTATGACTTTTTATCATTTAACTTCAATGTGAGACAAACTATTCACATTAAAATCTTAAATATATTCAATTATTAGACCATTTATATTACAATAATACCTATTTTTATTCTTAAAACTATTGTATGTACGGTATTATGCATTATGATAAAGATGTAAAAATTGTTGTTCTTATATATGATTAAATAAAAAGAATAATTAAGGAATAAAAAGAGGCTTCAAATAAAAATTCAAAAACTCGGATAAACTGGACATTTTATTTGAGTTTTGGTTATCTGAAATAGTATCAGTCCACATTAAATTTACCTTGGATAATTGGAGTTATACTGTATAAGATTAGTCATATATGTAATTTTCTCAGTTTGATAAGCATTTATAACTATATTCTTCTAAATAACAATTTTTGTGTTTGATCATGTGTAGAAGTTAGAACTGCTGCTTTAACAGCTGACAATATTTGTTATTTAGAAAATGGTTTCACTGAACTTGATCTCTGTAATATTTAGGTAGCAGGTAGATTGTAAAAAATGAAAAATAAAATATATAAATAAAACAAGTTACAAAAAATAAAAAAATTAAATCAGTATATATCAACTAATAATGTATGTATTTAAAAAGTTTAAAGGTTTAGTATACATAAATATTGAATTTTTAATAGAATATAAAAGCCATAATTTTAAATATTGTTTAAATCATTAACAAAAAGAATTAAAAGTGACAATTTTTGTTTGATGATGATGTTTATTTAATTATTCTGATTTTTAGGGAGAATCAACCCATTCATACAATCCCCAACCTGTTGATCTTACAACACTCACATTGAGCAGAGAAATGCAGGTAAGATAAAATTTAAAACAATTCAAAAATTTTATCTTTTTGAGAGAATTTAATCTTACATATTTTTATGTAGAATATGGCAGAAAGATTAGCAGAAAATACTCATGATATATGGGCCATGAAAGTTAAAACTGAAATGGATGCTATTGGTAAGCCATAAAATATAAAAAATTTATAATTAAATATTATTATTCTATACCAGGGGTTCCCAATCTTTTTTATACTGCGACTCCCTTTACAGGCTGTAATTTTTTTGTGACGTCCTTCTAAAAGAAGATACTTATGTGTAGCTCTAGCAGACATTAAAATTACTTTATTATTCAAAGATAACTCCAAAGAATATAGAATCTTAATAATTATTATTTATTAGAAAACATAACAGTACAATTAATGAGAATGATGAGCTTGCTTTTCTGAGCATAACTTCTCAAATTGGGGCTGAAGTTTTGAAATGGCCACTCTTCTTTGTACTCTTTCCTGAGTCTTTGACATGTTTTTTATTTATTTGAATAAAGTTATCCATTTTACGATGCATAAATTAAATACAACACACTTGAAATCAAAACACTGATTTATCAACACTTATAATCGATGAAAATAAAAGACTGAATGAAAGAACTAGAAAATGGAAGAGCGGGGTGATGAGACGCATGCACTGTGCACTCACTCATTACGTCGTGTGCAGGCAACCTGTGGGTATCATCTCACGACTCCCCTAGGATAGCGCCGTGATGCCCCAGGGCGTCGCGGCGCACAGTTTGGGAAGCCCTGTTCTATACATTATAAAAACAAGTGTTTTATTGGTGTTATAAAAAAGTTACAAAAAAAAATGATTTTGAAAATTTTGATATTTAGAAATAATTGTTTTATAACTTTTCAAAATTTTAAAAAATGTATAGTTTTCAATCTCTTTAATAAATTATAAATAAAAAAATGTGTTCTTTCTTTCTTAATTTGTTTCAATTAAGAACATAAATCCATATCCAACAAAATCTTTATCATTTATGTTATACATTATAATAAATCTGCTATACACTGTTGATAATAAGAATTATTTCTTGATTGTGAAACATGAAAAACAAAATAATGCCAATTGATTCTGACAAACAATTAAAACTAACATTTTAAAATTTCATGTGTACTAGAAAGTTATTTTAGATAAAATTATATTTTCATTTTGAATGAAGCAGTTTAAATTAGATTTTTATTTGAGGATTTCCTTAATATGTTTAAAAAAATGCAAAAATGAGCATAAAAACATTACTTTCGAAGAAAGAAAAACATCAGCTACAAAATATATTAGAATATGGAAAAGCATCAAGAATTTGTTCTGGCTGTTTATTTCTAAAATAAACTTTTATGTTTATATACTTTATAATTTGGAAATAATCTGCTTTTAACAAATTTGAAAAACATTTCTAGTCAGGTACATGATATGTGCAAATTGTTTTGAATTAAAATATTTTTCAGTGTTAATTAAATTTATGAATATAATTTGTTTTTTTAATACATCAAAGGTAGATTTTACTATAATGAAAAAATGTACTTTAAACAATAAATATATGAAATTCTGCATTTTTTTTTTTTAAATTACTTTATTCTTACTTTAATTTTAGGTGGTGGGCTTCATCCTCAACTTGTTCCTTATGATTTACTTACTGATAAAGAAAAACGTAAGAACAGAGATCGTTCACAAGAACTACTAAAATTCTTACAGTCAGAGGGATATCGAACAGGAAGGTCAGCAATGATAAAAATTATATGTATTAAATTATTTGCAGATACTCTTTCATTTAATTTATGAATATAATTAATTAATTATAATATTTTCATTATTTAATTTTTAGCTTTTAATACCATGCAAAGTCAGCATGATAATACTGCCATAGTAATGCTACAATAAGAAAAATCAAAAGTACAATTCATATAATCAAATGAATGTCTTCAGTCTGGTAGTATGGTGATATTATCAGTCTAAAGATAATGAGCAGAGTAGCTGATGGCAGATTAATTATATGTGAATAAAAATATCTTCTATAGATCTAGTTTATTATTAGTTTATTGAAATGTTTTAATATCAGTTAAATGCTGATCAAAGTTTCTTCTTTTCCCGATTTTAACAGTCATATAATTTTACAAAAGACCATAACAAACCTTAATAATTCAACTTTTTATTGAAACATAACCAAACAATCTTCTTAAATAATTGGGCTATAACTTTGCTAATTTAATGATTAATACTAAATAATTTGCTACTCCTAATTGACATAAGGAGCCATCTTTTAACTAAATTAATAATTGTAACTTTAATAATTTCTTAAATAATTTAGACTCATCTGGAAGAAAAGAACTGACTCAGGGCATGGCTTGAACCCATAGCCTCTGCTTGCTGTGCAGTGTGCTTGTCAGTTGCATCATCTGAACCATTAACTACATAAAGTAATATCTAAATTTAAATACATCTGGAAGCAAAGGCTAGCTTGGCGCAACTGGCAAGTGCACTGCACAGCAAGCGGAGGTTATGGGTTCAAGTCCTGCCCCTGTTCACTTCTTTTCTTCCAGATGATTCTAAATTATTTAATTAATTATCAAAATTATAATTAATAATTTAGTTATGAGATGGCATCTCTAGTAGCAAATTACTTAGTATTAATCATTAAATTAGCAGAGTTATAGTTCAATTATTTAAGGCAATCATTTGGTTATGTTTATATATACATATTGGGCTTTGCAATGTTTGATATACAACCTTTCATTTTCAAAAATAAAAAGATGGTTTATTAAGGTATTAAGTAAATTATATGACTTAAAATTGAAAAAAGAAGAAACTTTGATCAGCATTTAATTAATATTAAAAAAACATGAATAAACTAAGATTAATTACAGTTTGGATATACAGTCAAACCTTGGGGTATGAATGCCCCTGTTTACGAACAATTCAGTTTACAAACAAAATTTTGAATGCCATATTTGTTTTGGTTTACATACAATAACTCAGTTTCTGAACAAGCTACTTTGCAGAGCTGGTCATCAATGGTCAACTTCCTATACTTCCTATGATAAAGTCAATGGCCTCACCAATGAACAACAGGATTACCAATTCAGTACTGGCACAGAGATTCACCTTGTGTCATTTATTAGACATCACAATACAAACCTTCAATGATAATGTTATTCAAATTAGATTTCAATGTGCATGTGGCTAAGATACTACTCCAGTTTTTAGTATGTGTCACAATTTAATTTAAATCAGATTAAATTAATTAATAAAAACTGAGTTAATTGACATTTATGTAATATAAATGACTTCTAACAATTCATATTTAAAGGTGCTTAACTCAAATTAAATAACAAAAATGTATTAATATATTACATATTATAATATTAAAATGTTTAATATAATATTTATTAATACTAGGTAGCCAGTTAATTAAAATTAAAAATAATAATTAAAACTCTGTTTTTTACACTGAAACTAAAACTAAAATAAAAAAATGAAACTAAACTGAAAAACTAAAATTTTGTTTATTAAAATTAAAATTTAGATCAAAGCAATTGAATCATAATAATTCAGAAAATGTGGATAAAGTACTTGTTGCCTGTCTTGATTCATTTGGTTATTTCATCCAGGCAGAGTCGAGTCTCTATAGCACTTTTTGTAAAGTGTTGGTTTCAGTTTCGGTTGGTGGTGGTGAAACATTTTGCTTTTAATATGTATATAAAATGGATATAGATATTATATATAATATATTATTATCTATATTATATTGTATTTGTAGGTATTTTTATGCATGAAATGCTGCTAAAAGGGTTAAAAAAAAGCCTTTGTTTTGGGTGATGGGAATGGATTAATCCATTTTACATTGTTTTTTTTATGGGAAAATTTGTTTCAGTTCAAGAACAAATCAGTTTCCAAACAACTTTTAGGAATGAATTAAGTTCGTAAACTGAGGTTTGACTGTGTTTATAAAATCAAAATATATTATATTTATATAAAACTACATATTACATTGCTATGTTAAATTTACATTGATGCATCATAATTTATAATTTTGTATTATAAAATATACATCATTTATAATTTACAATTATTTTCAGCTTTTGAATTAGCATGAAAATAGTTGAAAATGAAATGTTTTCTTTTAACTTCTAATTTTAAAAATTTATTGTTCCATAATAACAAAATATATATTAAGAGAGAAGACAAAAGTTTAATTTTTAATGTTTTTAAATTTATATGCTTTCAGAAAATTTAGTATATATTTAAATCAGTAATGCTAATTAATTTAATAAAAATTTTAGAACAAATTTAAAATTTTTATTTAATTAAAAACTATTGATTTACATTAGCAGAGATGTAACTATAAAATTCTGAGTTTGGATCACCCATATTTCTGATGGCTTCATAGATTTAGCATAGGTAGGTAGACTATTGTAAAGATGCAATAGCCCAAGATCATTTGCACATTTTATTGTGCCATATTGATAAGACAACTCCTTGCATGTCATACACAAATCAGTGATATGCACAACAATGCTAAAAAAGAAAATGGCTAAACAAGAACAAGTATTAAATTTTAATCTTTATCTTATGGCTGCTCATGTAGTCTAGTATTTCAGTCTGATGCACCTGTTTTCTGTTCATCCAGTGGTTAACTGTTTGTAACAATTTTTTTAATGCTATTTACTTTTAAACTTGAGTGGCATGGTAGTAAGGGCTAACAGAGAGCGAGGAGCAGATGAGTATTAGTTTGAGAAACACTGCTCCATGTGGCTACATCCCTGATTAGCAATTGCATGCCGTGACATTTGATGATAGGGAAGATGTGTTTCTGTGAGAAGTCCACAGGAGCAATCAGTTAATTGCATGGCAGTGATGATCTTGGTTCCATTCATATCGTTTGTTTGATAAGCCAGTAAAAACCGTAGACTTCTCTAAATGTGTTTTTAATATCACAATTACATTCTGAATCGCTAGCCACGATGTAAGGGCTAAAATTAAAAATTATAAAAACTTACTTGGTGAAATAAAATGTGTGGTGGATGTACATACCTGGTACAAAATATTCTTCAATTGTATGAATATACTTTTAAAGAAAATTATAATTAAATATAGCTTTGTAAAGAAACGTACATAAAAATAACATAAAATCTTTACTTTTTAAATCTTAAAACAATCCACTTAGTCAAATAGCTCCCTATGAATGACTAATGGATGGAATCAGAGATGGTCCTGGTAGGTGCATGCACGCGTGCTGCCAAATCCCGAGGGTGCCGATACCGGTTAATGTCAAATGCCTCTTTTGTTGCATCACTAATATACCTCAAAGGACGGGACAAGGTTGCAAATTTTAAACATTTCTCACCATAGCTGTAAAAATCTAAATTTGTTAAAATTAATAGTCATTTTTTTTCTAACTAATTCATTTTAGGACCAGGTGTCCACAGAAATTTCCAAAATTTACAACTTTTTGGTCACTCTCATTGAACTGGAAAAATTTCTGTCTTTATTATCTAATATTACGAAGAAATCAGTTTGCACTGTACTCTGCTAGAGATTAATTTGGTTAAGCTTTTGTTTAAGTAAAATTTCGGCTCTTTCAGCAGGGTTTTATTTATGTCCCCAATTCCCTAATCTCTTAATTATTTAACTACTTCTTAAGTAGAAATAATTTGAAACCGGTTACTTTGTACTTGAATATTTGTAGTCTTGGGAAAAAGTAGAAAGACAAATTTTTATGACAACGGATACATAAATCGTAAATTTAAGGAAAATAAATTCTAGAGCTTTTTTTATACCTTATGCATCTTTCATTAAATTTAGTTGTAAATGATGCTGCCAAAGTAATAGTTAATTTTTTAACATTGTACAAGATTTGTACACGTTTTTTTTCTACATTTCCTTATAGACAGGACATAAAAAATCGTAATATTACTGGTTTAACATTGAAATCCGTAAGTAATATAAGATGGGAGAGCAGAATAAAAATATCAAATATTTTAATGGATTTTTAAAAACTCCTGTCAACTATACAGAACTATCATAATCTAACAGGCAAGCGGCTAACAGTCTAGGACCAGTCCTGGATAGAATTGGAAGCATTATATGTGTGTAGCTTCCACCAGCTAAACCTGGTGAGGTTGGTGCTCTGTAAAGCGCATGTGCGAATGAGTATAGTCTGGCTGTTTGGAAGCTGACAATACAGCGCTTCCATTCTGCCACTAATATTCGAATATACAATAGCAATCTTATCATTTTTTTTCACATGTAGTATAGAAATTTGTAATAAGATACATAATGTGGTTTTAATAAAATATTAATTTTAATTATATGAAAATAATTGCACAATATGTATTTATTTTTTTAGAAAATACAAGGGAAGCGGCACTTCCACTGCTTCCAATGATGGCACGCCACTGCTGATTAGTAGTATGTAAAAGTATTATTTAAAGACATCGTCTTGTCAAATGATATTTTATTAGAGTTTGAAATTTCATAGTATATAACAATAGTACTATAAACAAATATCTGATGTGTAAGACATAAATAATGGCATACATGAAATTGTTTGACATAATTAGCGTTTTTTTGCTAAAATTGAAAAATTTGATATAGCATGCTTTCAACAGGTCCTCTGATGCTCACTATAAAGTGAATTTATTTTATATATTATTACAAATGAAGACTCATTTCTCAAATACTAGAAATTACCAAGCTATTGATAAATTTTAAAGTTTATTATGTATTAAATCTCACAAACTACATATCAAGTTATAATATTGATTTTTTATTCAAGCATTATTTCTATAGAATTAACTCACTAACAGGAATTTATTCGATACCATTAAGGGATCATAGGTTCGATTCTAAATTAGTATATATAGGGGCAACTTTGAGAAATTTAAAAAAGAGGATTAATGAACACAAGCGATCGGTGGAAAAATCAGTTGATAGTACCGTCCTGGTCAGTTATGCTAAGCAGCAAGGCATCACGGTCTTTTGGGACCAAGCCTCTATCATCAGGGCTACTAGATCGAGACACGCAATAAAATTTTTCGAAAAATTGGAGATCCACAGAGCGCAGAGAAGTACGCAATGCATTAATTATAGGGACGCTGATGGGCTTTCCACAGCTTGGAAATCTTTGTGCGATGATTTGGGCTAAACATAGAAGTACGATAAATCCTAGAGCTGATATTGTTTTAAATCTTTAATGACGGATGAAGGCATTTGTAAAGAAATACAGCGATAATCCGTGATTGGTTTAAACCGCACGTTGTTTTTTGGTTTCGTTTTTATTTTTTGTTTTATTTTTATTTTATTTTTATTTGTTGATGAAATATTGACATAATTTTGTAAATTACGATAATCCTGTTTATTTTATTTTATTTTTATTTTTTATGTATTTATTTATTTATTGTAATCGTACCGTTAATTTATGTAATATTTGTTCGAATTTAATATTAGTTCGAATTTCATATTTAATTTAAAGATGTAACTGAAGATGGACGCTTAATGCGTTTGAAAACGTTCTTAGGATTAAAGAATTTTTGCTGAAGTTGGAATGGTTGATTATTTTATTTTATTTTATATTATTTCTATATTCAATTGCTATGTTTTTCACATGTTTCCATCATATATCCAAAATATTTTTTCTAACATTTTTATAGATTGATTCCTATGATTCTTATTATTCTCAAACATTGCAAACAATGCCAGTTTTATATATTTATTTATATCATTTTGTGCCCTTTTATTCTGGTAAATAAATTTCTAGCTGTTTAATTTATATGGACCATTTCTAAGTTTGTGAAAATGTATTAATGGAATATAGTATACATCCATCAGTCACTGGCTCCTTTGATATTTTGGAGTATGACTAAACTGTATTATTATATCTTGTCTTTATATATAATGATATTTGTATGGATGCTGTAACATTTCATTATAAATATCAAACATGTGCATTTTTAGTTTTATATTTTTAGATCTAAATATTTAAGCACTCTTACCAGTCTGTTAATGTTAATATGATGATAACTATAATTCATTACAACAATTTTACATGATTTACTTCATTTATGTAGGAATTATATTAAGATATTACATTTGCTCTAAATATTAGTGGCTGCTACATTTTTATATTGGAGATCTTATGGATTATTGATAATATATAGAGATAAATGACTTTTTCATAAATGCTAGTTTTTACAGACTTACTTTTGAAATGAAGAGAATGTCAAAAAATTTTTATACCATTGAATGATTCAGTTATAAAATTATGCCTTAAGATAATAAGTCAACTGTTTGGTGTTGGACATAATCATTATTGTATTTCCAGATGTTGTGTTACTCCCTCATAATTTATCTATAACTTAATATCTTCACGTACTGATCACTTGTTTACTTTAATGTATTTCCTGTGATGATTGTGAAGATATCTGTTTAAACATTTCAAAAAACATTAATTGAAGAATAAAATACAGATGATTTTATTTGAATGGCAGTATACATCATGAAATATGTAACCAATTGAATCTGATTTTAATCAAGAACCATTTTCATCAATATAGAAGTTTTATATCATATTCATCACCCATATATTTTTTAATGTTCTCACTTTTCTTCTTAAATAATACATTTATCTATCAAAATCCTTTAGCTAAGATTGGGATTTACAAAATTCTGTTTACTTTCTCTTTTTAAACTGCTTATTATTTCTCAAGTCTTGAAATAGAACATTATTCTTCACTGCAGTTTTATTATTTTCTTCTGTTTATCTCATTACTATTTTTATTCCTGTTTTACTGAACTATGTTTGATTAAAAATTAAACTTTTGTGTCATATATATTTAAAGCATGGAAGGTTTATATTTACTGTTTTGTTTATAAAATAAATTATATATATTTTAAGATTAATAATCTATTAATTTTTTGGATTCTATTCAGTTCTGATTAATTTCCCTATTATTTTTTCTTTTCCCACCTTTTTTATTCCTTTTGCTTCTTAAAATGCTGTTTATTATTATACTATAATGTAATATATTTTTAAAACATTTTTATTTTTACATTTTTTGCAAATTTTTGAATACATATTATAAAATGTTTTTTGTTTTCCTTACTATTTTTTATATTTATTTTTATGTAAACATAAAAATATTTTATTGCCTAAAATGCCAATAAACATATAACAAATTTTATTAATTTTATTTAACTTTTTGCTTGTTGCTTGATATGCTCTGACTTTTTATGGAAAATTTTAAAATTCTTTTTAAAACTAATAATTGAATTATATTTTTTAATTTCATGATACTTGTTTGTGGTTTTTTTTTCTGCTTGCATTGGTGCCTGGTTTTTCTTTCATAATCTTTAGAAGTAGAATTCCTGAAAATACTCATATTCAATCAATCAGTAGGGCTAGCAAAAAATCAGTGCAAGAATCTGGAGAACAGGCTGGATCAACTTCTAGTGGTGAGAGATTTGCCTCATTGCTTTTAGAAAAACTCTTGCAATATTTGGATGTTGCTGCCATTAATATGAAGATTCTAAAACCTAGTGCCAATTATAGTCGTCGAAGTAGTTTCAAAACTTCTACTCGCGATGTGAAATTTTTCAGCAAGGTTTGTATGAAACTATTTTTTAATATTTTAAAATAAATTTCAATTAATTAATTTAAAATGAAACAAGTATTTGAGAAATTGAAAACTTTTCAAATTTATAATATTACATAAATATATATATTTATAACATATACAACAAGAAGATTCAATTATTAATGCCAAATGAACTTTCAAGTTATTAATTGGACATAATAAGACTAATTTAATGATTAAAGTAATTTGGCTATCGGTAGGCAGTTGGTCGCTATCTAATGATAAATTGAATAATAAAAATAAATTCAATTTTAAATTTTAAATTTAAAATATTCTGAAAAAAAAGATCAGATTGGAGTGAGACTGAAACTTGCAACTCTTACTTACCATGCACGTGCATTGCCAATTATGCTATCCACATCTTTGCTTCCAGAGTAATTAATTACTCAACTAACTTAGATAACTATACAGGTCCCTCATAGCCTGTATGATTATATCTAAATTTATCATTCACTGGAGGCCTAATCACTTACCTATAGCCAAATTACTTTACATCTAATTATTAAATTAGCCTTATTATATCCTGATTAATAATATGGCAGTTTATTTGGCATTAATTACATAAATTTTTATTTTTGTTTACTAATTTAATATAATTTTATTAAAAATCATAAGTATCAAACTAAAATATATATAAACCAACTTTTTGTTTTATCAGAAACTAGCAGGTAAACCTGGCATTGCCTGGGCAAAACTGAGAACAAACATTAAGATTATTAGCTTATTTTGTACTACTAATCCTTCTATTGTATTATATTATAGTATTTGATTTATATAACTACAAAGGTTATCTTAGGTAAGAGTTTATCACACTAAGTGAATAATCTAAAACATTTTAAAATTTCTTTAAATTGTGTACAGTAGAAGAATAAATAATTTTTAATTTAAAATTCTTTATTGGTTACTTGGTGTGTTAAACTTTTAAGTAAGATAATCTTTGTAGTTATGTAAATCAGGTACTATAAGAAACATTAAAATGAAAAAAAAAATCGAAAAATGAAAAGAGTTTGGTTATTTTAGCCTACATTATCATGTTTATTGTGATACTTGGATGGTATGAAATGGTGCAGTTTCATTGGTCAAGTAGAAAGCAATTGAAAATATGATGTCTTAAATTTTTTAAGATATCTTATTTATTTCTAATGTTAGCTCTAACAAACTGTTTCATTCACAGCCAAATTTCAAGTGGTAATCTGCCAACAAATCAAAAAAATGAACAAAATATTTAAACTCAGTACCCTGGAAAACCACTTAAAACATATTTTGTGCTCTCCAGTAATCTTGTATTATGCAATTTTCATATTTAAATGCCACCACACCAATGATTTGATAGAAAGAAAGTACCAACAATAGTTGTTGACCTCCTCTTGGAAGAGAGAATGGTCAATGACTAATTAATACTGGTCTACTATTAATAATTGAAAAGTGATTCATGTTGGACAGATTGTGATGGACTCGCATGTGATCAAAGTTGCTAATCTTAACATTCAAAAAACTTCGTATAAGACTTGATTATATTTTTAAAAATCCTGTAAAAATGCAAGAATAATTGCTTTTATGTGATCCCATTAAAAAAACTGGTGAAACCAGGTTAAAAAAGTAAAGCTCAGCAAAATCATCTAAGTAAAGGAAACTTTTGAAACTTGTGGCTTAAGAATAGTGGAAGCAGATTTGACACTAAGACTTGACATGTGGATAAAGTGCACATCACAGCTATAGGAAGTTTTGGATGAAGCAATGTCACTATTATAATAAGTAGAAAAAATAAACATTGGCACAGAAAAAGATTTTGATTTCTACTTTGTGCCCTAAAATTGTTGCGCATACTGTACATTAATTTGATTGAATGGTACTGTACATCATCTTTCAGCAGTATCAGTGAAAGAAGTTTGTGACAATGGGTTTATGAGTTAATAAGGAGATGAAATTGGGAGGAGAGGGGTGTTCAGGTTTCATGGTAGTTAAGTATGTCCTCATAAATATTGTATTTATAGAAAAACTATTAGAATTAGTATGATTTATTTGGTTACAGCAATGTGACACTTGAGTGATCTAGCAAGGAAGATGCATTCCAGGAAGACTTTTATGCAAAGCTGGCCCTATTTAGGGTTATACGACAATAATCCCCTGGGGAAAACTCCTGGATATTAAACCCTCAGAGAATAAATCCCAATTTTAAATGTCTGTAGATTAAATCAAATATATACTAATTATCATTGAAACTTACACTCTTAATTTGATAAAACTCATTTTTCCACAGAAACTCATCAGTGGGTAAACAACCACTTACCACACTGGAATATAGTTAATTGTGTACTTAATCGAACTGGTTATGGTGTGCACATAAACAACAATAGCCTGATGAAGAACTCGGATGGAGTTTGAAAATGTTTGTTTTTGTTTTTGTTGTTTATGTGCACACCATAACCAGTTCAGAGTATGTGATCAATGGGTAAATAATATTAAATATCTGTTTTTAAATTTTGAGAGTAATAAAAAAAAATCTAAAATGAAAAAGTTGTTAACAAACACTATGAACTTATTTTACAAGCCACATAAACTAATACGAACCATTTTCACAAATATATGTATCATTAATCAAGTTTATGCAAATCAATCATGGAGTTTACAATCCAAGCAAGTTGAAGTTTTCTTCATGCCTTGAAGATTGTGTCCAAGTAAATTCACAACAGTGGTTCATATTGTCTTTATAGTTTGTGAAATAAACTATTTTTTACTTTTTTTTTATTTTAAACATAATAGTCCTACATTTTTATTAATATATTTTTATTGATAAAATTTTATAAAACAAAACTTATGCTACTTGAAGTAAGCTTGGGGTTTTTTTTTGTGTAATATCTATTATAATATTTTCAGTAAGTATGTATATATATGTGTATATATAATTTGTGATGAAATTCGTAAAATCTAATAAAGGAAAGGAAAAAGAGATTTTTGAAGGTTATGTTTAAGTAAAGCAGAATAATGTTGTATCATTTGAATGCAAAAGAAGGCATAATAATGCCAAATGAAAAGCTAAAATTAAAATTAGGGGAAAAGAGCTGGTGAGATGATTAAACAATCACTCTCATTGTCCAGATCTAGCACAAGAAGAAGTTCTTAAAACAGTTCAGCAAATAAAAAAACTGGCAGAAGAAACACCACGGCAAATAATCATGCAATCTATTTCAATGGTAAATGAAGATGCAAAAGCCAACTTGCCTTCAGTTTATCATTTACATCAACTTCAGATGCAATATCAGATGTCAACTTTCAAGCTATCAATAATCCATTACCCATTCCACTGAATATTGATGAAATCATCGTTTCAGATCACCACAAAGTTACACATGATGGCCAAGATTTCCTTCTATTCAATTCTGGTTCAAACAGTAACAACAAAATCTTAATCTTTGGAACTCGCACAATTTTAGATTCTTAGAAATAACACCTCACTGGTTTCTGGATGGGACTATCAAAACAGCTCCTGCACTTTTTGTTCAACTTTATACCATTCATGCCCTAGTAAATGGACAAACCATTCTATGTGTTTATGCATTACTGCAGAACAAAACTCAGGATACATATATTGAACTGTTTGAGAAATTAACAACACCAAATATCGATTTGAGACCAACAAGTATAATGATTGATTTTGAATTAACAGTTATAAACAGTTTAAAAATAGTATTTCCAGACTGTAAGATTAAAGGATGTTTCTTTCTTCTAAGTCCAGAACATTTACCGGAAGATTAAAGAGAATGGTTTGTAGCAATGTTATCAAGAAGATTCTGACTCTGCATTGAAATGAAGGATGATCCCAGCTCTTGCAATAACCCTTTGGTTATTTTTAGATTTGATTATAGAATTTCTCTCTCTCTGCATGCCATATCAGAAATCTCGACGTTGGTGAGTACCTGGTGCAGGTTAATAAGTGGTTAGTTAAGACGCCAAGGTGTATCCTGGGGAAGTTACAACCAGAGTGGTTCCTTGTTGCCTTCTCTGGTGCGCGATGTTACATGAGGGGAAATGCCTTCCGGGAGGTTTTGTAAGGGAAACTGGCCCCTATTCAGGTGTTACAAACATGGAGAAAACCTGGAAAACTCCACGTAGCCAGCCCATCCAAGCACGGCACAAACCCATGACCGAACTTCCAGTGTTTAGTGATAGAACCGCTCAGCCACTGGTGGGCTATAGAATTTCTAGAGTCAACAAAATATGAATGGTTTCATGTGATTATTTAATTTTTTATATGTTTTGTTATAGTTAACAATAAATTGTTTATTAATATCTTTTAAATGTCTTACTTTATTTTTTTATTGAATTATTCAATTGTTCTGGATTATGAATTTTTATTTTTTTATAGGTAGTTCTTCCAGTAATGGAAAAATATTTTTCTGCACACCGCAACTTTTTTATAAGTGCAGCCACAACTGCTACAAATGTTGGTGTAGCAACAGTTCGAGAAAAAGAAATGGTTGCTAGGTATTGTTTATAAATGTGTAATTTTTGTAAATTTCAAAATTAATCAAATAAATTAAAATATTTTTATTTATTGTATATAGTTTATTTTGTAAACTAGCAGCATTATTGAGAGCAAAATTAAGTGTATTTGGAAATGAAGCAAAAATCTCTGTTCGTTGTTTACAAGTATTAATTAGAGCAACTGATGCTAGGTAGCTATTTAGAAATGTTTTGACTTTTAAAAGATTAAAATTAATATTTTTTTAAATAACGCCTAATAAATAATAATTTTTAAAAAAAATCTTACAGAACTATTGTAAAAAATTGTCCAGATTTTGTTAAAACATCTATGTTGACATTTTTCAACAATGCTGCTGATGATTTAGCTCAAACGGTTGTGAATTTACAACAAGGTCGATATAGTTTATTGCGAGGAACTACATTGAAAACATCATCATCTCTCAATTACATACAATTAGTTTTGTTGCCAGTTCTTACAGCACTTTTTGATCATTTAGCTGCTTGTGAATTTGGAAGTGACCTTCTTTGTAAGTATTATTTATAACTTTTAAAAAACAATAGATTTGAACTAAAACTTTTTATTTAGAAAAGTGAATGTACATATTTTTGTATTTAAAAATCAGTAGATTTGTTTGTAATATTGTTGACAATTTTAATATTCTAACTAAGCTTTAAATTCTTTCTTTATAATTGTCATGCCAGATAAAATACACTAATTATTTATAGTAAATTGTCATAAATTAACAACATAAAATATTTTATTACATAACAATTTTTAAAAATTTCTGAATTATTTTGAATCTAAAGGTTACTGTCAGAAGTAATTCATAAGAAGTAAAATAAAGATTGATCTTTAGGTCAAAAAATATAAAAATATTTTTTTATTCATTTTTGTTTTAAGAAAGTAGTTTTTTTGTTATTTTCTAATGAAGCATTTTTTGTTTATTACCAATACAAAATTTTTTTGTTGTTTGTAAATTTATTGATAAGAAATGCAGAATTTATTTATTATTTGAAAAAATAATGACAATAGATAAATAAAAAATAGCAAAATTAACTGAATATACTAATCTTAAATATTATTTTTAGTGGATGACATTCAAGTAGCTTGTTATAAAATTCTGAACAGTTTATACACTCTGGGAACAAATCCAGAATTATCTAATAGCAGGTATTATTCAAATATATATTTTTTCTAATAAATC
This sequence comes from Centruroides vittatus, assembly GCF_030686945.1. Classification (NCBI taxonomy): domain Eukaryota; kingdom Metazoa; phylum Arthropoda; class Arachnida; order Scorpiones; family Buthidae; genus Centruroides; species Centruroides vittatus. The sequence goes on from NW_027120744.1 coordinate 465,734, forward strand.
ATATTATTATTATGATGATGATATTTCTGAAATTTTATGAAAACAATACAGGAAACAGACTCTTTTTCCAAAGTGTTATAATTTATTTGATCACATGTTTGCACAAATTTATGTGTCACATTAGATTATCTATGATATTGGATTAGTTCAAAGTTTTTATAGAACAAGAATGGTTAAGTGAGAGTAACAAATTGTAATTGTATATTGGAATAAACTGATTCAGTCTGTTTTCTGGTTTTTTTTTTTTTCTTAATTTTATTTAAATTTAAGTTAATGTTTAATTCTAATAATTTTTTTTTAAACAGAGCTTTTTTAAAAAGTTTTAAATTTGTTCTTTTAAAAAGTCTACTTTTAAAACAGTTTTAATGAAACTTAAGATTTAATTTTAATAAATTAACTCATAAATCTTTAACTTTTACTGTTTATAGAATGGAACAATGACTGTGCAGTATAAACAATATCAAAATAGTCTAAATATTTGAGTCAAAAAGTTTTTAAGCATATTTTCAAATTTTATAGGTAAATACCAAATTGCTGTAATTAAAGTGAGAGTTAAAATCAAGCGAAATTTATTAAAAATTTTAAATATAAACATTTCTAATTAATTTCCTAATCATCATTAGATTAATGAATAGAAGTAAACAAAAAGAAATCAAGATAAAACAAAAAACAAATTGTCAAATTTATTTAAAGAAATATAATTGAATTAAAAACACACAGTAAACACTTGATAGTAATATAAGTTGTACTACTTAAAGACAAAAACCTCTATCTCCAAAAACTAAAAATCAAGTCGCTCAGTTGTCTTTATACCTAATTAGTATCCTTTATCAATACTACCCACATTTTTAACATTAGATATTTTTGTCAGTATCAGTAAAGGATACTAATTAGACATGATAACATATGTGAAATTTGATTTTCAATTTTTATGAAAATAATCTTTTGCTTTTGGATGGCAAAGTTGCAATTATTGCTATTTCAGTTAATTTATTACAGTTATATTGTTTAAGCTTTTTAAAAATACAGTTATCCTAAATAAAATTCACAAAAATTAAAATTATAACAATAATTTATTATAACATATATAGTAAATATGTATGTTGGTGATCGGTTAATGAACATAATCCGTTCCAAGACTTTGTTCGCTATCTGAATTGTTCGTTAAACCAATTATTGATTTACCATAGATTTTTATGGGAATTTGATTAATTTGTTCTGGAAACCCCAAAAAATAAAAAACATATACTTTCTTACATTTATTTATATGTAATAATAAAAATACATATATACAGAGTCTTGCATTTTTATTAGTCATGTTTTTTCCATTTGTGGGGGTTAAAGAATCTGTCCAATGTCGATTGCTTTTCTTTCTTCTTCAGGATTTTTCAGAAGTAATTAATAGCATTGTAATTGTAGAGATCCCTAAGCCTATTAACCTCAACCTGGTTTGGATGCCATTCTAAGACCATTGTTCTGATATCCTCCCACTTCTTCAAAACATCTTTAATAGCAGATATTGGCATTAATCCTCTTTTTCAGAAGAAAACAAATCTTGCCAAGTTTTTTGGTGTTTATTCAAGAGTTCTTAGTGTTCTTCTGTCGTCAGATCTGTTTCAGGTCCCATTATGAGCTCTTCAATGTTCTTTATTTTTTAGATGTGATTTTTGTTACTCTTTTAGCTGCTTGAGTCTTCTTGATTATACAGTATCTTCTTTATAAAAGATTAAACTGCGGCCTACTGTAGACCTGTTCAAGCCATACTGCCCAGCAACATCAGACATCTGCCCACTCTCTACCTATGCTATTATACTCTTACCTTTCGAAAATAAAAACAGACGCAAAACTTAACGAGTGGCCGCCTGACAGTCTCGCGAATACTATAAAATAATTGTTTCTGTCAGAAAAATAAAAGGCTGGAATTTCAAGGGAGAGTTTCAAAGTTTGGAGGAATACTATTTGATCAGTATATACTGGGTTGAGTATTAATGTCAACATCTCCCACGCTCTGAAAAGTTTTAAATTGTTGCCTGAAGACAAAGGGAAGACCAATCGGTATTCATTATTTTATGTCACTTCTTGTGTTTGTTTTGTGAGGTGTTCGTTATCCAAACATGTGTTTGTTGTCTGAATATAAAAATCTTTCACAAAAGTATTTATTATCCGATTTGTTCGTTAACCGATCATGCATTGTATTGTAAATTATGTTTGTATAATAGTATACACAGTGTATCAATTAAGTAATGAGATTGTTATTATAACATAAATACAAACCTTTATTTTTAAAAAAGTGGACATTTTGAAATAATCTCCTGTCATTACTATACAATGCTGACATCGATCCTGGAGACTGTTGAAGGTGAACTAAAAGCCTTCAAGTTATTGGGCTGCAATTTGAAAAATTTGTAGACATAAATTCCTACTGTCATCTGTTGTTTGTCCTTCCTTAATCTCAAGAATGGTGTTAGATAGATGAATGTTGAGATAAGATATGGAAAGCTTAGGGACAGAAGGCCCTGCTTAACTATATATGAACTTCCAGTTTGGACCAGAAGTCATGTTATTTTGATTCAAAAATTTTCTCCTGAATGGAGTTAGATAGATGACTGGCATGACTATATTGTTAACAGAAAAAGTGTGATGTATAGGTGCAATACACTAGTAAATTGAGAACATTATAATGAAAAATTGCAACCTGGCATTGTGACAATATTACGATAAATAATTTCTCATTGTTCACTTGCTTGGTTGTTACTTTCTGGATGCTCAGCATGCTATTAAAATTGTTGTTTTTCAAAACAGATTTAATTTGCAGAAATAAATAAAATTAGCAGGAGCCAAATTGGAAGAATAGGAGAGAGGTTGAATGACGATGATTTTTATAGAGGCCAAAAACTAAGTAATAAGTGAAGCATTATGAACTGTTGCATTATCATGTGAAAGAAATCAATTCTTGTCGACAAATCATCTATTTCTCAGTTGCCCCATTCATTTTCATAACCTCTTTGCTTAAATAATATGCAGCATTAATTGTTGTCCCTTGGGGAATTAAATATTTAACCTCACAACAACTGGCTGATGTCTTCAATGGACTCTTGATCTTTCTGAAAATGAGCATGACCTCAGAAAGCCCATGCTCCTCTCAAAAATTCATCAGTAATTTTTAAATCCTGTAAAGTTTCTGTGGAACTTTACCTAATTTGAATAAAATTTAATGGCTACCCAGTGCTCCATATCTATGCTCACCTACGCGACAACACAGAGATACTACAAATCACGTGATTGGAATACCAATATAAATTTGAAATAGAATAAGAATTCAAAAATGTTTTGAAGAGCAATATGAGTGACATGATTCCCCAAATATGCATAGAGAGTGATAATGATGTTCTAGAGATGTGGATTAGATTGTTTGACTAAAGTTGTTCATATTTGTGAGATTTCAAGAGTTGTTGTGTTGCATGGTGTTGTTAGCCGAGTATATGAAATAACAAGACCCTGAGAGTCGCTCGGCTTTGATAGAATTAAAAAAAGAGGTTTATTAATTTCAGCGAACATAAATAATTTACAAAGAAACGATTACACACACTTACTAATTACTAATACAAATACATTTGGGACTGCGCGTAACAATGTCATCAATTAGTCCCCGCGTGCCGACAAGACAAAGAACTTATTCTAACTTATATCTAGCTTAACTAAGTACAGGGCCCTAGAGAAAGATAAGGTGGAAGAGAATTAAACAGAGATGATAAGACTGAAAATTGGTTCGAAGGGGTGACTGGCGGTAATAAATAAGAAAAAAAAACCTCGGATCCGTTCCTTAATAACTTTCTTTGTTTCTGTTCGTCCCGTTTTTCTCTCTCTCCGAAAAATCTTCCTTCCTCTCGCTCCTGTCCTCCTATCTCCTCTGACGTAACCCCTCGACCCCTCGGTGTCACACCCTTTTTGTTTTTATTACCGTCCAGGCCACATGTGTCGACTAACTACCGCGTGGTTAAGTAAATAGAAAACGGAAGTAAAATTGTTACTACAGGAAGATAGTATAAGGAAAGTAAAGAAAAGAAAATAAATAAGGTTTAATAAAGCCACATACGTCCCCACCAAAAGACATATTAACAATTAACAGAAACATTAATATGGAGATACACAACCATTAATGGATGATGAACTACAGTTCATCTTCCAAAGTGAAGCCGGCGATAGTCCACTTTCTGCCCCCGTAAGTTATACGGGTGGGAGATATTACCCCTCTGTTCCAGCATGGTCTCATTACCCGAATCCTTGCGGTCTCCTTGATGCTGCTGGTTATGTTGATTATACCTATTGTAGCTCGCCCGTTGCGCAGTGGGTAGGTGAGGGATGTCTTCTTCCTCTTCAATCTCCTCGATCTCTCCGGATTGTGATCCTTCGTGTCCAATTGGGATGTTACGCTTCCGTCTAGGCTCACGGAAGTTTGAGAAGCACGGTTTTAGTCTGTCTATGTGTACAACAAGTTTTTCCTTTTTATTACAATTTTCGATTTCCGCGTTAACAGGCCCCAGGAGGCGAGAGACACGGAAAGGACCTAAATATTTTGGAGAAAACTTGCCTTGCTTCTTCCCTTTCCTTAACATCCAAACTTTCTGCCCTACCTCAAAGCTCCTCACCTTCCTCCCTGTGTTGATGCGGTTACGGTTAAGTTTGTTACGGTTGCGACTTAATTCGTATGCCGATTCACGGATGCATCGTAACTTATCCATAAGGAAATCACGGTACTCCCGAATACCCGGGTAGTCATTTGTCTGTTCAACAGGGAACGCATGAGGGAATTTAGGATCAAATCCGTAAAGAAGAAATGAAGGTGACTCACTAGTAGAGGAGTGTGTAGCATTATTATAAGCGAACACAGCAGTCTGTAAGAAGGTATCCCAATTGTTGTTGCTGCCGCCTGATATTCTGGCCAAAAGGTTACTGATGGATTTGTTCACACGTTCACAAACTGAGTTCGAACAAGGGCGATATGATGTCGTAACATTGTGCTTGACGGTAAGGATGTTGCACATTTCATTAAAGATGGAGGACGTAAAATTCGTGCCCCGGTCAGAGATGATGATCTCGGGACTGCCATATCTGCAGACTATCCTTTCGAAAAACACATTGGCTACAGAGGCCGCAGATTGGTCCCTTAAAGGGACGGCTTCTGTGTATCGAGTAAACATGTCAATTATGGTGAGAATATAACGATTACCCTTATGTGTTTGATTTAAAGGGCCAATTATGTCGATTGACACCTTTTGAAACGGATAATTAGCGACTTCCGTTTCTTGAAAGGGGGCTCTTCCTTGATGTAAGTTATGTTGTTGGCAAACTTTGCAGAACTTCACGAATCTATCGACGAGTTTTTTCATCTTCTTGAAGTAGTAGTAACGGTTGATCAGGTCACACGTTTTTTCTTTGCCGTAGTGTCCGGCTAATGGTGATTCATGGAATGCTTTAATTACGTCATTAATTGCTGTTTCCCCTACACAAACACGCCTCCATTGACGTATTCCAAACCGTCCCGGTCGTACGTGGACTAATACATCACCATCTACTTGATACTCAGGAAGTATGCCACTACTCGGGTAATCATTGTAAGAGGGTGGGAATTTAATTAAATGATTTCTCATTGGACCAAAAATTCTGTCCCCAATCTGGGACTTCTTTACCTTTTTCCACAACTCTTCACTGATGCAATTAATGACATCGCTGTTTGAGGGGGCTTCTTCTCTACTACCATGTGGTCGAGACAATAAATCAGCCACTGGGTTACTCTTCCCTTGAACATGCGTAATGACCAAATCAAAATTAGATAATTCTACGGCCCATCTCATGAGGCGGTTATTGTGATTTTTCATATTTTTCACAAAGGTTAAAGGTTTGTGGTCGGAAAGCACAGTGACCTTCTGACCAAGAATAAGATGTTTAAAGTGGCGGAGGGCTAAGATTATTGAGTAGCATTCCTTCTCGATAGTGGAATATTTTAGTTCGGGCCCACGGAACTTCCTACTAAAGTAGCCAATGGGAATGAGTTTCCCTTCGCTTTCCTGTTCTAAGACCGCACCAGCCCAGGTATCTGAAGCGTCCGAGTGCATGAAAAAAGGTATTTTAAAGTCGGGATGAGATAGCACAGGGGGTTTAGATAATAGTTCTTTAAATTTTTCGAAGCTTGATTGGCACTGGTCGTCCCATAAGAACTTTACATATTTTTTAGTCAGATATGTAAGAGGAAGAGCAATCTCGGCAAAGTTTGGGATAAAGTTGCGGAAGAATCCCACCATTCCGAGGAAACTCCTGACGTCTTTCACATTACGCGGGGGTTGGACTTCTTTAATCGCATCCACGTTGCAGGGATCAGGTCGTATCCCCTTACTATCGATGATGTGTCCCAGATACCGCACTTCTTTCACCATGAATTTCGATTTTTTTGGGTGCAATTTCAAGTTGGCTTTGTCTAATATAGAGATTACCTCCCTTAGGAGTTTCACGTGATCTTCAAAGGATTGGGAGAACAACACAATATCGTCTTGAAAGACGAAACAATTGATATCTATGAATCTCCCCAACAGCCTAGACATGGCGTATTGAAAATACCTCCCGCTATTCTTTCCACCTTGCGGGAGGCGGCACATCTGGAATTTTCCCCAAGGAGTAGAGAAAGCAAAGAAATGACGTGTTGATTCATGTATGGGTATCTGGAAATATCCAGACTTTAGGTCGATTACCGAGAAGAATTTGCTTCCCTGAAACTTCGTTAAGATCTCATCCACACGGGCTAGAGGGAACTCCTGGGACTGGGTTACTTCGTTAATTCTTCGTAGATCGAGAGTAACCCTTAACTCGCCGGACTCCTTCGGGACAATGTGAAGGGGGGAATTCCATTCAGAAGTACTCTCCTCGCAAATCCCCGCCTTCAGATATGAAACTATCATTTTCTTTAGTTCACTCAAATAACATTGCGGTATTCTATATTGTTTTGTATTAATTATTTGGTTACTTTTAATGATAGGTGTATGAAGAAATTCCTTAGTACCGGTCAAATCTTCTATTTTCCGTGCGAAACATCCGGGGTGTTCATTAAAGATACGCTCCACTTCCTTTTTTTCGTAGTCTTTCAAATGGGATAAATTAACCTCCATCGTATTATCGGATTCCTCCCTTCTGAATCCACAACACTGATAAAAGTCATCAATTTCGGTTCTATTCCAAGATGTTACATTCTCACCTGTTTCAATTAATACTTCCGGGAACCTGTTTAACACATCCATACCCAATACTCCTTCGTATTCGACTTCGGATGGCAAGTGCATGCAAGTCATTTGAACATTTTGAGTTCTCCCTCCTCTTTCGATCTTGATATTAGACTCCCATTCGCATTCGATAACCTCCCCACCGATTCCTCGTAGTCGTTTCCAACTCCTGTGAAGTGCACCGTTCGGTCCCCTACTCCATATCTCGCTCTGAGCGATCTTCAGGCTTAGCACGGACCTTTCCGCACCCGTATCGACCAGAAACTTGATACTGGTACCATAAGCATCACCAAGAATGAGGGGAAGGCCCTTTTTAGAGAAGAACACATTAGGGGCCAGGGTTAGCTCGATGCATGGGACGTGATACTGGCTATCATCACGCCCCGTAATTAGTTTAAATCATTTATATTCCGTTGAGGGCACTGGCGGGCCAGGTGGCGAGGATTCCCACAAATGTAACACCTTTTTAGGACAGATCGGTTCGGGCTATCCTTATTTTTATCTAGATTTCCACCCAGTCTTTCGACCAAACCATTAACAGTACTACATAACGACCCCACCATTTTTTCCAACCTTTCAAGTCTATCGTCTTCCTTTGTTTTCACAATATTCATCACACCATTCGGATCCTCATTAGCGGTTGGGTTCTTTATTTCAATGGTGTGTACAAATTTATTTTCTCTACTAACGTTACACTCGAGTTCGACCCGTTCTTCCCTCTCCGCTTCCTTAATTGCCTGATCTAAGGTCTGGGGTTCTCTCCTTAATACGTATCCCTTTAGCTGGGGCCTTAGGCCCTTTATAAATCTCTCTCTAATAATGTCATCCCTCAAGGCACCAATTTTTTCGTTATTGGAAGCGGCCTTCGACAACAGTGTATTCATGCGGATGACATAGTCACATACCGTCTCATCATGGTTCTGCTTAATACTTAAGAGTTGGTCGAGTGCATTCTTTTCCTTAAGTTCTCGCTTTTCGTAACATTGAATTAATTTTTGCCTAATTCCCTCAAAAGTACAAGGATCTTGGTCAGCCAAGCTGAAGAACGTCGATAATGGCCCCCCTTTTAACCGAGCTTGTAAGACAGCCAATTTCACTTCACTGTTCCACCCAGCCAGGCGAGATATATTATCTATGGTCTTGAAGAATTGGCGGACATTAACCAAATCACTGCCACTATTAGAAAAAATGGGAACCATTCCTAGAAACCCTGTGACTACAGGAGGGATCCCCTCACCCTCGCCTCCTGAGGATGTAGCAAGATTGTTCTGGTTACAATCATCCATAATTAATGATATAAAAATAATACAATTGATTACAAATTGTAGGGCCTTAAATCTACAGGCACGATAATACAATGCTACGTTCTATACAATAAAAACCGTATCCCGTTACTAACAGAATCCTGTCGCGGACGCCATTGTTAGCCGAGTATATGAAATAACAAGACCCTGAGAGTCGCTCGGCTTTGATAGAATTAAAAAAAGAGGTTTATTAATTTCAGCGAACATAAATAATTTACAAAGAAACGATTACACACACTTACTAATTACTAATACAAATACATTTGGGACTGCGCGTAACAATGTCATCAATTAGTCCCCGCGTGCCGACAAGACAAAGAACTTATTCTAACTTATATCTAGCTTAACTAAGTACAGGGCCCTAGAGAAAGATAAGGTGGAAGAGAATTAAACAGAGATGATAAGACTGAAAATTGGTTCGAAGGGGTGACTGGCGGTAATAAATAAGAAAAAAAAAACCTCGGATCCGTTCCTTAATAACTTTCTTTGTTTCTGTTCGTCCCGTTTTTCTCTCTCTCCGAAAAATCTTCCTTCCTCTCGCTCCTGTCCTCCTATCTCCTCTGACGTAACCCCTCGACCCCTCGGTGTCACACCCTTTTTGTTTTTATTACCGTCCAGGCCACATGTGTCGACTAACTACCGCGTGGTTAAGTAAATAGAAAACGGAAGTAAAATTGTTACTACAGGAAGATAGTATAAGGAAAGTAAAGAAAAGAAAATAAATTAAGGTTTTAATAAAGCCACAGTGTTAAAGACCAATATGTAGAGGTTCTCCCAAAATAAATAATTCTTTCCGATTGTTGCACCATTTGAGTAACTTTGTTTGGGCCCAGAGCGGCTGATAATCTTGATCAAACACTTTTTTTTTTGCCAATTCCATTGACAGTCTACAGTTTCTGATGTCCTCCTGATGTTCTAGGATGTGAGAAATTAACATTCTGGCCATGGCCCCTATGTAGCTAGTCTTTTCTCCTGATAGATTATGTTTTAGTGGAATTTGATAGACCTCAGATTTTTCATTCAATTTAAAAATATCTCTCATTGCATAATAGTCTTCTTAGCATTGGTTGTGTGGTTAATGGTAAAATAAACCATTCTAAAAAGATGTACTATTTTTAACAAGACTGGGCCTAAAAATGGTATCAGAGGATGTGCTATTTTTAGATCTTCTTTGTTACTAAGAAAAGATTGTACAAATAGCTTATTTTTAACTCTGTTTCGGAGGAAATGGAATTTAGATCTGGAATATCCAGCTTTTTGCATAGCTCTGCTAATGAGTTGCAGTCCTTCTTCCACTAGCACTTGGTTGGTAGGGAGAAGGTAAGCCCTCTGCATGAGTGAAGTTATGGCAGAGTTCATGAAGTTTAAAGGTTGGAAGGCTGTTGCAGGGATAATTTGCGGTGTGCTATTGTTTCTATGATGTACAGAAAATAGGAGCTCAGGAGATGTATGGATTTCTAGATCTAAGAAAGAGATTCTGGCATTTTGTTCTTCCTCTACTATGAAGTTGAGAGAAGAATAAACAGAGTCCAACGCTTGAATAAATTGTTTTAAATTTTCAGTTTTTCTTCCATCTCCTTCTCTAATACATTTCTTCTATTTCTCCCTGTCAAGGGCTTCTTCTCTCTTAAGTTCCCTCTGGTTCAAGTCTTCTTCCACTTTATCTTTCCAATTCATTTTTGGTCTTCGTCTTTTTCCTCTTTTCTTTTATTATCAGTTTTCCGATCTTCTTTCCAAAATAATTATTGCTTTTTTGCTCTATGTGGCCAATTATTTTTAGACAATTATTTTTGCATAAAATTTATTTTAAAACAATTGTTTTTACTTTGTATGATCTTTGTTTAATTTTTATTAAATTTTCTTTTATTATTACATTAAGAGAATTAATTATTTAATTATATAGAAAATATTTAAAAAGCATTTATAATTTTTTACTATTTTGTATTGCTAAAGATTTATTTTATTTTATTTCTTTTAATTTTCAGAAAATTTATCAAGTCTGAATTGGACAGGTATAATATATTTTCTTTTATTCTCAATAAATTCTAACTTTATATTTATTACTGTGTCTATCTTCAATTATTTAAAACTTGTCTTGTTTAATATTTTAAAATTATAACTAAATTAATATGATTGGTTTTTAAATACTTTATGGATTCTTGAACATAGCATAAACTGTAGACAACAATAGTCTAGTTGTAGAACTTAAAAGGTTTTGTGTCCTAAATATTTTCAGTTATTAAGGTTTCTATTTTCAAAACAAATTTACACTAAAAAATTATATCAAAATACAAATAATAAAGGAAGGATGAATAAATATAAACAACTTAATTTTTAAATTAAATCAAATTTTACATTTTAAAATATTATTATTAGGTGAATGTTTAAAGATTACATTTATTATTTATTTATGAAAAGTTCAAATATTGCAATTTTAAATAACATTCAGATATTTTCAAAATATTCATACTTAAAATTTCATTCGGAACAAATTATTTAATTAAACAAAACTAGGTAATCCTTCTTATTCAGCTATTCCTTAACAGCACTGAAGAGGGGTTGGGAGATAAACCAACCCGAAATGCATATGAGTAAATAAACGAAAATTTTCCCTAACCATTGCTGTATGATTGTCTACCAACATCATCATTTGGATTACATGGACGGTACACACAAAATTAGTATACACAGCAACCATACTTACTACGTTAAGATAGAAAAAAAGTTAAAAAAATAAAGAGACTTTGTTTTGGGGGTTGGGAATGGATTAATTCATTTTACATTCAAATTAATGGATTATATTCATTTTACATTGTTTCTTATGGGAAAAGTTGTTTTGGTTTGAAAACAAATTAAATTTGATTTAAGTAAACTGAGGTTTGACTGTATTAATATAATTCCTACAGAATCCTATTTAATTTTTAAGTCATTACATTATCATTTTTTTAGCAGTATATATTACAGTTATCATGTATCAACAGAGATATTAGACATGTAATATTTCTTATATAACATATTATACTTTTATTTTTTGCATCATACTTCTCTCCAGAGATTCTGGCTTTTATACCATTTTCAGTTATTTGTCTTTCTTGATTAAATGGAAATAATTAAATTATTTTTGATTTGTGATTTACTTTTGCTTAATAAGCAATAAATGCTATTTTATACAAAAAGAGATAAAATGGTGATTAAATAAATATCTATTGTAAAAATATTTATATACTTTCATGATGTATAAATAGACATGTAGATACATAAATCTTCTTTTTCACCTAAAATTGTTTATTTTTTTATTTTATTTAATTTTTTCTGTTATAATTTTTCAATGCAGATTGTTAGCAATGAGAATTTTTTCTTCAGAAAGGATAAAAATAAAAATAAGCATTTAGTCTTCTAAAACTAGACTGTTGTTCTCTATTATTTTTATGCTTTGCTATACATAAGATTTATTTCATTTCATAATGTAATTCACATCAAATTTGATATATGTTTATTTAGACATAGACCAGCTTTAGGTAATTGTTTGGGAGCTTTTGCTGGAACATTCCCTGTTGCATTTTTAGAGCCACATTTGAATAAGCACAATCAATATTGCATTCATGGAAAATTAGAGGAACATTCCCTTGAAGCACAAGGTAATTTTAAAAATTTTAAATGATATATCATTGATATTTAAATAATAATTGTGTTTTTAATTAACTAAAATTATCATGATGTATATTTAAATAAATATAGCTGTGATGGCTGAATTAGAATCAAGCATGCCAACATTAGATGATTTAATGGGACAGGTAGACAAATTTGTTACTGCTGGAGGAAAATATAGTGAAACACCATATGTTATAGAAGTAATGATACCAATGCTTTGCAGGTATTTTAAATTCAGAATATATTTGATCATAATCAAATTATAGTATTTTGTAACTAATATTTGATGATAATAATAATAATAAATAATTTAATAATAACTTTTATAAGATTATAATTCATTTCTTTCAAACAAAACTAGAAATAAATGAAGCGTGCAATGCCATAAGGTTGTAAATGTCATTTTTCCCAAAATACGTTTTATTGAAAAAATGAATTTTAAATGCAATGTTTTTTCCAACAAAAAAATATTGTGGCGATAGTGGCGCTCTAAGTGGCCATATTTTGAAGATGAATTTATGTGCAAGTCATAACGTTTTAAGTGTTAAAGTGCAAGCCACGTGACTTTTGGCGGTAAAATGTTATGGTTTACATTTACATCATTTTGTTGTTCCAATTTGTAACGCAGTGAGTTTTTTACGCAGAACCGGATAACTGAATCCCAGTTTATTAATAGTTAACCTGTATCACCTTATTATTTGATATTTCAAAATGATATTCGGACTTCCATTAATCTTTCAAATTTGAAGTTTTTAAATACATTTTAACTTTTATTACACTAAATTAATACCTTATTGTTTATATTTTCCTTTATTTATCATAATTATATTACAATTGATAAAGATTACAGCCCAGTTCAAGTACCAAAACTGTGGGCCCAACATTGTTGAAGCCAGGAAGCAGTCACTAATAGATTATTGCCAGTTTTTAATGTTAAAATTGATATTGAATTTGTAAATTGTGTTTAATAATTTAAATGTAAGTTTTTGGTATTCAAAACTGTTTTTCAGCTGTAGATACATTAATTTTATGATTGCGATTGTTTTTGGCATTTACAACTTTATGGCTCTAACCCTATTTTTAAACTTTTTTTGTTTCCTTACCATCATACTTAGGTGTTTGAAATTAAACCCAATGTTTTATTCCAAAGTGTAAATTGTTAAAATAATTTTTATAGCATTTGATTAAAGTTTGTTCATTAGAAAGTGTTTTTTCTCTCTCCTGAAAAGTTTGTTTTTTGGCATTTACAACATTATGGCATTGCACGCTTCAAATAATCTTTAAAATTTGGTTATGAAAACAGACAAAAAAAATTCAAGTCATACTTTTACTGCTATGCTTTGTACATAGTAAATAATACTGTGTACAGTACTGTACATATTGTCTGTCAACTCAACAGTCTCTGTAGGCAGTTAAGGTTAGAACATATTTCATATACAACATATAATGTATGTGATTAAATTATGTAAACAACAATATACTTTGAATAAAATAAAATTTGTATTTTTATGTCTTAATTTGCAGCTTTTAAAATGTGCAACTATAATTTGTAATTGTTGTTCAATAAAAAGTTAAAAAACAATGGGATTGGTAAAAAATTTGGTTCTAGTAGAAGTTAGTATCTGTTATTAATCATTTGTCTCACTAATCACTCGAAGTTGGTTATAAAAGAGTAGTTTCTTTTTACTCGTCTTTTAATCTGAAAATATTTTATTTTTAGAGTTTACAAATATTTTTATGTAATTTGTAAATAAATTTTGAGTTTTATTTCAGAACTTTCATTGTTTTATATGGTGATCGCATCATAAGATGATTATCATCATTTATTGTAAATAAATAAAATTTGAAAATCATACTAAAGTAAATAAACACCTTACATTAAGAATTCCTTTGTAACATTTTGATTAGCAGTTTTAAGATTGATTTAAAAAAAAAAACCTTTAATTCTATTAAACATCAATTGAAGAAACTTCTTTCAAATTAATTTTATTTTTATGAATTTTATTAATGCTTCAGCCTTTTAATTAATTTTCCTTTTAAACAGTATATGTATTTTTTAATGAAAAATCAAAATAAAATAAAGCATAAGAGCTTAATAAACAGAGTACAATGTATTCAACTGAGCACACAAATTCAAGGATCTTGTTTAGCACCTGTTTGATAAAGCACAGATAAAAGCAATGTTTCATCTGAGTTTTTTTTTATTAATGAGTTTCATTTACTGATTTAAATATTTAAAATTCATCAATAAATCATTTTATTTTTTTATTTAAAGTTATCTTCCATTCTGGTGGAGTCAAGGGCCTGATAATGTGAATTTAACAACTGGGTATGTTTTAGATTTTTTTAAATTTTAATAGACATTCCATTTTTATTTAATTTTAAATGAAATGTTTATATTTTACAGAAATCATGTCACTATGGTAACAAGTGATCATCTAAATGCTTTACTAACTAGCATATTAAATTTATTGAAAAGACATGCTGGAGAAGATGGACATAGTTGGATGATTAGTATTGCTGGTATGAAATTCTCATTAATAATTAAATGGATAATTTTATAAAAATATTGATCAACTAAGAATAATGAATGTTTGATAATATACAGGGTGTCTCAAAAATGTACCAACAAACTTTTAGGGGAGGTAGATAACATCTAAAGGAATGAGAATTGCATAGGAACCCATAACCGGAAACATCAGGGGAAAGTGGTAGTAGAGGTAGATCTGAAAAGGCACAAGACAGTGATTAATGGGAAACATTTATTGGACATAATTAGTACAAATGGCGTACAAGTTTATAATGTTACAACAGATGCTCAAAGTTTCCACCATCAGACGTGATGCATGCTTGACACTGACGGAGCATTGATTGCTGGACACAATCGAACACACTGGGAGTTTCTTTGATTGTAGCAGCAGCGCAGATGAGTCTTGCCACGAGATCCGTTTCAGACTCCACAGGCAAGTCATACACCATAGCCTAGAAGGCCCCGCAAAAAGCAATCAAGGCTTGATAAATCAAGTGAGCGTGGGGGCCAGGGAACCAGTCCACCTCGACCAATCCATTGATGTGGGAAAGACCTGTTCAAATGCGCACGAACATCCATTCCATAATGGGGAGGTGCCCCATCATGTTGGAACCACATGTTGTGTCTCACATTTGCTGGAACATCTTCAAGTAAGGCCGGTAGAACCTGTTCCAGAAAGATCAGATAGTTCGTGGTGGTCATGCGGAATGGTAAAAGGTACGACCGCCTATTGACTTATGGTGACATTTCCAGTTATGGGTTCCTATGCAATTCTCGTTTCTTTAGATGTTATCTACCTTCCCTAAACATTTGTTGGTATGTTTTTGAGACACCCTGTGTATAATGTTTTTAAATTTAAATATTATTTTAAAGTTTTAAAAACTTCAAAAGTGATGTAGAAAAAAAAAAAAATTATATTTTGCAGTTATTAAATTAAAAATTTACAAAATAATATTAATTTACTTCAAATATTTTTATTGAGCTTAGTATGCATTTTTAATATTTTCTCAGACTTGAAACAAATACCAGTAGTAGTTTATATTAATACTAGTTGATTGTCTAGCATAAGATGGAATATATGACATATTATTGCAAAGTTATATTTGTAATGTTCACTTACTTATTTCACTATATTTATGAAGAAAACATAGTCGTTCATTTTTCCTTTTGGTTTTACTTAGAACCAACATCCATCTTTCATGTAGTCTGCAACTGAACAGGGGTCTAGACCCGAAATGCATCTTGCAGAATGACTATCAGAAAGATTTAATTTGTCCATCTGAGTGAAGTATGTTCCTGTATGATAAGTCCTTAAAGTATCAATGCACTACATGATTTAGAAACACGTAGTTGTTTCCATTTAATTTTTTGTCTTTAGGCCATGTGGACACAAAAGAGTCTTTTTATCAAGCTCATTGTATCAATAAGTGATCAAGTTTAGAATGGGGCCGCTGGATCATGAAGGATGGGACCTGATGTATCTGGGACAGATCATCCCCAAAAAATTTCTGGTGTTTTCAATCAATTTGGATTCATTCTCAGGTTCCCAGAGCAGTAGTCTGACAGCTTAACTGCTTAGCTTTCCAGCTATCTGTTCATTAGAAGTTTCATTTTGTAATAAAACTATAAAGTAAAGTTTATTTAAAATGACATAAAATAAGGCCTATATTAAAGAATATAGTAAATTGAAGAATATAGTCTATGTTAAGTAATCAGGAAAACTTATACCAATTCTGATAAAATCCAAGTTGAAATAACATTCTCAAATAGACATTTTAGTTGGAAATAATTAATATTCCTACTTTGTAGTTTCTAAGCCAGTAAGAAACACTACCATGTGGTTAATGTTTGCCTAACATTACAGAAAATGATATTGAAAAATTAAAAAAGCATAAAGTATAAAAAGTAAGCAAATGTATTTTATGATGATGATGACAAAGTAATAAATTATATAATACAAATGTATGGTGGAAACAGTTAACATCCACTTTTTAATGACTGATTATAATAAGCAGAAATATTTGGTACTATTTGTTTTGTATTCTGTATGTAGCTTGATACATACAGAATACAAAACAAATAGTAGTACATGATGATATTTTAATGCAAACACTATAATCTGTACATGAATTGAAAAAGAACTGATATTATTGAGGTTTAGCCTACAATTGAATTTCATCAAATTGGATGTATTATGTATTCTATGATTTACTTTTAAATAATAAGCATTTCATGAATAAATATGTTAATTATATAGCTAGATTTAATGTGACAGAAAATGTGTTCAAAACAGAACAGAATGAGTCATATATACACTAAGAGAAGCATGTATGTAGATACGAAAATAATTAAGAAACTTGTGGTCAAATACCTGTCTTAATTTATGTATTTAATTGGATTTGATAGGAGTGGAGAATTTTTCAATAATTTTTAAAATCTTGGTTACTAAATTAGAGTTGTATGTTAATAAATATTTTGTCTTTTTCCACATTTCATTTATGGATTTTTATATATTTGTTTATCTCTTTTCAATATCCTATCACTATGTTTATATAATGTGTCACAGATGATGTAAACTCTCTTTCACTTTATTTTTTCTTACCTCCTTCTCAAATGAAACTTTTTGCGATCTTTTCTGTATTTTCACTATTATAACTAAATCTGATTAATCATTTTGAATTATTCATTTCTAGAAGCAATCTGATTTCCAGTTCTTTATTGAGGCAGAGTGTTAGCAAAGCCTTGTCTATGTGGCTTACAGAATTGTGTTTGTTGTCTAAATCAGTGTTTCTCAAACTTTTTAGTCCACAACTCTCCTTTTGCACTTAAAAATTTCAAAGGACTCCGAAGAATGAGTATGTGTAGAAAAACATCTCGGAGGGAGGGGGTTAATTTAAATTCAGGAGGAGTTAATTTCTTTTGTTTAATCAATCTATCCCATGTTGAAATTTCTCTCCATTGCATGTTGCTTTGCATTGAATTTTCATCAATGTTAAGACTAACAAAATTTAAAAAAAAAAATTATTTCTTTATTTTTCACAAACAAAATAAATATATTGGAAAGTATAAAAACAAAAAATTATATTTCGGAAGTTAATCTAGTCTCAAAACATTCCGATTCAGCACAACACAGTTCTCAGAAAAACAAGTAAAACTTACCAGTCACGATGGGAAAAAAGTCTCGTTCAAATACTGGCGTGAGATAAGCAGAGAGTCAGGGGTAAAACCTTGCTGACCACTTACTCTGCACAGGCTGGTAAAGCCCAACCTCATTGTCATTTCGGATAGCTAGGAGGGCAAAAAGGTGAGTGGGGAGGTGCGTCGGTAAGTCAGCAGGCATCCTTAGATTGACAGGAGACAGGTCTTAACATAACAACAGCATTTATTCTATAACTAAAAGTAGGATATACAGGTTAAATACATGTGGTTAAATAGGCGGTTAAATACAAGTACAAATACTCCTATCGGGAGGAGAGCCAAATAGTTCTATGTTGTTCACGAAATGCGTGCTTGTTCTATTTCTAATGGTTTACAAGTTTCTAACCCCCTAAATACCTCTCTTATGCGTAGCAAAGAGTCGATTCGAACTTTCTTGTATGGAAGGGTCATTGTCGTCGATGTTCTTCCAATGGGTGTCTTCTCCTCTTCTTGGGTCCAGTCTGATGTATGGAAGTCCAGGAGACAGTTTGAGCATGATGTCCTGATATAACTTTCTGTCGAATCGCTCTCCTCGAGTTCTAGCGACTCTTGCTTTTTATCTCCTTAACATGGGAAAAGAGGTCACATGATCGTCAAAAGTTGACACAACAGTGCTGAGTTGGCACTTACATGTCAATTTTCCCATCAGATTCTTATCAAAATGGTGATGATGATCTAATTTCTCACCCGGCGTGTTCTTTCGTCGGATTTGTTACAATTTCCAATAAATTGGAAGTTCCATCAAATGCGTAAATTCGCGGCTTTCACACTGGCATGTCCTTAAGTACCCTCTCATGATCGCACCAGTGCTGCCAGCTAAAAACACATATCAACTAAAATAATATCGGAGTAGCCCAAGACATAGCCAAATATTGCAGTGCTACAGCACTAGTGGAAATTCGAATTTGCCAACTGAAATGCTCTCGATTGATCGGTTTTCGTATAATCAACGCTCTACTATATATCAACTTGCCTACAGATGCAATGCTGCTAGCGAACATCGTTCCAAATGACAACGTTGTTCTATCATAGCTTAGGCAGAGAGTGGAACTCGGGGATTCCCCAATAGCACACAGATTTATGAATATTATATTTAGGCTCGTATTAAAATATTTATATTGTTTTTATTATTTATATGTGCAATTTATTTAAGTAAAAATTATTTTATATATTTTTTATTTCTATTATTTCTAAACATGAATCCATAGTAAATTTATAAAATATTTGAAAAAAAAATTGATCTGGCATCAATTTTTCAGTGACCCCCCCAATATTTTTTGTGACCCCCACTTTGAGAATCACTGGTCTAAATTTATTTGATCAATTTTGACAAAAATTTGCCATTTTCCATTAATTACTACGAAGAATCCAAAAATGAAATAAAAAATGGGGGTCTATGACTTTGTTTTTGAGATATAAAGTCCTAACAGATGCACATGCGACAAAGCAATATTGTGCAAATTGTGTGAGAAAGTTGAGCAATGTCCTAAGGTTGCTAGCATGTCTTCTATGTGATTTATAGAATCGAGTTTATTCTCAAAATTTGATGAGCCAATTTTGATAAAACTTTGCCATTTTCTATTGATTGAAATAAAAGAATTCAGAATGGTAATAAGTGTAAATGTAGAAAATAGGGGTCTATACTTTTATTTTCAATATAATATAAAGTGGGGTCAAAGTGACAATGTCTGTGCTGCTTGAGCATGCCTAACAGAATTTAGGGGCCAAATAAATTAATAAAAAAAGCATTGCATGCACCTGATAGAAAATACATACCAAAAACAAACAGAACCCAAGAACAAAGCAATTGGCATCAACTGCTTTTAGTTTTGTTTGTATTCCTATATATAATGTGACATGTGGGTGAGCTACTGAGAAAGAATACTTCTTGGGAGGTCTCTTATGGGAAACTGGGCCCTATTTAAGTGTTACTAGTGTGAAAAAAAATCTGAAAAACTCCATGTAGCCAGCTTGTTGGCCAGGCATGAACTCATGTCATGACCAATTACCAGTGTTTAGTGGTTTTATCCACTTAGCCACTGGTGGGCATTGGCATCAATTGTTTTGTCTTGGATCACCTCTGTGTGCCTAGCCAGTGCAAGGATTGCCTCTCCCATGACCAGCAGAGGCAAAGATAGTTCTTTCGTGGTGGTGAGTGCAAAGTTTGTCTGTCCACAACGATTAGGTACAAGGATTGCCTTTTCTGTGTCTAACAAATGAAAGTATTGCATCTTTCTTTCTGGCTCCATCTCAATTCTATTGCAATACAACAAAGTTGTGTGATGTTCTAGTAATATATACTACTCTTCTATTTTCTTACTTTTGATTGATAATGACTACACATAAATAAAAAATGTTACCTTTGAATAAATGTAGTTTACTGTAATCAAAAGAAAACATTTTAAATATTTAGAAAATTATAAAAGTGAAACTTTTTAAATATTATATTCATGAATCAGTATAATATAAATGAATAATATCAAAATGATGTCATATGTTAATGAAAGTGATGGAATTTAACTTTTGCATGGTTATGATTAAGTTAAAAATAGTAAAATAGCAATTAAACTTAATGTTTACATAAATTGTGTACATATTTATTTAATTAGTTAAAGTGCAAAAATTTTATTGATTAAACAGCATTTTGAGAAAAACCTATATTAACTATAATTTTACTAATCAGAAACACAATTTTTTTTAAAAGATTTTTTAATACAAAGTTAAATAAGCTCACTTCAATAATTAGTATTTAGAGATTTGTCTTACAATTTATCCATATTACTATGAAAAATTCTTTATATATAAGATTATTTTTTATAAATGATGAGATTTTGTATTACTATCTAATGTTTAATATAAAATCATAGGCACAAAAAACCTTACACACGCTGTTTCTAGCAATCAAATTAATAAGCACAAATGTTTTCGGCCGTTTTGAAAGGCCTTCTTCAGGTGCACTGAGGTCGGCTGGAAAGTCGGATAGCAAATGTTTACGTGACGTCATTGTTTATGAGGGGTTTCCTCTTACAAGAGACGTCACAGCAAAGAAGGTTTAAACGAAACTGACCTTGGAAAATACTTTAAGATTAGCCAAGCTGCGTGAACGATTGTCGAAGATATGCGAATTGTGAAAAGCGCTGCCTGCGTCACTCCTCGATAACCCCCTTAATTAAATAGGCCGGTCCACCCTCTCCTTGTCTGTTTCGTTCTCTAGTGCATTTTCTAAATTTATCAGGTTTCTTTTTCCGCTTTTCACAATTCGCATATCTTCAACAATCGTTCACGCAGCTTGGCTAATCTTAAAGTATTTTCCAAGGTCAGTTTCGTTTAAACCTTCTTTGCTGTGACGTCTCTTGTAAGAGGAAACCCCTCATAAACAATGACGTCACGTAAACATTTGCTATCCGACTTTCCAGCCGACCTCAGTGCACCTGAAGAAGGCCTTTCAAAACAGCCGAAAACGTTTGTGCTTATTAATTTGATTGCTAGAAACAGCGTGTGTAAGGTTTTTTTGTGCCTACGATTTTAAATTAGTTCTAGCTTTGTGTGCAGAGATTAGTTTAATATAAACTTTTTAACTAATTATTACATAATCTGTTCAGTTAATATTAAGATTTATATTTAAAAAAAAATGTTAATATTTCACTTATCTTTTCAAAGAATGAAAACTAGGAAAAATTCTTTAATTGTATTAAATTTTCAAAACAATTTTTTTAGGTAATGGAGGGCAGATTGTCATAAATTCATCTGAAGAATTATTATATGATCCAATATTGCCCCTTGCTGAAAAAATATACAAAAATGCTGATAGTATCTTTCACAAAGAAGATTTAATGAAGGGATATTTAAAATCATCAACTGAAGATACATCACAAATTGAAGGCCAGCTTCAAGAGGTAAATTTTTAATTACTTTACTCTTTTTAATCATTTTACAATGTTTATTGAAATAAAGAATCATTCTATAAATTTTCATTATATTAATGTAAATATTGTTATTAATATATAAATATGTTAATTATATATTTTTTAATTCTTTATAAGAGATATAACCAATACCAATATATCAGTGTATCAGAATATTTCTGATATATTGATACTGTGACATTTTTTTTATATGTATCTTTCACATTGTTTTGCCATGGCAGGCATTCAAACATGACAATGGACATACTGTGCTGTAAAGCTAAC
Source organism: Centruroides vittatus (assembly GCF_030686945.1). Taxonomy (NCBI): domain Eukaryota; kingdom Metazoa; phylum Arthropoda; class Arachnida; order Scorpiones; family Buthidae; genus Centruroides; species Centruroides vittatus. The sequence continues at coordinate 487,878 of NW_027120744.1, forward strand.
ATAAAGTAGATAGTACATTCTCTCTGCGTGAGATTTTGCTATGGATGACCATATTACATATGATTGTTGCCACTTTTGGCAAGTGCCAAATTGGTAGGGAGCACTGCTTTGCGGGAGATCAGATTTTTATACAACAAAAGTACCTTCGGTTTGTTCTATGATTAGTTAAAATTTGTCATGACTAAAGAGCCTATGTTATCCATCTGGTTAGTTGTCTTTTTAGACTCTATAGTTGCTCATGCAAAATCAGATGATTATTCTTAAGATATACTGCTTATGGTAATATGCATCAATATTTTGTGCTTAAATTTGTATATATAACTGTGAGTTGTTATTTTAATGTTTAGATTAGTTTTCTTTATTTTATTCTGGTTCCAGAAATGCTTTGTGTTGCTACAAATGCAAATAATTTTTTCTCTCGAAAGTGACATAAAATTTTTGTGTAAGTAACGAATGAGATATTAATAAATTTTTATTTGTTTTATAAACTAAAATCAGTTTTTTAATATAATTAATAAAGATTTTCTTTGAAAAGTACAGATCCAGATATCATAACAGAATATGCTTAGTGCACAAATCTTATTTTAAGTATCTCAGTTTCAACAGGTTTTGACCAGTTGCAGAGCAAGCTGTTGTGCTTTTGCTTATTCTATTTGTATAAAAAAAAAACTTTGAAGACCCAGAAACATTTTAGCAATGGACAGGCAACATACAAGTAATGTCACCAAGTTTAGCAATATTTCAAGACAGTTGGTGATTTGGCAATAATTTTTTCAATCTAGCAGTTTTCCTATACAATTATAAATTTATGTAAGGTGTGTTTGAATTTTTTTTCTGAAAAACAGAGTCGAAGTTAGGTCTAGGCAAACCAGATAATTACAGCTGCCCATTTTGTTCACTAACTATTTAAGTTAGTGAACAAAATGAATATTCTCTCTAAACCAATGAGCTTTCAGGCTTTCATTACTGACACTTGTTGAGTATGGGTAAAAGAAAGTATTAGAATAGGTTGGAAAATTATTAGTATTGGATCATATTGGCAGAATTCAGTATTGTATCATCTCTCTGCTTTATACATTTTATTGAAGTACAATAAGAAAATCTTATCAGAGTTTTAATACTACGCTAATTTTTAAAAAAATTTACTTTTGATATGGCAAACATGCTTAAAAACAATATCAGTTTAATTTTGAATTATTATCAAAACAAACATTTATTAAACTTAACTTGTTTTGTATGAATTTAAAAAATTTATTAAATTTATTAAAAATTTATTAAGTAAATATACAAGTTAAGCATTAAATTCATGTTTACAAATTGTTATGTGATTATACCTATATTGGCTATGTTTCTATAATGTGCATTTTATTAAAAATATCTTTTTGTGTATTTATTCTTTATATACATTTAAACATTTTTAGGTTAAATTTTGATGTATAAAATAGCCTATCATTTTGATAGTCATCTTTTATATATTAAGGACATCATATTAATTTACATAAAAATTTTATGAATTGATAAAATGTTACAATACAGTTGTGCCTTGTATTTTAAATTTAATTCCTTCCACATGGTCATTTGAACTTTGAATTGTTCAGTCTGAATCAATTTTTCCCAATAGAAATAATGGAAAGTGAATTAATCTCTTCCCTGACCCTAAACAATACCCATTTCAATAAACTTAAAACAACAAATTCACATAATTTAAGGAAAATTAAATGCACTAAATAATAAATTAAAGCATGAAAACAATATTTGAAATACATACATACTGTATAATAAAGTGAAAATTGCATTTGTTGGTTGCACACTGTTGACTTTGGCATCTTAAACATGCCTGTCAGATCTGCCACACTTGTACTGCTTTCATGTTTTGTGATAAGTTCCTTTTTCATCTTAATTGTTGATATTATAACCTTCTTTTTAGACTTTGTTGCCTCCACACACTTTTTAGATGTCATGGTTAATAAGTAAAGGTTATATTGGGTTGAACAGAGTTTTTTTTTGTATTTTCTAACAACTGTCATAATTAAATTACACATCTATGTTAAGTAATAACAGTTTTGAAATTTAACACATTATTGCTAATATGAGATTTTATTCTTTGTTTAGAAATTTATTTTAAACATTTTACTTTCAAATTTTGTTGAATAAAATCAATTTGAAATGTTTCCAGATAAAAAGCATATCAGGCATATTATACTTTGAGTTTTGGAAATGATATAATACCATACAAACAGTAAAAAAAGAAATTCATAATGTGTATGGGGAAGATACTCCTAAACTTTGCCATGTCAAATGTGGTTTAAAAAGTTCCATTCAGGAAATTTTTAACTCGGGATATAAAACATATGAGCCATCCAAAAGTTGTGACAAAGAAAAATTTCAGGTAGAAATTAAAGATTGATGAATAACATGCAATATTAATAGTCACATCACTTCCTTTCTATTTGAAATTTTAAATTTATTTAAGATGGTGATGAGATCAGATAACATACATCATAAATACACCTATTGGTATAATACATAATAACAATGCTTAGTTTTATCTAATATTAAGCATCATAAAGATATTTGGGTAGTTCCTGACATATGACTTCATTTTATAATATAAAAAAAAAACCACATTATGTATTTTATAGTTAAAATCTTATTTTCTGTTTTTACAATTTAATTTTTAAATTAATATAATTTTTACTTTGTTAATTGTTTTTTTTAATCAATACAAATTTTTAAATTATAGGAGTTTGCTATATTAGTAAGAGACATTTATGCATTTTATCCATTACTTATAAAATATGCAGATTTACAAAGGTAAGTAAAGCTATTTTTATATTCTTTGTTATATATTTCTTTTTGTTATATTTATGATAATTAACATTTAATTTTCCATTGTTAGAATAATTAATTAATTAAATTGAATGATTTCACATTACAGCTGAGAATAATCTATTCTACCCAGCTCCTAATTTTAATTTAATCTAAAAACACCTTACCACTGAGGTATTTAAATTTCAAAACATAGAGCTGAAAAACATTTGTAAAGAAATTTAAATACCCCATTGTAAAGTGTTTTTATATTTAATTACAGCTCAGATTGATATTCTTGCATTAATATATCTATTGTATTAATAATTGGCTGTAGTCCTCAAAATTATAACAACAGTCTTCATTTTTTCCTGTTTCCTTAGTTTGATTGTCTTGTAGATTGATATTTTATAAAATAGAAAAGCTAGATAATGATATATTATGATGTATCATTGTCAGAACCAGATTTAATTCTTTTGCTGCTTTGTCAGAAAAGGTGGCATTTTAGCCTGGTTTTACACCCAGGCTAGAACGCCACCTTTTCTCGCATAGACATATATGCTTTCAACACTAATTTGGAATTTAATTGCAGAATATTATATGAAAGTGACACATTTTACTAAATGGTACATTTTGTTTTTAATTAAAAATTACATTATGCTTTTTGATGTATATTTATGTAATAAGTGGTCAAAGCTATCTATCTGATGTAATTAGGTAATTTAAATCATTATTTATTAATGTAGATGACTTAATAATTAATTATAAATATTGAAGTATTTGGAATTATTTATTTTTATTGTAAAATTTTTATACTATGCCTACCAATTTTTCTGCCCCTCAAAATCTGCTGCTCTAGGCCCAGGCCTACTGTCCTATTTAGAAATCTGGCCCTGATCATTGTCTACTTTTTAAAATTATAAAATCTTAATGAGTGTGTGTAAACTGAAGAATGTTCTAATAATAAAATTCAAAATGCATATCTTAACATTCAAAATAAAATTTTCAGTCATCTAATATGATATTCTTTTAAAAATGAAAAAAATTCATTTGTGCTAAAATATTAATGTCACTATGAAGAATATGTATATAAATTTTGAATCATTTTCAATTTTTTAAAAGTTTGAGATTATTTTTAATGATTTCTTAGTGTTCCATTTTGATAATTTAACGTTTTAAAAGATTTTTATAAAGATAGATTAGATAAGCTCTAATAAAATTGTTTTATAGATTAACAAAATATTTTTTACAGAACTAGATTAACAAAAGTTTTTTATGGAATTTATATATGTAAATATTGATATGTTTAATATTTAATATTTTTCCTAAAAGTTTGGTTACCAATAAATATTAAATATAAAAATTTGAAAATATTTAAGCAAACTATTTTGTTTGAGGTCTACATTACAACTATGTTTGATCATACTAAAACTGTGATGTAGAACTTGTAAATATAAACATAAAATTAATATTAAAATGATATAAGTTCTGGAAAGATATAGTAAAGTTGTTTTCTCTTATTTGGAAATTGATATGAATGATATCATTGATTTATAAATAAATTGGAATGAAAAATGTTTTTATCAAATAATATCAAATAATTAATTAAATTTTATTTCTTTTTAAGGAATCATTGGCTAAAACATAATGTTAAAGAAGCTGAACAGTTATACAATTATGTTGCCCATATTTTTAATGTGTGGTCCAAATCACAAGTAAATATAATTTTTATATTTAGCCAAATATATATATCTATAATTGTCAATGACATTCAAATGATGTATTTTATATCTGCTTTATTTTACTTTTAAATAGTTTAAATTTTTTTTTAGATCAATTTCTAAATTCAACATTTATAAAATGAAACATTTGCTTAAAAATTATTGTATTTACTTAGGTAACAATCAATATTAATATTGCTAAATTTCACAAATTATTTCAGTTTTTACGTAGAGAAGAACAAAACTATATCTCTCAACATGAAATTGATAACATGGCATTAATAATGCCTGCTGCAGGTCGAGGCAGAGCAACAGTGCAAGCTGTTGAAACTGCAGGAACTGCTAAAAAAGTAAGCATAAATTTCATAGTTTTTAATTTATTTGCATGATTTTTTTTATTTTTGTTCTTATTTAACTATGTTATAAAGCTAATAAACTATAAAGTCAATCACTACATATGCTATTAGATGTGAATGGCTTCAAATGTATAATTTTATGATATTTCTTTCTAAAATATGAACATAAAATACATAAAAATTCCCTTAATTAAAAATTATCTGGAATGATTAAACTAGAATTTATTGTAACTTTAAAGAAATTTTATTCATAAATTAAAAAATAATTAACAAAGTATCAGGTGACAAAGGAGTTTGGAAATAGAGATTTAATTTTTTTCCCATAGGAATAAATATATTGAACATATTTTCTTGAAAATTTATTATTTTACATATTATAAATTTTAAAAGTATTATAAAATTTAGAATTCTATATTTTACATTAAATATTAATATTGAAAATTATGATTAATTAATAGGCAAAGAAAAAACGTGATGGCAAACGTGACAAAGAAAAGGAATTAGCTGCCAGTCTAATGGTCGCTTGTTTAAAGCGTTTACTTCCAATTGGATTGAATTTATTTGCTGGTAGAGAACAAGAATTAGTTCAACATGCAAAGGAAAAATATTTAAAAGTAAATATGATAATAATATAATGTTACTAAATATAAACATATTTTAAAAAATATAAATTTTATATATAGATTACAAAAAACAGCTAAATATTAAATTATCATTATTAATTGATAATTTTTTTAATAAACATTTTAATGATAGTCTACCATTTATGAAAGAAATTAAAGCTACAGTAATTTTATGCCATTTAAATTATAACTTAAACAATTTATAATGTCTGTAGTTACATCAAATATTTGTTGAAAATTATTTTATAAATCTCATGATTACTATCTTCAAATATTAAATAAGACAAAATATGATAATAAAATTATTCAAGGAACATATAGCACATAAAATTATCCAAGGTGAACAAATGTAAATTATGAATGCTTTTGTTTTAGCAGTTACAACATTACTTTAATCTAGAATATAATCTTATATTCTAACTTGTGATGATAATATAATTATTATAAAAAAGCACTAAAACCTTTATTTTCTTCTATTTATAAAAGTAATTTTTTAAAAACATTTTGCTTTATTTAATATTTTGAGATAATAGTTGTGAGACTTGTGTAATTTTGAAAATTGTGTATTTAAAAATTGTAGATTCTGCTTAATAAGACCATCAATTAATTGGGAAAATCATTTATTTGAGACAACTCTTTAAGACCAAAAATAAATCAAGAATATAATCAGAATTTTTTGTTTATTTGACACAACATACTGTTTAATTGGAACAGTAACTGCTAAATGATGTGTGGCAAGATGGTCATCACTAAGTAAATTAATGCCAATTCACTCAATAATGAACACATGCAATTTACGAATGTAGTGACCTATGGTATAGTGATACTGCTTGCAATAACTGCAAGGTGACATGCTTGTGATCACTGTAGATGTATAACATTTAGGCTAACTCATAATAAAGAATATCATCATCAGTGTAGTAAGTTATCTTTATTTTTGAAACTGATTTTGTTAAAATTTTAGGGCACTGCAAACTCACCATGAAGAAATTTGACACTAGCAAACAGAATTGCTTTATTTGAACAAATCATATTCAATACAAAATTATTTTTATTGTAAAAATTCTTATAGGTTTCATCAGTTGTGATATTTTTCAAAAAAGAATTATGAACACAAACTTAAGCATGCAAAATTTTACAAGAAAATCTTTCAAAGTAAATATTATGATATTTAGTAATTAATTTCTTTTTATTTAATTCATTATACAAATTACAGCAGAGTCTGCATAAGTCGTCATAGGTATAACTCGATACCGTCGGTTATACCTATGACTTTAAGTAGTCAGTTTTCTGTGGTCTCAGCCAACTTACATAAGCATTAATGTTAAAAAACTCTGGCTTACTCAACACCGTTTAACTCATCACTGCTGGATAATTTGACATACCTTAGCTGTCCCACACTCATTTAGATGTCTGGTAAGTCAACTCCCCTCCTGATAAATGAGTTTACACCGCATAGTTTACTGTGCGGTTTGAACTCATTTTTTTCAGGAGGGGAGTTGACTTATTTATTAATATATAAATATTAATAAAAATGCCTTAACACTTTATGTATTTTTATATATAAAATAATAACAGATAAATAAAAAGAAAATATATAATTTATATCAACGTCACAGCAGAAGCTGATTTTGCATTTTCTCACATCATGCATTATTTGTAGCTTGTGTTTCACATTTCTGTTAGAAATAAGTGTCCGAAAGCTAACAACGCTTATGCTGGAAGAAAAAATAGGAAATTAAGAAATTTTTTCTTGAGTCGCAGCTGTCTCAAACATCAGAGAAAGTTGCCATACAAAAATGTGGAAGATGCTCTGGTATGTTGGCTAAAGCAAATTCATTCATTGAATCTTCCTGTTTCAGGACTGATACTGAAACAAAAGGCAATGGAAAATTGCTGGGGTATTTGGAGTAGAAACCAACTTTAGTGTCAGTGATGGATGGTCAGAGAAGTACAGTCCCGACCAAAATGATCGACTATAAGTCGATCGATTGCGCAGCTGTGGAAATTGATCACTTGTTACTCCAGGACGTTCTATCTCTTAGCAAAGGCGTTTCAGGTGGACTGATCCGATTTGAGCCGTAATAGGGGTGAGGAAATCGAGCCGGAGGGACTTAAGCGTGCAGTCAAGCGCTCTGCAGGTTGACAAGACTAATCGCTCATCGCTTGCCTAAAACTGCATGTGTAGCATCAGGCCTTTTTTCTTTTAAAATTGTAAATTTGCCGCCACTGATCATCAGAAATATGATTTTATCCGTTATCTTTATAATTTTCTTTCTGTATAATGTTTTATTTACATTTATTTTCCTGTAATTTGAGACGATACAGCTTTAAAATAAACAGATCAGGTCTCAATTGCCAATAGATTATCTCAACTTTCACCGATTGTCGTCGGTTCCTTTGTAATCGAGAGGAATAGGACCCTGTGTCAATTTTCACTGTTAAGTGTTAATTGTTTTTGCGGTAATCTGAGTAGAGGGGAGAAGTTACTTAATAAACCGCCAAGTGTTTTATTACTGTTTAAACAACTGCTCCCCAATTGTTATTTTTAGTAATAGGAGAGGGGTAGATCGTGTGTCAAGGTCAGTTAAAGTTTATTACTTTCGCAACAGAGTGTCATCTGAGCTGCCACCCACTCCCCATCCTAAATGACAACAACGTGCTAAGTGTTTTATTAGTATGTAAACAAACTCCTTTCCCTGTCAGAAGTGGGTCAAATGTCAAGTTTACTATTTAATAGTATTGAACAGAATGTTGTCCTTGATATTTAACTATCATTTTGTCAGAACTCTTTATTTTGAATACTTTTCTTATAATTTATTTCCGCTTCGGTTATAAAATTGTTTTTATCATGTTTTAAATCCGTGCGTTTTATAATACACTTATATAAAGTTACGAATTAAAATTATAAAACAACGAAATGTGCATTGCAATTTTAATTCGTAACTTTATATAAGTGTATTATAAAACGCGCGGATTTAAAACATGATAAAAACAATTTTATAACCGAAGCGGAAATAAATTATAAGAAAAGTATTCAAAATAAAGAGTTCTGACAAAATGATAGTTAAATATCAAGGACAACATTCTGTTCAATACTATTAAATAGTAAACTTGACATTTGACCCACTTCTGACAGGGAAAGGAGTTTGTTTACATACTAATAAAACACTTAGCACGTTGTTGTCATTTAGGATGGGGAGTGGGTGGCAGCTCAGATGACACTCTGTTGCGAAAGTAATAAACTTTAACTGACCTTGACACACGATCTACCCCTCTCCTATTACTAAAAATAACAACTGGGGAGCAGTTGTTTAAACAGTAATAAAACACTTGGCGGTTTATTAAGTAACTTCTCCCCTCTACTCAGATTACCGCAAAAACAATTAACACTTAACAGTGAAAATTGACACAGGGTCCTATTCCTCTCGATTACAAAGGAACCGACGACAATCGGTGAAAGTTGAGATAATCTATTGGCAATTGAGACCTGATCTGTTTATTTTAAAGCTGTATCGTCTCAAATTACAGGAAAATAAACCTAAATAAAACATTATACAGAAAGAAAATTATAAAGATAACGGATAAAATCATATTTCTGATGATCAGTGGCGGCAAATTTACAATTTTAAAAGAAAAAAGGCTGATACTACACATGCAGTTTTAGGCAAGCGATGAGCGATTAGTCTTGTCAACCTGCAGAGCGCTTGACTGCACGCTTAAGTCCCTCCGGCTCGATTTCCTCACCCCTATTACGGCTCAAATCGGACCAGTCCACCTGAAACGCCTTTGCTAAGAGATAGAATGTCCTGGAGTAACAAGTGATCAATTTCCACAGCTGCGCAATCGATCGACTTATAGTCAATCATTTTGGTCGGGACTGTACATTGCACAACTGTATTTTCCTAATTGATAGTTTTGTGGTTTTTTTCAACTTCACTTTAATTGTCATATCGGATAACTCGACACATTTTCACTTCCTCTTGGGGTGTCGACTTATGCAGACTCAACTGTATATGTTTTATGTTTATATATAATAAATGTAATTTTAGCAAAAAAGCCTAGAAGTAGCAAAATGTTAAATATCAGTCATTGCCAACAGTCAGAGCTATTCTGGAGTGCCAAAATTTACAGTTGTGTATGTAATACAATAGCAAGATAAACTGCAAGAGAAACATGTTATGCTATAAATGTTCCAGGGAACATTTGAAAAAGTGGAAACATGAAAGCAAGGACCCAGACATTGAGAAAACTCTCAAACAATAACTGTTAATTGTAACTGGAGAAGCATACATGTCAGTGGCCCAGTGCCAATGAAAACTCTGTCAAAGGAGCTAACTAAAATGCTGAATTACAAATGTTTCAATGTAACAGATGATTAATTGTCTCAATAAAAATCTAGATATAGCCTTAGATTTAAGAATACACATGACTAGAAAGAAAATGTTAATGCTTTAAGTACTAAACAATGGAAATCCATAAAAATACCCTACTACAAAAATATTGTGTACGTTGGGATCTGCACAAACTTTCTGTTACTTTTTGTCAACCATGTAGCACATTTTCATTAGATTCTTTAGAAAACATCAATCTAGTATTTTTGTCTTTCAATGCCATATCCTTTTGCAGTCAATGGGCAAGAAATAATAAAAAAATTTAGAGATTTTATTACAGAAGATTGTTACTATAAATCTCAAAGCAATTGAACAATTAATGTTTCATATATATGTTACAGTAAAAGTGATTCATCTGGTTATTATGCATAATCACCAATGATTTCAGTAAATGTGATAAATTTCTTTCATATATCATGAATTAATCATATTTACTGGTGATTATGCATACTTGGCAGTTCATAGTGATAAATAAGATAAATTGTACTAATTTTAAGTCCAAATTATCCATAATTGCCAGTTTAGGATGGTAAATTTGATAAATAATGCATTCTCATTGAGTAATTCTTGGTTAGAGAGTAACCATACCCAGCACTGGACTGAGGATTACGATTTATGCATCTTATGAAGAATAGATCCTATCATCAAGGCATTAAGTGTAGTCCTGATGAAGCCATGTTTGGTTGTTTGGTTCACCTTTAAAAGTTGGTGTGAAGACATCATTCCTTCCTAATGATGCTGTAGCAGATGTTCACATCAAAGAGGAGCTATGAGGAATAATTGAATCACTAGATCAATTAGAAGGATCCAATAAAAATATTTCAGAAAAAGTATTGAAAATGAACAGCCATCAATCAATCAACCCTATGTGACTATCCTTGATTCATCAACCAAACAAGAAGTGAGTGAGTGCAAAGGCAGGTTTTGAAGCTCAAGTGAAGTAAATGAAGAAATTATCAGAGCTGAAGTTGCAGTAGACAAAGTAGGAGTTACAGGAAAGCTAAGAATAACAGATATGGACAGGGCAAGAGACAGTTTGCAGAATATATTGGCAGTAATATTAGCTACTGAAAATGATGAGTACTATCACTTGGGAACAAAAGAGAGATATCTTTTACAATTGTATACTAGAAACCAGTTTGTGTTATGTGACAAACAATTTCTTACAGAAGAGAATACAGTAGACCCCCCTATAACACGGGTTCATATAACACGGATTCGTATAACACGGCAAAAAAATTGCAATCGTGTTCGTATAACACTCAAACTGGTATAAGACTCGTATAGAGATCGTAAAGAGACTCGTATAACATGGTAAAATGTCATTGCCGACTCATGTCGTGACAGGATTGGTCGAATCTGGACCAATAGCTGATATTGTACAAACCGTTGAGTTTTAATGAGCACTGGACCTAATAAAAAACATTTATTATTCAATGGCCATAAAAATTATATTTTTATTAATGATTCTCCAAAGTTAAGTTATTTTTCTGCAAAAAATTCGCTGATTAGGAAACATGTGCCCGCTATTCGATGATCTGCTCCACAACGAAAACAAGCTTAAGCAATGGCGTCATCGAACAGTGCACACACGGTAAGTAATTCTACAATTTTTTGTTTATAGCATAATTTATGTGGATTAGTCCCAAAAAATTATACGTGATTTGGAAATGTTGAGTTAAATTTGTCTAGAATTGATTAATTTTATGGAAGAAAACCTTTCAAACAGCCATAGCCCCTAAACTGCACCGTGTGCCGGGCTGTGATTGGCTCATGTATTTAAGTGACTCATACAACATGGATTCATGTAACATGGAACATATCTACCATGTTATGGGGGGGTCTACTGTATATTAAATATCACTCTTTCTCTTAGGGAGTGCACAAGAAAAACTCCAATTTCAGAAGGTGAGATATCAAAGGTGCTCATGTAAAAGAAAGTGTAATCCATCCAAATTCAGATGTAAAGAAAATGAAAAATTATGTAATTCGAAATGTCATGATAGTTTGCTATACTTTTTCTAAACAAATTTTTTGGTATTTTTTACAATAATTTTAATATTACACTGAAGCAGATTTTTTTTAGTTTTCTTATATTCATTAAATTATTCTAATATTAATAAAATGGAAAAAGCATTTTTGCTTTTTAAAAGCAAATTTAATTTTATTAAAGTTGTTTAAATTTATAAGTTACTTTATTAAAACAACAAAAAGTAAGAAATTTTAAGATATTTATGGAATTTATGAACTGAATTTTAGAAATTATGCAAAAATCACTATAAAAGTAACATATTTAGCAATATCCATCAAACTTACTAAACTCATTTCAGAATTACACATAATTACCAATAAAAGTGAGAAATTTAGTGAAATTTATCAAACTCACCAAGATGATTGGTGATAATGCATAACAACCAGCCATTATTAATTACCTGTTAATCACTTTTACTATAACATGTACTATAGCATAAATATTTGTTATAATCTGTACCATTTATCTAGAATTTACTTAATTATTTTTATTTCTCAATAAATAGTAGTTTATTTTATATATTTTTAATACTTTAAGTTAACTTCACATAATTGTGATAATCACTTAATTGGACCAAAGTGTTCTAGTCGTGATGTGTTTTAATTAACCAGAATTTACTGTATTTTTATTTGGTATGAAATGTGCATAAAGAGAAATAAGATATGCAGTATTATTTGTGATATTACATTATATTTAATTTTATAATTTAATTTACAGAAGCAACAAGAATCAGATATACTTGATTACATAAGCCTTCAGTTGACTCTTCCAGATAAGGTAATATCACTTTTACTATTAATTTTTACTCAAATTATATTTTAAAAATGTAAAAAAATATATCATATATTAGGATTGTCCAACTTGCAGTCTGACCTTGGTAGATAATTGGCCAATGTCATTTTATTTGATAATTGAGAAATTTTCATTAAACTCTTCCATGCATGATTTACCACAATCAATTTTTCTGTATTCAAAAGTATTGTATCCAAATTTGAGAAATTTTATTCTAAACATTTTTTCAATATTTGGTAATACTAACTTATGTGGATGTAAATTTCAACAATGAAAATATTAAAATGTAAATAGAAAATAGGTTATCTGAAGATTTATTGAAGTAAACACTACAACTTTTCACTAAATAAATAGAAATTGTCTTTGATACTGCTAAGATTTAAAGTCAATTTCTAAGCAGTATGCTAATTTATTAAAATTAGCATACTGCTCAGTATTCTCATTAAAACGTTGTTTACTTATACTATGTTATTTAATTAAAAAATAAAAATGTTTTATTTTTTTTATACTCAGAAAAATATTTCTCTAGTCTGTGACTAACTATTGATAGAAAATACAATTTAGCTGTTGAACTGGAAAAGGTTGGACTATTCTGTTATATATAATTAAATTATGAGCTGAAAATCAAAAGTTTCATTTATTTAGAAGAAAATAATAATTTTTCAAGAAAAATTTTTTCATCACTTTCAAACAAAAACTCATATACTAATAGTTTTCTATGTGGAAAAACTTTACTATCAAGCTTTCTGATAAAAATTTTTAAAATCTTTTTCAGAGACATTATGTAATTAATTTTAATTAAAAGTTTTATTTAGTAAAGTTTTGTTCTGTTAAATGATTTATTTATTTGAAACAAATTTGGTTGAAAATCCTAAGGACAAAGATTTTTCAACTTTATAGACTTTCTTGGACTATGTAATCTTCTTAGAACATAATAAAAACTTTTAATATATAATATGTGCAAAATTTATGTTATATTTATATATAATTCATATTTTATTTTTCTTAGATTGATCCTAGTGATGATATGAGTTGGCAACACTATTTATATAGTAAATTAGGAACAAGAAGAGAAGGTACAGCAGCAGTATTACCCACTCAATTGGTTGAGAGTATTGTTGATATGGCAAAAGTTCTTTATGGACTTCATATGGTATTTATAGTTTTACTAATTTAAATAAATTTGTATTTCTTTTGATTAAAATTCTAAAAATCATATTGTTTTTAAGCAATAATTGTAATATTACTTTTTTAGAATTTTTATATCATTTTAGAGTTAGATAACAATTCCATCTTTTTGCAACTTATTTTTTTCCAAACTTATCTCAAAAATTTAATTCTCAAAAATGTGTTCAGAGATGACTTAAACTTTAACATTAAATTTAATTAAATCTAATAGGTTATCCCTGTACTGTTATCAAAAATTATTCACAAAAACATACAAATAATTCATTTACTTCTTTTAATTATAATATAAAATATTTTAGAAACCTATTGCCACTCTTTGTTCTAAACTTAGAAAATTGAAATCTTGTTTATTTTTGTAGTAAAAGTAGAACTTTAATTGAATTGCTTACTAAAATTTATTTCAGTTACATAAAGATGGATTCTGTTATGCCTTATATACATTATGGCTTGAAAGAATAATTATTGAAATTGTAATTTTTCTGGATAAAGGTGTAATGGTTCACATTTAATCCATAGGCCTAATAATTTATAAGTTACAAAGAGAAAACTTTATTTTCTGTATCATAAAAGAATAAAACTACTTTTATCTCTGATGATAAAATAACATGATTTTCATTTATAATTAGATTTTATAAATATATTAATAAAGTACAATAATATTCAGATAGAAAAAATTGGTCAATGAAATAGTGGCAAAATTGGTTATTCAACAATATAAATATTGACACAGTATTTGTTTAGGACATCGATTTCATTCAATATTTAACAAACTTTACATTAATATTCATTGCCAAGTTGTCTTCTATTTTAAACCTATTCATTAGTTATAACTAATGAATTATATCTGTTGAGCCTGTATATTTGCATTAGTATTGTATACTAAAAATGTTCCATATTTTCATTTTAAAAATTTGTTCATTAAATTTAAATTCTTGATATACTCGATTAGTCTTGCAAACTAGTAGAAGTAGTTTCTTTTAGAATAATATTTATAGCATTTAAATTTAATCTAAAGCTGTATTACTTTCTTCAAACTATATTTTGTAATGTTAGAAGAATAAGTTATCTTAATTTAATTGGAACTGGTGTATTTGTTTTAAATTATTTCAAAGTATTAATATTATATATTATAAAACCAGGGACGAATTCTCTGGGCTTGCTTAGCATGCGCTGCATGCTTAAGAGAAAGTTTTGACTGTCAATATACTTTTTATATGAGAACAAATATGCCAACAATAATTTATTCTAACATGTAAAATCTTTCTTTTATCATTTGTGTTTGCTTTTACATTGACAGCTAGCGGCTAGCCATTTTAAGTCACTGCCATGCTTGTGGGGACTTGATCACTTGCTTGTGTGGAAGTTTGCCGCAGCAAACAAGTGTGCACGCATGACATCATTTGAAGCATTTAACACAGCCAGATTGTATCGAAACTGCTTGCTCGCGGTACCCAGTCAGCATACATGTATTGTGTACAGGGGCAGATCTACATAGAGATTAATAGGGCTTAACCCGCCCTGTCGGCCCCATTGTAAATTCCCAGTAGTCCAAGACTAAGGGCAATTTGCTTTATAACAAAAGAAAAACGGCTAAACTACAATACTAAACGCGTGAAGGCAAAATTACAAGGTTTTCTTGATGTAATTTTTTTTTACAACAAAATTCTATCGATCTTCCTGGTTAAACACAAAACTAATCACTGCACCCGGTACAATCCGACTAATACAACAGTCCTGATGTAGTTCGTAAGTGAAAGGTCACCTCCAAAATGTCGATGCAAACGGATAAAAAAAAATATAAATAAAGTTCTACACACTTCCCTTTTGACTTGCCTGTCCACTGCTCTCCTGACGAATCGCACAACTCCAAAAAGGGATGAGAACAAAGGGGGAACACCTTAAATACACCTCCACAGTGGCTCCCCCTACCGTGGAACATAACCGTTACAAACAAAAAAAAATAAATACTAATCAACATGGTGTTGTAACACCACATATCTCCCCCAGAAGAATCATTTACCATTATGAAGACGCCAAAAGTCAATTTTTCTTTCTCTTAGGTTATATGGTCTCGCCTCAGTTTTAGTAAGAGTTTCACCAGGGTTATTAGAGCATTGATTTGCTGTTAAACTTTTTGCTTCCCATTCACCTGTTCTTCGAATTACGGGAATGTCAGGCAGTTCACTTCCATCCTCGAGGTCGTCCTCCTCGAAGATATTATTTTGTCTATTTTTACTATGGTTCAAATTTCTGTTATTACTCTGTGGGTACCCGTAACACAGTTTTAATCGGTCAACATGAACGGTGTCTTTATCTTTGTGATTACAACCTTCTATTTCATAAGTAGTCGGACCCCGGACGGAAACTATTCTGAAGGGCCCTTTATACTTTGCTCCAAACTTGTTACGCTTCACGCCCTTATTTAGTAACCAAACGCGCTGACCAACCATAAATGTTCTACATTTCCGGTTACGATTTCTATAGCTCCTACTTTTCTTATTAAAATCTTCTGAAAACTTCGATGCATTTTCTCTCAAAACTCGTAATTTGGACATTAGGTATTCTCTATGGTCGTCAAGATCTCTATTTACATCTTCATAATTAATGTCAGGAAGACGGGGGTCAAAACCGTAAAGGAGAAATGCGGGAGAATCGTCGACAGCAGAGTGAGGAGAAGAGTTATAAGCATAGGCAGCGGGATATACTAACTCGTCCCAATCAGCACCGTTATGTTCAGAGGTTTTTGATATGATTTCGATTATCGACTTATTCACCCTCTCGCATACACCATTAGCACAAGGCCGGTATGCAGTGGTGATATTTCTATTAATTTTTAACCACTTACAAACATCCGAGAATAGAGAGGATGTGAAATTCGTACCCCTGTCGGATATTATAGTGTTAGGAACTCCATACCTACACATAATTTTATCGAATACTGCGTCACTCACAGTCAAGGCAGTTTGGTCCTTTAGCGGGCATACTTCTACGAATCTAGTGAAAATATCAATCATCACTAGCAAGAATTTGTTTCCTTTTTTTGTGCAGTTCAGTGGACCTACAATGTCTAGCGCTACCTTCAAAAAGGGAGAAGTAGCAGTCTCATTGGGTTGATAAGGAGCCTGACCCTTATGCATGTTATAACGTTGGCAGGTTTGACAATTTTGTATCACGTCTGCTACCTTTCGTCTTAGGTTTAATATATAGTAATGCCTTTCAATCATTTTGATCGTTTTGTTAATACCTCTATGACCAATGAGGTTATTCTGGTGAAAAGCCCTTATAATATCATTGGTAAGCCCCTTTCCTACACACACCAGGTTCACTTGTTGGTCACGGGTACTATTATGAACAACACGAAACAAGCAATTGTTTACCAATTCAAACCCCAGGGCTTTCCGCTGTTGAGTGAAGTCTCCCTTATCCTTTCTCACCAAGTCACGTTTGATAGGACCAAAATAGTCGTCGTCGTCTTGTGATCTAATGATATCATCTCTGTCAGGAAATTCCCACCTAACTACGTTGATGTTATTGCATTCCTTACGTCTAGAAACACGGGACAGCAGGTCAGCCACTTTATTCTCACTCCCTTTAATATGTCTTACTTCGACGTCGAAATCGCTTACTTCCATGGCCCACCTCATCAAACGCTTGTTTCCATTATTTAAGTTGTTAAGAAAAACCAAGGGTTTATGGTCAGAAAGAATGACAACCTTTTGACCAAGGATTAGATATTTAAAATGCCTAAGGGCAAGGACGATTGCTAGACATTCCTTCTCTATCGTTGAATATTTTAACTCGGCGCCTTGGAACTTCTTACTAAAATAGCCTATGGGAACAAAGCTCATTCCTCTCTTCTGTTCTAACACAGCGGCGGCAGCCTTATCAGACGCATCAGTGTGAATGTAAAAAGGGTGGGTGAAGTCAGGATGGGATAAGAGTGGAGGTTTGGATAAGGCCTCCTTCAAGCCTTCGAAGCTACTTCGGCAACTTTCATTCCAACAAAACTTTTTGTTCCTCTTTGTTAAGTCGATTAGAGGAGCTGCCATTTCATAGAAATTGGGAATAAACTCCCTAAAGAATCCCACAGATCCGAGGAAGCTACGTACACCTTTAGTGTTTTTAGGAGGGTCCATTGTCTTGATCGGATTGATATTCTCAGGATCAGGCCTGATTCCTCTGGAGTCAATTACATGCCCTAGATAACAAATTTCTTTAGCTAAGATCTTACATTTTTTTGGATTCAATTTCAAATCAGCTTCGTGGATTAATTTAAGAACGTCCTTGAGTAAGATTAAATGTTCTTCTAATGTGGGAGAAAACAGAACAACATCGTCCTGAAAAACGAAACAACTAATGCCGATAAATCTCGCTAATATCTTTGTCATAATATATTGAAAATACCGACCACTATTTTTTCCACCTTGGGGCATCCTGCACAGCTGAAATTTCCCCCATGGGGTAGAGAAGGCAAAAATGTGGCGGATCGATTTATCTAATGGTATTTGAAAGTATCCCGATTTCAAGTCCAAAACGGAAAAGTATTTACTTCCAAAAAACTGAGATAGTATATCATCTATACGAGCCATCGGGAACTCTTGTGGTCTGGTGATCTCATTGACCTTTCTCAAATCGAGGGTCATCCTTATCTCACCGGAACTCTTTGGGACTATATATATTGGGGAGTTCCATTCGGAATTGCTTTCTTCGCAAATGCCTGCTCTAAGAAACTCATTAATTTTCTTTTTTAATGCCGGTAGATGCACATGTGGTATCCGATACTGTCTGACGTTAATGACCTTCCCCGACTCAATCTCAACCTTATGACTGAACTTCGTAGTGCCAGTTAATTCAGAGACATTATCTACAAAGCAATTTGGATAACTTTCTAAGATCCTTACTACTTCCGCCTTAGTACCTTCTTCCACGTGACTCAGGTCAATGTTGCTTTTAACATTACTCTCGCTAGTGTTTATGGTCAGGGTGACAGTCTCGTGCCTTTGGTAATCATGATCATAATTGCTAAAGTCTATGTTAGTAATAAGGGCCCTATGATGACATAAGAAATCCATGCCAAGGATGATATCATAATTTAAACCTTTTGGGAAAGCCAAACTGGGCACTTCCAACTTGATACAGTCATGATCATTGAAGTGGCATTGAATAATCACGGCCTCACTACTCTGCAACTGTGTGCCGGTTATACCCCTCATAGTGGTATCCATGCTAATTACCCAATGGTTGTTCCTTTGCTTCAATCTCCTCGTTAGGCTGCTATTAATTATGGATCTTTCAGCACCAGTGTCAATTAGGCAATCTACACCTAACATACCAATTCGTCCCTTGATCGTTGGAACATTACTCTTAGATAGTTCAGAATTATTGGCCAAATTTAAGACAACATAACGATCACTTGGTTGGCCGTCCACGTGATCTTCATTTAGTTTAAATCCTTATTATTCTTGCACCATTTTGCTAAATGTCCAACCTTCCCACATGCAAAGCATTTACGTTCCCGCGTCCTATTTTCATAATTATTATTTTTCTTAACAAATTCCGATAATGATGCAATCGACTCGCAAAGGGTCTGAATTTGTTTTTCCATTTTGTTTAAGCGATCGTTTTGTTCGAGTTCCCCTTTTTTTTTATCTGGTTCACGTTCGTAATTCATAAAGACATGGTTATTCCCCTTTTGGCTGCACATCCTCACAACCTCCTCCTCTTCCTCAGCTATCTCTATACATTGATCAAGGGTGCTTGGTTTCCTCTGTAGAACTTGTCTACGAATTGATGCGTTTAGTCCCTTTCCAAAGCAATCTCTGACAGTATTGTCCCGTAAAGTGACCAAATTTGAATTACGAGCCACAGCACGAGCGAATAGAGTTTTTAATCTAATGGCATATTCACAAACACGCTCGCTTCCCTTTTGTGTTATAGTTAAGACCTGCTCAAATGGATCCGAGAAGTCTTTCTGCCTATCGAAGCATTTGATTAACCCTTCTTTAACCGTAACAAAAGTTGATTGCCCTTGTTCCTTTAAATCGAAGAATACGGATAAAGGCTCACCTTTTAATCTCGCTTGTAAGACGGTTAGTTTTACCTTTTCTTCCCATCCTGCTAATTCGGCTACACTTTCGATGGTCTGAAAGAATCTCTGAATGTTCAAGGTGTCCCCAGGGGAATTGGAGAAGCAAGGGATCATACCCATAAATCCCGTAACGACTGGTACAATACTCGTATCAACATTGCCGTTACTTGAAGTCGCACCTCCAGTTTCTTCCATTATTATCCAAAAATTTAACGCCACAAAACAAAAATATTGACAGTACGAGGTAAGAACCACCTTAACACAATTCGATCCTGTCGCGGACGCCAATGTAAATTCCCGGTAGTCCAAGACTAAGGGCAATTTGCTTTATAACAAAAGAAAAACGGCTAAACTACAATACTAAACGCGTGAAGGCAAAATTACAAGGTTTTCTTGATGTAATTTTTTTTACAACAAAATTCTATCGATCTTCCTGGTTAAACACAAAACTAATCACTGCACCCGGTACAATCCGACTAATACAACAGTCCTGATGTAGTTCGTAAGTGAAAGGTCACCTCCAAAATGTCGATGCAAACGGATAAAAAAAAATATAAATAAAGTTCTACACACTTCCCTTTTGACTTGCCTGTCCACTGCTCTCCTGACGAATCGCACAACTCCAAAAAGGGATGAGAACAAAGGGGGAACACCTTAAATACACCTCCACAGTGGCTCCCCCTACCGTGGAACATAACCGTTACAAACAAAAAAAAATAAATACTAATCAACATGGTGTTGTAACACCACACCCTCAGTGTCAAGGGCCCACAAAATTTGAATTATTATCATAAATTTTTAATATTTTTTCATTATAATATATTTCATGTGTAGATATAATGGGCTTTATAATAGTCCATACTTTTTTATTCACACCAAATAACGTTTCTGCCTATTGTTTAGTGCTAGAGATAGGCCTATTATTCTTATTATAACTTTCAGCATGCCCAAAAATTTTGGTCAGGATTTGCCCTTGTATAAAACCTTATGACTGTATGATAATGATGGTAAAATTTGATATATAAAAAAATTCCTAAACAAGTATTCATTACTATTCCACACAAATAAATATTGTGGAACTTGGATGAAATACTCACATATATCATTATGCAAAATTATAAAATGATTTCTCCTAGATCATCAAATAATAATGATTAGGAGAAAAGTATAACATCTAGAATAATTAAAAATGAAAAAAGTGTGATAAGTGCAGTTGTGTCGAATAGCCATGAGGGTGATAATACAATGTGATTAAGACAGTACAAAATTAAAATAACAATTGATTTAATAAGATATGATAACACAATGCACAAAAGAAAAAGAATTCCCTAATAATAAATTAAAACACAAAAACAACAAATACCTAAATACTGTATAATAAAATAAATATTTTTCTAAATTTTTATTTTATTGTACAGTATATACATATAGATATATATACAAAATGTGGCTAGAAAATAACGAGACTGAATTTGGAACTTTAAATCATGAGTAATATACTCACTTTAATTGTGTCTTCCTTCAATGTGTGATCCTTCTGTTTCCACACAGTGCTGCATTTGCAACTTCCACTGATCATAACAGTGCTGCTGGTCATTTTCTGTAAGGCTACGGAGAAGCTTTGTTGTTTTTTTATTGACAGCAGAAACCAAATCAAAATGGTGTTCCTTCAGAGCAGACTTGACTTTAGGGTAAAGGTAAAAGTCACACAGAGCTACATCAGGTGAGTACAGTGGGTGCTCAAGTAGTGTGACTGCTTTCTTGGCCAAAAACTGCTCCACTGACAGAGCAAAATGGGCTAGTGCATTGTCCTGATGGAGGATGAAACCATTTTGCCACATGTGTTGCTGCTTTCTTCTGACCTTTCCTCGCAAAGATTCCAGAACTTCCTTGTAGTAGTATTGGTTCATAATTTGTTTCACTTCTCGTACATTTTCCTCGGTTTTTGGATTTTACATTCTCTCAGACCTCAGAAAATCTTCTGTGCCATTTGAACTCATGTGCATGACAAAAACTTGCATCTCCATATGCTTCACATAGCAGGTGCGAAGACTCAGTGGCAGTTTTTTCAATTTCACCGAAAATTTCAGGGTTATACACTGCTCCTCTTTCAAGCTGGCCATTTTTTCCATTGTGTGCTAACAACATGTCCACTCGCAGCAGGCATTCACAGCACATCTAACAGCAGTAACAAGTTAAGACTCTGCTTGTTCTAATTTGTTCAAGTTTGTTACCTCACCCACTCACTTTGGCCCACATATGACTGTTGCATGCAGGCGATCACAGTCTCGTTATTTTCTAGCCACACCATATATATATATATTATATATATATATCGAGAGAGAGAGAGAACTTCAGACAGTAGTAGATTTTATTTAAAAGCTTTTTACCTGAAACTTAGAAATAACAGAAAAATAAAGAGGAAGTGTATTTGTTAGATCTATTAATAACAAAAGTATGTGAAAGTTATGAAACAACTACAAACAGAAAAAGTTTTTGTTTGATATGCATTTCTTAAGTTATTCTTAACTTTTCCAGCATGTCAAATTATAATTTTCACTTAATGATTTGAAGAGCTATTATCATCTGTTCTTATTAGAAAAAATTACAATTAAAATTGTATATATGAAAATTTAAAAAATATACAATGAAAACTTGTTCTGGAATCTTTTAACAAGAACTTGCTAGAAGTTTCAGTAAATAGAAAATGAAAATAATGAGCCTAAAGAATGAAAATTCTTTATAAATTTTACTGCAGCCTTCAATAATCAGTGGCAGATTTCCTATTAGACCATTAACAATGAAACATTAATCATCAAAATACTGGCTTAATATGTAAAAAAAAATACACCACTGACACCAATAACCAGCAAAATGAAAAATTTTTACTGTAACTAACATTTTCTTTCATATATAATGTACATTGTCAGGTTTAACTGATAGAATATAAATAGAAGAACAAAACATTAAAATCTTAGAACATTTTTAAAGTACAGATCAAATGCACATAGAGTAATAGTAATAATAATAAATAATTGAGTTAATATATCATATCAGATGTGCACAACTCTATATGCACTCAATCTGCAAGTTAAAAATGTTTTGTTCTAAGATCTTAATTTTAATTTTTTGTTCTTCAATTTGTGTTCTATCAGTTAAACCTGACAATGTCCATTATATATGAAAGAAAGTGTTAATTACAGTAAAAAATTTTCATTTTGTTGGTTATTATCAATAGTATCGGTGGTATGATTGATGGCAATAAAATAACAAAAAACTAATTTTATGTAAAACAAGTCATAAAGGAATTAATGCAAATTAAAAGCTTAAATAGGGACTAAATAAGACATATCAGTTAAGAAATATTAATATATGAATATACTAGCAGATGAGCCTGGCATTGCTTGGGCAAAATGTAACAATAGCAAAGATTAGTATTAAATTACAGCCGATCTTACTTGTTTTCACCAGGTGCAAGAATTAGGTCTCCTCTCTTCCGAGACTAGTTAGAGAATTTTTAGATATCTGCTTACTACACAGGAATAATGATAATCAAGACTCATTGCAACCACTAATCCGTGCGTAGTACCACTAAGTGATGAATAACAAATGTTTTTGTAACTCCTTTCGAGTTCTTCTACACAATTACTTAATTCCAAAAATAAGTTGGATCTTCCAGAATCATTCATAAATTTAAATTCAAACACAAAATCGAACATTAAGACAAAGAGTTCAAATAAAGTGAACTTATGTGCATGTGCTCCCCGTGTCAACTTTAAATATGATGGAACACTAAATATCATTGAGAATTTTTATGTTCGATTTTCTGCAAAAATGCAAAAAAAGGCATGTAAAATAGTACAGTAGAAGCCAAGTTCTTCGGAGAAATCCTTAACTCTCAACCTCTCCCCTGCAGGAAGAATTTCCAAAAATTCCTTCTTAATGTACATTCTCATGGCATACCTTATTAAAATACAGTAAAAACACAAAAATTTGCATCTAAAATAGTATAATAAAAGCAGAGTTAAGGTTAAGCCTTAATTCTCTCTCTCTCTCTCTCTCTCTCTCTTTCCCCCCTAAGGGATGAAATTTCAAAAAATCCCTTCTTAGTGTATGTTCTCATGACATACCCTAACTGTGTACCAAATTTAAACTTTCAACTCCTAATTGTTTGGGCTCAGCACTTATTATTATCATCATCATCTTGATTATATATATAGATTTCGCATAAACAGAATGTTAGTATTAATGACAAGTTTCTAAGCAGTGCCCTTTGTTTTTTCAGTATTGAAAAATCTGTAAAAATACAATTACAGAATCACTCAAAGCAAAAGTAGCATTTTTAGTTTTGGGATATTTTCATATTGTGAACCATATCTCTATGTGTCACTGTCAATTATACATTTGAAGAAAATTTACAAACATAGCTAGTAATAGAATGACTGTTAAATGCAGTCCCACATTCTTTTAAATTCTATCTTTCTTTGAAGCGAAATGGATGTAGCAAATGCTGATATTTACAAAAAAAAATTATAAAGAAATTTTTCATTTTATTAGTGTTTCTGTAAGATAAGTTCAGATGAAGATTATTGAATATAAGTAGATTTTAGAAAAGCAAACAGTACAAAACTTAGAAGAATAAACTAAATTAAGGAAAAAAATTGGACAAAATTTTTAAAAGAAATTTTTTTAAAATGTGTATTACTCCCTTTAGTTATTCTTGGCATCAACTAAAAGGGGTGGTATACAGTTTTTTGAAAATTATAAAACTGAGTTTGAAAAATTTATAATTTTCAATTTTATTATTAAATTCCTTACATCATGTCAATATATATACAATGTCAGCTTTCTCCTTATTCCACAAGATATTAATTTAATTAGGTTTATAATTTTTTATGAATTATAAACCATCAAAAAACAAACAGAAAATATTATAAATTTATTACATAAACACTATATTTTTCAGATTACATATCTTACAACATTCTAGTATCCAAAGGTCATGGATTAAATATGAATCTTTCTTGACTTATTTAAGGTCTGAATGTGTTTCTTGAACAATAGTTGTCAGTTTCAATTTTGTAGAAACTACTTTTTAACATATTGAATTTCAGAATGTAAACAAATATTTTTCAAATAGCATATCAGAGTATATGTAATATGATTAAATACTTTGAATTCCTGTAATTTTGTTTTCTAGTTTTTATACCACAAAAGTTTAAGAATTATTTGAAATAACAATGTACGTTGCAGTTAGTATTATTTAATCTACTAAACATATAAAATCATTTTCAAAATTTATCCAATAGATAATGTTTTGTTCATTTTCATAATACTGTCTTGCTTTCAAAAAATTTTTTATATAGTTTCAATTTCTATTAAGTAATGCTATTTAATTTTGTACTGTTATTACTTCTGTCCAAACTCATTAATGCTATGGAATGAAATATTAACAAAAATATAGTTGTTAAAACAATATTGTTTTATGAATTTTGATATGAAAAAGCTTGAAATTTACTTTATAATTGGCAAATTTTATCTTATTATATCATTAGCATATTTTATTTGGAAAAAAAAAATTATATATTTTACTTAAATATAATTCTTTATAATTTTTTAATCAAATTTAATTTTATTTTCTTACATTTCTTCTATTTATTTAATTTAAACATCTTCTTATCTTTTATTTTTTTCTGTTCTTTGTGTTATCAAATTAGATTGACCATCCCCAGGGACAACTAAAGGGGGTGGTACGCAGTTTGGTTTCTACTTCAAGGAAACGTGCTGTGATTGCCTGTTTCAGAATGACTTCTCTTCATAGCTTACCAAGGTAAAGGGAAATAGAGAAAAGATTGCACAATATAATCTTAAAATAACTTTTCTCACTAATTCTCTTCAATAGCATGTTTAGCTTAGAGTTGACTGCATAAAAATATAATGCATTTCAATATACTTTATAATACAGTAATAATATTTTGCTATTTTTTAATCATTTTAAAAACACTTCTTATAATTTAATTTTTCATTATACATTGAATTGTTAACGTTCCAATATTTCATTTTCCACAGAATAATTGAATATTTAATTTTGAACAAGTAATCATGTATGTTTTTTAAATACTACATAAATTCATCATAGTGTAATTCAACAGTTATACTACAACTTGCTGGTGGTGTACAATGTTAATAACAACATTTTTCCGAATTAATTAATTAATTAAATGTGTATAAAAACAATTGCTTGCACATGTGTATAATTTATAGTAATTATAATAGATATCTGTATTCATATGAAAATGCTGAAAAGCTTCAAATTATTAACTTGTTGATAGTAAATAATACTCAACAAATGCCATTCATAACAGATTTTTTTAATTATTTGAAATTGAAACATTTAATTAATTGTTTTAAAATTAAAGTTCTTCAAAAATGTTTTAAAAAATATATATTTTTTAAAATAATATTTATTATAATACTTTTGAAGTTGTCAATCACTAAAAATTTTTTCAGAACAAAAATAATCTTTGCATTTTTCACACTTAAATTGTAAAATGGCAAAAGACATTTGTAATTAGACTTTAAATCTAAAAATTCTGAAAATTTTTGTAGGAAAAAAATTATCTTTATTTAAAAGTAATAGATATTTTTGGTTTATTGATCAATCATTTATGATCTATTTTTGAACAAAAATCTCATCCAATACAATTTCCAATACTTTCTTTGATTTGATTTTATTATCCATTTCACCATAATTATCCTAATTTTCCAATTGCTGATTGGTCTTTTACTATCATTGCTAGTTTTGTCCATCTGTCATTTCTCAATCTTGACACTTGCCTGGCCCATCTGTATTTTACATTTATTATGTATTTTCCTCTTTAAGCATTAACCTGAACTACTCTACTCCATCTTTCCCTGGATAATGTTTAACATATGTTCCCATCTTTTGTCAGAGTCTATGTTTCATTTCCATAACATAAAAGGAAATTTACATTGATAAAATGCTTTTCTTTTAATGCACACTGCAATATTGTCTTTAAATACACATTTCATCTTTGCACATATTATCCAGTCAAGCTGAATCCTTCAATTTATCTCTTCTCTTTATCTTCTTCCTCCAAATTTATTTATTTATTTTCTAATATATACACACCACTCCATACCAGGATATATGTACAACAGACACAGAATCAGGTGCATATAATACAAACATTGCACAAACATTTTCCAACGCCTTCAGAGTTCTTCTCAGATGCAACTGAATGGTTACCCAATGGAATGTTATTTTTTTTATCCTGGATATATGTATAAATTCATATTTTTGATCTCTTGATCAAAAATGTGAATTTAGGGGGTGGGTGCTGTGAGTAAACAGTATGGTTATATCTAAAGTAATAGTTCTGGAAGCAAAGATCAGACAGGGGTCCATGTAGCATAACTGGCAACACGACCACATGGTATGTGGAAGTTGTGAGTTTGAGTCCCACCTTGGGCTGATTCTTTTCTTTTAAAACTTTATAAATTAATTAGTAAGTATTAATTCAACTAAAATGTCTCAATATATATAAAGTATGTATCATTTGAATATATAATGAACCTTGGTTTGATGTACTTTAGTTAAAGTAAATGAAATGCTCAAGATCAGCATTAAAATTTGGGATATAAACACTATATAAAAATAAAACGATCTTAATTATGAAGAAGCATTTAATAAAGAGCCAAAAATGTTTATTTTACTTTTATTAGAAGAAGAGGAAAGAATCAGTTTTGGGTCAATTCTTTTCTTCCAGAGTATTCTAAATTATATTAAAATTTATAAATATCAACTTCCTGAAACTCAATAGATTCTAAATTATTTAATAAATTATTAAAATTATAATTATTAATTTAGTTAAGAGATGGTATCTAATGTCTACCTCTAGTACCAAATTTCTTACTTAGTTTCTAATTATTAAATATAGCATATTAATAGCCTGATTAATTACAGTGATTGTTTGGCTTAGTATTAAAATTTATTTATTTAGAATTATTAAATTTGTCGCAAGATGGTGCTTAATTGCCTACCTCTAGACAAATTATTTTGTTCCAGATTATTAATTACACTTAGCCTGATAAAAATCTGACAGGTCATTTGGTTAAAAACAAAATAATTTAAATTAAAAAAAGTATACTTTTGTATCTTCCTTTGTTATATAATAGTCTCTGTTTTCAAAAATGATTTTTAATCATATATCAATTAATTACAATAATCTAAAATACAATTATGTAATCAAAAATATAAACTATTTTTAGCTTTTTTTTTTCATTAAAAAAAATTTTTAAAAAGATTCCTCAAAGACAATACATATAAATGTGTATTTATTCCCAATCCAGTCCGTTCAAATGCACATTTGAGGAATTAACAATTTCATGGCAGAGTCGACCATTCATAGGTTGCTTGTCTGTCTCTAAATATAAAACAGTTAAAATATTCCTCTGGTGGTGGCACTTCATATAAAATTAAAAATACATTTGATATAAAATTTGAGAAATTTTTTTTTTTAAGATTTTTTGTAATGATTAATTCATCCTGGTCATATTTTTATATCAAATATTTTTAGCTTTGTTTATCTTGTTAAAAAATTTTCTGAAAATTTAGAATCAATAAAACAAAGACCAATAAAATCTGCTGCTTTTAAATTTTCATGTGAAGTTGCTAAGCTAATAAAAGGTTAATCACTTTCTTGTAAGGATACTGGAAAATATACAAATGACTGAATCTCAGTTTTTGTAAACCTGATGAAGATCGAATACTAAGGTCGAAAATGTTTGTTAGTTAGTTCAATTAAATATTTTTACTGGATAGTCAAAGGTTTTAGTGAGTCGTTTAAGCTAATAAATTTATTGCTTCTTATTGAATCAATAAGAATCAATAAATTTATTAGCTTATTAGCTTATAGTCTATTCATTTCAAATAAGAATTTAGAACCATTAGGATCCAGTAAGCTTTGTAAATTACTAACAGCATCTGTACAAAATGTGAAAAATTTTTGTTTTTCTCAGACATATTCATTTACTATTGCGATTTTTCTCAAAAACTCCAAAGACACATTTATGCATATCTCATCGTTAGATCTGCATTCATTTTCTATGCAGTTCATTAATTATTATTATTATTATTATTACTACACACTCCTATTTGAGTATAACAAACATCTTAAATTCTGATAAGTATATAGAAACATCCAATGATCACCTAAATGATCGGGCTACAATTCCTCTTTTTTTAAAATTTAAATCATTAATACAAAGTAATTTGCTACTAGAGGTAGACATTAGGCATCATCTGTTAACTAAATTAATAATTATAATTTTAATAATTTATTAAATAATTTAGAATCTATCGAGTTTCTGGAAGTTGATATTTATAAATTTTAGTATAATTTAGAATTTTAGTATAATTCATTTGGAAGAAAAGAATTGACCCAAAGCTGATTTTTTTCTCTTCTTCTGATAAAAATAAAATAAACATTTTTGGCTTTATTAAATGCTTCTTTATAATTAAGATTGTTTTATTTTTATATAGTGTTTATATCCTGATTTTTAATGCTGATCTTGAGTATTTCATTTACTTTCACTAAAGTACATCAAACCAAGGTTCATTATATATTTTGAAGCAGAGGCTGTTGGTTCAAGCCCTGCCCCAGGTCAGTTTCTTTTCTTCCAGATAGTTCTAAATTATTTAATAAATTATTAAAATTATAAGTATTAATTTAGTTAAGAGATGGCACCTAACATTTACCTCTAGTAGCAAATTACTCTGTATTAATGATTTTAAATTAGTGGAATTGTAGTCTGATCAATTAGGTAATCATTGGATGTTTCTATACTCCTATTTGAACTTGTATCTTGAAAACTGCTAAATTTCCAGTTAATTCCTTCCTCCTGTATATAATGTTATTATTTCAGAGAATTATTTAGATATTGACTTTTGAGTTGAACATGATTATTGCTAATTTAAAAATCATTGTAGTTCAAGATAGCGGTTTAACCTCCTACCTTTATAACAAATAATTTATAGTAATTTTTAATAGTTAGCCAAAATATAGCCAGAATAATATGGTATTTAATGATTTGATTATTAAGAATATTTAGGCTTGATTGTTTATATATGCTTATAATGAATTTCTAAGGAAAACGAAAAAGAAAACCATGTTTTAATGTTTGAGCTAGTACTTTCTAAACTTAAACTAGTGTTATGCTTTCAGTGGCTATTCTGGAGGCATGAGGTATACAATGGATGGGTCTTATTTCGTTTTTAGACATTGTCTACAAGGCTTATGCAGCTGTATGTTATCCACACAAACTTACATTAGTTCTTGTTATTTTGTTATTAATTGCACTATAATAGATATGTGCATTATGAACTTTAATAGTCAAATTGATTTTTATGTAGAAAAATATATCTTTTGAATTACATCAAAAATATTTATATTTCATTATGAAAATTGTCCAGTTTTTAATGACTTAAAAGATAAAAAGTTATATTATTTGTATTTCAATGTTAATTACATAAAGTTAAATATACAAATTTAAGAAAATAAAAGCAAAAGAATATATTGCAAACTAAGTAATGCATGAATTATTATATTAATACATTTTTTTCTGATTATAAAAAAAATTAATAAATTTTTATGAGTAGAAAGTTTTACTATCAGATAAATTGCATTTTCATTTTATAATCATTTAATCATATTAGAAAAGTCTTTATTGATTAAACATGGAAATTAGACTGAATGGGTTTTTTTCAATAGAATTGGTGGATGAAAATTTAATTATCTATTAATTCAGTTTCAAATAATAATTTATATATATACAAATATTAATTTTAAATTATAAAATTAATATAAATGACAAGAAATCAATACAGATTTCTATTAAGTATTTATAATAATGACCACATGGAATGAAGATTACAACTTTTTCTAACAGAAGTTGGATGCACTTGACAGAAATTCAAATTTTGTGTGTGTGTGTGTGGGTTATGTATGTGTGTGTGTGTGTGTATATATATATATATATATATATAATCATTATTTTAAATAAAATGATTAAATTTTCATTCAATATCTTATTGAAGAAAAACCTATTAGATCTAAATTTTCATAAAAAGCCAATAGAAATTTTTTAAACTAAGTATTGTAGACCTTATAATAAAATTAAAATATCAAGTTAAATTTCCAATATCTTTCTTCAGTATACATTTGTACAGGCATTTGCTTCATGTATTGTGTATCCATTATCATTATTATTTTTGTTGTTGTTAATAATTGTGTTCACTTAATTTATTCTGATATTTAGTGTAATTGCAAAATCTGATTGACTAACAATATAATAGCATGCTCTGTGTGTACACTCATTATCATAGGCTCATAATCCACCACCGGCAAGAACTGCATGGCAGAGATTATTATCAACTTCCAAGAAACGTGCTGCCATAGCGTGTCTTCGTAGTGTCCCACTCTTTAATGTTGAGAGGTAATGGTCTTATTATTGCATTTATGGAAATTATTATTACTGTATTTATAATAATGAATTGTTTAATACGAAAAATTTTTAAATGTGTTTATTTATTAACTAATTTTTAATATTTAACATTCCTGATAAATTACAAAAAAGTAATCCAAACTGAAGCATATGATGATTAAAATTTTTTACTTTTCCTTTTTCTTATACATAACTATAATTGTATAAATGAAATTTTATATTTAATCCAATTTTTTTATTATTTAACTAGATATAACATAAAATTTGGCCTAAATAATGTTTGTTGTATATATGCAGCACCTAACATTATTTATTTGAATTTTTTTAAATATTTTTATTACTTTTAATCTGATTAAGGAAGAATTTGTTTAAGTGCATCTAATTAAACCCTAGATCTAGTAATGTTTAGAGGATATAATACATTAAAAAACTAAATCTGTTATGATATGTTTAAACTTCACAAGAAAAATGAAAAATAATTAGCCACTTAACACTCATTTTTAGAAAATTTGTTACTGAAGTTCTTAATTTATAGTATTCCAGAAATTTGAATTAGATTTAAGAGAAGGATTGTCATTATAGCAAGTTATAATGTTTATAATTTGATAAAAATCCTTGGAATGATGAAAGCTGCATAATATTCACAGCATAACTTTTCTTATAGGCTATTTCTAGAGTCTGAAATTATAATTCTTCCTATAGCTAAACATCCATTGGAATTACGATTAAGTTACACAACAGTAAAAATTGCAAAATCGACTCTTTATCAAATATATGATTATAGGCATTCTAATAAATTAATACTTTATAAAAACATAATAAATATAAAATACACAAGGATTGATTAAATGAAATTCATTCAAATAAATTTATTAAGACAAACAAAACAGAATTTCTATCAGTTTGGCTTAATTAATCAAAGCAATACATGAGGAAGTCAGAAAGCACTTTTATTTGTTAAAAAAGTCACTGTAGGTATTTAGACACATCCCACTGCTTGAGGATACAACGGATACTGTTTATGAAGAATGATGTTGGTTGGTCCTTGAACCATTGGGCATCTGCTTCCTTGACTTCTGCATCAGAGTTACAGTGTTGTCCCTTAAGAGCTTTTTTTAAAGGTCCAAACAAATGAGAGTTGCATGGTGACAGATTGGGGCTGTAGAAAGAGTGGTGCAGAATCTCCCATCCTTAGATGCATGACAAACATGCTGTTGAGAATTGTCATGCAACAAAACCACATCAGGTGATAGCATGCCTGGTTGCTTATTTTTTTTTGGCTTTATGCAGCTTGTCCAATATTGCAGTGTTGCGGTTGACATTGATGCTCACATGAGTCTTTAAATTTCTCCAGCAAAGGCCTCACAATGTTAAAAAAGTATGGTCATCATAACCTTACAGGCCTGTGACTTGACTTTTTTGTATGTTGGTTAGCTGGGGTGTTTTCATTGCAACCTTGCTTATCTACTGGTTGGCTGAAAGTGGTGGCACAGAAAATCCTTACCTAATATTTTAACTTTTTTACTTAATGTCATTTCAAAAATTTTGAATCATATGTGTTTGTGGACTACTACTTCCTTTATAGCTATTTTTGCAGGTCTATCAATTAAGAGAAAGAAAAATTAAAAAACTTATTTCTTAAACTGTTAATATCCATGTGAATAAATACATAAATATTAACTTTATCATTATTTACATTTACAAATTTATATTCTGTTTCTATTAATGGAAATGCAAAAGAAAACTTGCATATCCATTTAATATAAACAAAATATAAATTAAAATTTTTAATATAAATATCTTTATAGAAATAGTTTTAACATTATATTTTTATGAAGAATTATTCAATTTTAAATTCTTAAACTAAATTGAAACAAACTAATGTATAATCAGAATTTTATATTTTTAAATCTAAGAAAATCCTTACCTAAATATTTCATTATATGTCGTCATAATTTATTTCTAATAAGTAAAATGTAACTTTTTAGGAACATTAACTTAATGTTGTTTGTTTAATTCTTTCCTAAAAGTTACATTAAATAAATATTCTCCACTTCTACATTAAATTTTAGAAAAGAACTAAACAAAGAATAACATTAAGTAACTGTTACCACTTAATGCTGTTCTCTTGTTTATTTATATGTAGATAACTAGCTGAATAATTGCGTATACAATAAGTTTTTTTTAATTAAAATCATATGTGGATAAAAGCAGGGGAGACTAGCAAGCATGTCAGTAACTGGTTACTGGCATGCTGGTTAAACTGCAACTAAAATATAAAATCAATCAGATGTAACAAAACTAGTTGTTAATTAAACATTAAAAGAAACATTCTTCTGAGTACAATAAAATAATAGCATTGTAATTTGACCAACTTAAAATCAATAAGGGAATTTTTGTTTACAAGACGACAAAACAATTAATGACTTATTGACATTAGTAGTAGTAGCAGTAGTAGTAGTAATAATTAGTTACACTGACATTTACCCCAACCTTAAAAATAACGTCTTCCTCTCAAATTTCACACAAAGTGGATGTTAATTGGTGTAAGCTGAGATAATTTACAGCAAGTTTCTTAAATTTAATATGTTTATTTTTGCATTTTTGAATCAAGTAACAATAAAATCACAGAAAAAAACACTTTTGGAATTCCACAAGTATTTTACATCATTAGAAAGAAGACAAAATG
This sequence comes from Centruroides vittatus, assembly GCF_030686945.1. Taxonomy (NCBI): domain Eukaryota; kingdom Metazoa; phylum Arthropoda; class Arachnida; order Scorpiones; family Buthidae; genus Centruroides; species Centruroides vittatus. Next base: position 522,095 of record NW_027120744.1, read on the forward strand.
AATAAATTAAACATATACCTGTAGTTTTAGTAATGCTGACAGTTTCAGTTTTAGAATAAAAACTCATTCATTTTCACATGACATAACTCGTTCGTCATTTTTTAAATGCACTTTCTAGAGAGGGATGTATAACCTCCCTTAAATTGGCATGCTGACATTCCCCTAGGATAAACTGGCATGCTGGCTTTTACCACATTGAAATATCTGATTTCATGGTCTCCCTCAGATAGATTGGCATGCCAGTCATTCCATGAAAATATAGTATATTCTTTTTGTATACTGATTTTATAAGAGACTTCTGAGGCTATGAATAAAGGTTCTTAAAATATAAGTTTTCAATAAATGACATGATTTTAAAAATAATTAATTAATTTTAACAGTTTTTCTAAAATTAGAGTGCTGTTAGGTTACTTTATTATGGTTAATGTTAATAGCTAAAATAAATGATAGACTATATTCTCAAAACTTAGTTTGATTAAGAAGATATGTACATTTAAAAATATAGCAGCAAAATTTTTTTTGTGTGAATTAAATTAATAATAGCCTTAAATTTTCATAATATTTATAGAAAACTTTTCAAAATAAAATTCTGAAAACTTTAAATAAAACAAAATTCACATCAATTTAAATTTTTCTATGGTGTGGTCACTTTTAAAAAAAAAAGACCAATCATCTTACATGCAATTTGCCTTTCCCCTGCAATGTTAAAAAAGATTTGAAACTGTATTAATAATCCTCTTGTATTATTAGTAAAATTTCCTTTAATCAGCACTGCAGTATTTCCCATTGTTCAACCACTCTTAACTTGCTGAGAATGAAATACAAAATACTAACCACTTTTGAAAAACTTTCTATTTACACAATTTACTTAGACATTTCATAAACCTTTGATTCCATTATTCTGAATAAATGTCTACAAATTCTATACAATGATTTTAACATTACTCCACTATAATAGCCTGGTTAAACAATTACTCTGTCCTTATACTTACAAAATAAAATTAAATGTTTTTTTTCAATGATTTTTCTTCCTTAGTTGTTATCCAACAGGGTTCTGTCCTCAGTACTGTTTTTTTTTTATTTCATACATAAATACATACTTGATCAACTCAATTCTAGTACTACAACCTACATTGTTGACCTTAAAATTATAAACAGTATTTTACAAAACAATTCAGCATTCTCTCCACCAACCTAAAACACCTGAATCTTTCCATCAATCTTAACAAAACAGTCTGGATGTGTTTTTTTCTTAAAAAAAAAAATTGGGCAGGTTTTTAATATCTTCAACTATAATCATAACTATGTCAACTGCATTAAAGATCTAGCTGTATACTTTGATGATAAAATCACTTTTAAGCAACATATATCAACTACATTACTAAGGAACTGGTCATACACAGAAGAATTATGTAGATAAACCGCCAGGCCAGTCTAGTTCCTCTGAAAACATACTTTGTTTAATATTTTTCAATCTATTATTGATTTACTATCTTCCCATTTGGGTCTTTGCCTCAAATGCACAGAAAAGCAAAGCCGTTACTGAAGTGCCTAAAACCTATCTACTATTAAATAAATTTGCTAACTTACCACATACTGAATTCTCTGATATTGCATGTCTTCATCTAGGACTTCGACATTTTGTAGACAGAGTTATCTATTTTGATAGAATCTTTACTTTCAAATACTTTAATGGCTTTATCTTACGCTTTTATTTTAACCTGCATACACCAAATTTTAACTTGTGTAATTCCTTTTGTTTTTACTATTCTTTCTTTTCAGGCTTTTAATTTCTCAAAATTCCTTTTTTTTTTTATAAATTCAGCAACTCTGTCAAAATGTCAAGGACCTTTTTCATCATGATTTTCATGTATTTAAGCACAGCATATATGTAAAAAGCTTAATGTGTGATTTAATGGCTTTTGCATTTTGTTTTGTTATATTTTTTGTGCTTTTATCCAAAGTATTTTTTTGTTGTTACTTGAGGAAGGCTCATCTTGTCTAAATGGTTTGTACAACTTTGTAATAAAGAATAATACACACATCATTTAATTGTTTAAGTTATTTGCTTGCTTAAAATACTCACTTACATAATGTGCATAGTATATACAGTATACATTATATATGTGAATATTTGCTAAATATTTGATAAATTCTTATCTGAATATATAAAAAATTTATAGTAGATAAAATAATGAAATAATTGTACCAGTATAAAAAATAATTTGAGAGTTGAGAAATGAAGTTATATAATTAATAATAAATTTATTCTAAATTGTTTTTAAAACAATATCTTTATATATTTCTAAATTTATTTTAGGCATCGTGGAATTAATATATTTTTGCAAATATATCGTGAAATGTGGTTAGAAGAAGAAAATGTTGGCCAAGAACAATTAATAGAAGATTTAACGGTAATTGTTAATTATAATATTGTATAATGAAGTTTTAAATTAGAATTTATTTAGAATTAGACAAAAATTTGTTTTATTTTCTGTGAAATAAAATAAATTTTTAAAATCTGTCTTGTGTTTAAGGAAAATAATTTATATATATAATTCATATCAGTTAAATACTTGTTTGTTAATTTCTTGATACAGCTTTACAATGTCATATTTCAAAACAATTTTATAAAAGTTGAATAGTTTTATTTCTTAATTTTTTTATCGTTGAATTTATATGAATTTTAGTAAGTTATAACAACAATTTTTCATATTTTTTATTTTATTTTTTTACTTTATTTTAAAATTCATTTTATAATGAATTTTATGTTTAAAAAGTCTGAAATTAATTGAAAGTGTAATATATATATATTATATTTTATTTTATTTTTTTCAAATTTTTACTACTATGTCTTATTTAAAATAAAAGAACATGAATTTTCTTTTCCTTAATTTCACATAAACATATAAAAAAACTGTATTTTTTTCTTATAGAATAAATTATTTATTTAATTTTTTAAATTAAATACTTTCAAACATTTTCTATGTTTTAGCAAATTTATCAAAAATACTTTAATTTATTAAAACTATGTTAATTCATATGTAGCAAATAATTTTTATTTTAATTTATTATGATATAATTATTATTCATGTAAGTTATTGAAGTTTAATACATCTGTAGTAATATCATAATAAACAATTTTATAAAAATTAAAATTTACTTATAACATATTACAGCAATGTTTCTCAACACACAGTTACACTGCCAAGATTTATTTTAAGCTTAAAAATAATATTTTATTGCTATACTTTATATGTATTATTTCATCATTTTCCAAAAAATCATATTGTCTGACTCCCTCTAGTAAAAAAATTTAACTTTTAAATTTTAAAATTTAGTTTTATAAATGATTTATTAAAGTAATAAATAAATATTATATCCTATTTATTATATATCAATACATCTTATATAAATATGAACAATTTCAAGATTAAATAAAATTTTAAAATATGAGTTGAAAGGTAAAATTAAAACAAAAATAATTAATTGAATACTGCTTAGTTGATTTACAATTACAAATTAGCCTTATAAAAAATTATATTATTAAAAATATTTAAAACATTATATTTTAAAAAATTTTAAGAAGAATCTTTTTCTAAAGAAAAAGATTTTTAATTGTGAAAGAATAACATACAAAATTGTTTAGTAACAAAAAACTGAATTTTTTTTTTCTTGAGTTAAAAATTCGTGTTGCCTTGTCTATCCTAAGTTATAATTTAAAATTATCTATTTATATAATTAATTCTTTTTCAAACAAAAGTTAAAACACTTTCTCTTTCATTTGAAGTTTTGTATAATTTATTATTTTTGGAATTTAATTTTTTTTAAAGTAGTTATTATTTGTATATTTTAGCAATCATTTGAAGATGCAGAACAAACAGTTGCACAAGAGGATGAAGAAGAAAAACCTGATCCTTTAAATCAGCTAGTTGTGGCATTTAGTCGTAATGCTACTACAGAACACACGTACGTTACAAATTTATAAGATGTTATTTTTTAATACAAATGTTTTTGGCTTACTTTAAGTTATCATATATGAAAGAAAATAATTCAATTTCTCAAATTGAAACATTATTCTGTACTTTTTATATAAAAAATTCATTTTACTTTATTACGATTCTGATATTTTTGTTTATATTACACACAATATTTTTATTATTATAGTCTTAATTATTATATTTAATTTGACTTTTTTAAATAATTATGTAAAGTTAAGATATTTTATTAAGAATTTTTGTTGTTTTACTGGCAATAAAAATTGTATTTGTAATTTCAGAGGTTCAATTTCAGAAGATAATCTTTATATGGAATATGCTTCAATATTTAGTAAGGTAATTGTAAATTTATAAAATTACATGTATTATTTTTAATATGATATTTTTTTGATTCTATAATGTACTTTTATTCCATTTTTACTTTTCCCAACTAGAAATGAAATAATAAAAAAAAGTACATCTTAGAATTGAGAAAATACAGTATTGTTTTAATTGTTAATGATATATGTGTGCTTAAATTTAATTACATTATGGTTTATTAATTATACATTATTCTTATCTTTTAAAACATACTGTTTTCTTTGTAATAAATAACCATGAGATCACCATTAATATAATTTTTAAAACCAAATATTTAAATATTAGATTAATGTAATGTAATTTAATTAATATATTTATTGATAAATTATAATTATTTTTAATGTTCATAATTAGTCTGAGATATCAAAATTCTTAAGAGCCCAAGTTCAAAATACAACTCTTTATAATTGAATTAATTTACTTTATGAAAATATTGAAAATTTATATTATAGTCTTCATTTATATTTACAAAACGAAAAACAGCAAACAAAACAAAATAACAATTAAAATATTTTAAATTTGCTAAATTAGATTTTAAACTTGATAGAATATTTTTTCCATACTAAAATTTCAATATGATTTAAAACATAACTAAAATAGAAATAAGATGGTACTTTAATTAATAACCTTCTTAAAATGTAAACAAACTACCAAGGTTAATCTTATAAATAAAAGGAAAATTTTGTAAATTTGTTTATTTGTGACAACATTGTATCTGTTTGAGACCTTTGTAAGTATGTTTTTGTTTGGATTCATGGTGTCATTGAATTTAATTAATTTTTTTTTCAGGAAATTTATATTTATATACTTTCCTACAAATCTGTTTTGTCATATTTTACAGCAAAATTTGCAAAGCCCACACCTTTTTTCAAATGACCATAAAAGTTTATTTATTTTAGCAAACAAATCTATAATGCTACTGCCCACAGACCAATTCACTACTTAAAACACTGCAACATGTTTTTGGAAATAGTAAATTAATAAAATAATTGTTAAGAACATGTGATGTAAATAATGATACATAGCTAGCTAAAATTGGCCATGGTGTTGTTACCATTTAATCAGTGTTTCTTTACTTGAACACTGATAATTTAGTCTATCACTTACAATGTAAAACCTAACAACACTTGAATCATTTGAAAATAGTTTAAAAAATTTTATTAATCTTATTTTACATCTACTTTCAATGTTTCTTTAAAATATTATTATCATCTCTTGAAATATATCATTTTAAATTGTTTTGTTTTGGATGCTCTACCAAGAATTACTTTATTATCATTTGAGAGAAATTATTTAACCTTTGCAAATATTTCTGTAAAATATGATGAAACAAATCTATACAAAGATATGTAAATAAAATAAAATTTATTTTATCAAGAGAGGATCAAAAGAAGAACAATGAAATTTGTTCACACTGTAAATATTTAATATAAATAATCACTAAATAACAAAAACATATGTAGTTTTTGTTCAGTGTTTTTGTAAAAAAAAAAACCCCTAGCATTACTGGGTACATCAGTTAGTACATGTGTGGCCAGCAGTTTTTGCCTCCAGGCCGAATTGGAAAGAAAATTTTTTCGCAGGCCGAATGAAATATTAAAATTAAAAAATGTTAAATACAAAAACAATTCATTTAAGTAAATAAATGTTTAAATATATTAGTATTATATTTCTGTCAAAGCACACAAATTACTAAGTTAAATTGAATATTACCTGTATATCTTGAATTACTGTCTAACATACATTATTTTATGATAAATATTAATATTTTAAATTTACCTCTTTTTTTTTATTCTGGTACTATTACACAGATGAGTACAAAAGTTGTAAATCTCTACAATGGAATTTTTTTTTTTAAATAAAGAAGTATTGCGAATTCATTCGACTAATTATTGGAAGTTAAGTAGCTAATGTTGAAAGATTAAGTGCAGGCTGCATAAATTCATTAAGTGGGCCAGATCCGGCCCATGGGCCATATGTTGTCCATGCCTGAGTTAGTAGATAATTAGTGTGTGCTAGTCAAGTAAAAATTATTTCCAATTTCTCTTTATAACAACCTATATCTTATATTAAGATATTTTGTTTAATTGAAAAGTACAAGAAATATTTCAAATTCAGCAAAAAAATTCTATAAAACAAGTGGGTACTTTTCTGTTAATGGTACACCAGTCGATATGTACAGCAATGGATAAGATTTAAGCTCTGAATGAGGGGTTTTGCACCACCCCAGAATTGCTGATTCTTCACAAGATTTCACCTCCAAAGATTAGTTTTTAACATGTATCAGTATATTGCCTATTCTACATGCTTTACATATAGCCATGTGCTTTGGTCCACACAGTAGCAAGAATCCCCAACCCTTACATCTCCTAAAACTATATATCAAATACTCCATGACCAGTCAGGTGGGCTACTCGAAGCTGGCATAGTCACATGGACTAAATAGTTAAATGTGATAGTCTTAGTAGAGCAGCATCATGACAGTATTGTGCATAGGATTAAAGTTACAACTGGCATCCTGTTAACAGAAGAGCACCAACAAGAGTTTCTGATTTTTTAAAAGTTATTAACTATCTTTAAATTAATTTCTGTAAAACATCAAAAACACATATACATATATATATAAGTTCAAATTCATTCTTTTAATCAAACATAATTTAAACAAACTTGTAAAGCCAAAAACTATTATGTATAAAATTTACTTACTGAATTTCAAAGACTTCTGAGACTAAATGCACTAGACATGAATCCACTTTTCTCACGGAGAGAGTTTGTCTAAGCCAGCACTCCAGCTGGTAGACACACATATTTATTTATTTGTACATTAAATTTTATAGTTTATATACATGTGCTAAGTCTTTGAAAAATATGAAAATTTCTCCCACTGTAATTATAATAGAAAACAAGATTTAAAAATTAGTTTTCTTTTAAATCATTAATATTAACAGAATAGATATTTAGTACTAAAAACGTTAGATATAAATTCTTATAAAATATATTTGCTTTATGTTAAATAGTTTGTAATAATTATTTTATTCTATATAACAATATAATTCTTATTATAATTTTTGTGATTTTTTAAAATTAATATAATTTTTTTTAATAATGATTTATAGAGTTGTGCAGGAACAGAAGAGGAAGAAGAAGAAGAAGAAGGTGGTGATGAAGAAGGACCTTCAATCCATGTATGTCTGTTTCATAACTGATTTTTTTTTATTATGGAAAATTATTAAATTTTAAAATGCATATTTGTTGGTATAATAAAATCAACAAATATATCTACAAAGAGAAATTTAATATATTAGATCAAATTTTCATGATATTTTGAAAATAAGTCAGCTCTCAATTTTTGACCACTTTACTTACAGCTATCTGTACTTTCAATGGCAAAAACTAGTGCATTAAAATTTATTTTTAATTCCAAACAATTGTTCACACTTGCTAATGAATGATGCAGTGAGTAAATTTTAAATAAATTACTATAATCAGCAACAAACACACTGCATATAACAATAACTGATAAGTCTATTTATAACTCAGGTTTGTATCATTAAACCAAAAATAAAGTTCTACGTGTATGTTCTAATGTTCTGCAAAGCTGCTTGGTTCAGATTATCATTTAATTTTGATTCTATAAGGTAAAAGTGAATTACTAATAAATTAAATAAATAAAAATTAACAATAAAAAATAAAATTGATTCCATGCAAAGATTGCAATACAGTACATTGTTAGTGTGATTTCTGATTTATTTGAACATGGTTGACTACTTGCTTATTTATACAAATTGTTATTAATAAAGTATTATAATTAGTTAATTAAAATATTGGTTTAACAAACAATCTAAACAGTAAGTGTTATTGTGTTGTATGGAAGTGTTATGTATGGAATACAATACATGTATTTCCAGTTTGTGTACTCTCATGGAAATGAGAGAGAGAGAGATTAGCCAGTAGGATAACTGTTTTCCTAATTAGATATTCTTGCAAACAAAATAACATGGTTATAATTTGCAAAACTGGTAGATTTTACAATGTTTCAAGCAAGTTTGTTACATAATGACAATTTTTTCATGTCTTTAATAAACTTACTGTCATGTATTTACATTGTATTTAAGTAATAAATTATAAAATTTTATATAAATTACTATTTTATTTTCTTTATGCTGCTTACATGGAAAGAAAAAATTTGCTCAAGTATTGGTAGGTAAAATCAATTGATTCTAAAATTATTTTAGCTTTCTTTATATTGAATATACTTATAATGAACAATTATTTTTGCAAAATACTTTTTAACAATGAAGCAAATGAAGCCTTTTTTTAAATATCTAAAAAATTGATTATCTACAATTTATCTTTACTATTTAAAATATAAATTTTATTGTCACTGAATAAATATAAATTTAGATAAATTGTTGAATATCATGTACAGGGCTCTGACTTGTTCAACTTTTCTTATTTTTTATTAACATGTTCTACTGTTTGTTAGCATGCTCTACTTTTCCTACTTTTTGAGTATAAAATTTTGGTTAAATATATATATTTTTTCCCATTTATTATTCTAGACTGATCAAAAATTTTTTGTAGACAAGTGTTTTAAAAATACTATAGCTGTTTTTCATCTTAGTTTGTTATATTTCTATGAGATATGTACAATATTAACTGTAGAATGTGACATGAATAATAGGAATTTTAAAGCCAATCAAATTAGATTGTTGGGTTGTGTTGAAAGAATGCACCCAGACTGGCTGTCAAACCTGAACGATGGAACAAACTCAAGGACAGTAATAAGAGAAGTTGGTTGAATAAAACAGAAAACTATTAAGAACGTTCAACTGGAGATTTATTGTGACAGACAGAAAGAGCTGGAGAAAGAATGTCTACAGCATAGAACCTCAAAAGCTCACAGTGCTAGCTAGAAGATGATGATAGGATCTTTTCTTGTAAATCTTCAAGAAATTGTCATTCTGTTGACAAGTCATGGCTTTTTGATTTGTTTTATTTATGGTATTTGTTTGTTTTAACACTTTCTTCATTCATAAATACAAATAATAAGCTGATTGCTATTATAATGTGACAAACACTGACTATTTTTATCTCTCAGTTCCAAGACTTCTAGAAAATTTGCATTCTTGCTAGTTTTGTTCACTTTACTTCCAGAGGTAAAATTTGACAATAGGAGATTAATCAGGCACTTATTATTGTTTGAGGATAATTAGCAAATTAAAACTGGTTACTTAAAAGGGGTACTAGAGCACTTGGGGAAAATTAAAATGTTCATTTATATGAGGATCAAATAACAAAACAACTTATGACATTTTTCAAGGAAAATTTTCTGACTCTTCACTGAAGCAAGAAGTTTACTTGTTTTTATTTACTTTTACAAAAGTTTTTGCAATGTGTAGTGGATTATTGCTGGATGATTGGCTTCACAGAAGGAATGATGTAACCCCACACAAGGACGACACCAGCCAATGGGCCAGCAGCCAAGGAGGGGCAAGATGATGTAAATTGATAGAATTGTATGTAGGTAAAATAAAAACAATTCATAAAGTTTTAATCATTCACTATGTACCAAAAAAGAAATATTTTAATTAAAACGTTTTTTTTTTTAACTTACAAGAAGCCTAAGAAGATTATTTTAATTAAAACTTAGCATTTACATAATTTTTTTGAATTTCTAAGGGAGGGCAGCTGCCCGCTGCCCCTATTGGCGATGTCCTTGACCCCACATACTATAAGTAAAGTATGTAATATTTATGAATGTTTTACTAATGCTGTGTGTTTTATAAAATCTGTACTAAATTTTAAAAATTACTTTATATTTACAATATATGATGTCTTACAAGACACTTGCCCTGTGTCAGAAGATCAATAGCATATGATGATGATCATCATGTTGGTAATTAATCTGAAAAAATAAATTTTATTTCTTCTTTTAACTGAAGATTATGAATCAATACATGATTTGATGCAATGAAATTTTACTGTGCCTTAGAATTAGAATTTACTAAAAAGCAACAGATCTCATATTTTCTTACAAAATATGGTGGCTCAATGTAAATAGTAATACCAGAGCATAGATTTAAGTAAACTCTAAGCAATATGTCAATTTTTTCTTAATAGACATATTACATTTTTCATCTGCTCTTCTTATTTTCTTATTTGGAAACTATGGAAAGGAATAAAAATTACATTAAAAATTAAAGAAGAAGTTAAAATTAAAGAAAAAATTTAAGAATTGAAAGTCAGTGGAACTTTTAACATATATGAATATTTCTAAAAAACATAGAATGAATTACTGTGATTAATATATTATCAAATGGAGACTAAAAACAGTAGGGCTTATACAAACTGCATATAATCAAGATTTGATAATGAATAAGATAAGCTATTTGTTATTAGGAAGATTGCAATGGCAGAAGAATTTGTTTGTTTGAGAAGAAAAATTACAGAAGAATTTAATAATCGTCCAACCATGAGCTAAATTAATTGGGCAGAAAGTATGCTATTAGGCAGATTTTGCTGTTGGTTGGATGATTTTTAATACATTGGGTTTTTGGGATGTTTATATAGACAGAAGAATTTGTTGAAGAATTAATTTGTTTAAGCAAATTTACTATTAATTTTTATGTATCTTTTAGTATTATTTATAACTCATTGTATAACACTAATTGTAAATTTTAAAACCAGTTTGTAAATGAGAAATGATAAAATTGATTAATACTAATAAACTTTAATACTTTGCAGAGAAACAATGTATAAGAACTTAGATTTGGAATTTATAATCTTATGTGGTTCTTCATTCCAACCATAATCTTACATTATTATCCAGTGATATGTATGTAGAAACTGAAAATAGTATAGAAAGGAAGATTAATTTTATTAGTCAGATTTATGAGTTTAAAATTCTAATTGAAAAAAATTGGACTAGTAATTTCTTTATTATATTATATATTATACTTGAAAGGATTGCCTGTACTTGAGTTACACACAAGTCTAATTAAAATTATGTACAAATCCAATGAAAAACATATTATTCATAAGTCTTACAATTATATTCAATAAAAATATTCAAAACTAAAATTTTTATATAACATATTTATTTAAAATTTAAAGTTTTTTTATTTTCACATAAAGCATTTAAGCTAAGTATTTATCATTTTGATAATTAAATCTCTTCAATATATCAATATATTATTAAGGTTTATTATTTCATAAAATCAATTCAAATTATTAAATGAAGAAATTGTTTTTTGGGTTATGCATGCTTTTGAAGAAGAAATTAAACTGGAATATTATATTAATTGTTAAATGACTTTTTGTATAAAAATTTATGTAAAATATTTTTATATAAAATCATTTATGCTAATTTTTAAACAAACTTATCTTTGGTAAATTGAATGTCAAATATAAACTTAATAATAATAAACAACTTCACTTATTTACACATTTTATTTAAGAAAAACTATATTTTTTATAATAATAAATTTCTTGCATTAACAGTTTATATAAAATTTTAATTGTTAGGAACAAGAAATGGAAAAACAGAGATTATTATTCCAACAAGCTAGATTAGCAGATAGAGGGGTGGCTGAAATGACACTTTTATTTATTTCAGCTTGCAAAGGTATGTATAATTGAATAAGCTTATTTTAACTATTATAGAAATCAACAAATTTTACATTTATTTCATTAAATTTAAAAATTTTAAATACTGTATATAATAAAATAAAAGAATTATACTAATCCACATTATTTTCAAATTAGATTTTGTCTTTTCATGTTATGAACAAGATAAATATTTAGGTCTTTATGTTCACTGATTTACTTACTCCCTAAAAATGGTTCTAAACTCATTATTTAGTTTAATTGCTAGATATATCAATAAAAGAACATGTTGTTATAATACTGAGAAACATTAATAACATAGACGGCCAGTTAATGCCGTTGCAATAAAGGAGTCAATAATAATTTCAAGAACAGGAAAAATTAAAATTATTTTACATGAATGTAGAAGCTTAAAATTATTTTATTTTTGATAAAAATATTATTCATAATTCTGATGTTTTTTAATTGTATTTATCTCTAAAATAAATATTTAAAAACACTTTTAGGTGTCCAGGGTCCCATGGTAATGAAAACATTGAAATTAGGCATTTCACTTTTATTTGGAGGAAATGTTGATGTTCAAATGGTAATTATATTAATGCTTTTAATATCTCTTTAGTTTTTGAAGGAAAGATTTTTAATTTATTAAAATATGTTGAAGAAAGATTGTATCATGATTAGAGATAGATAATATAATATTTCTTATTTTTTAAATAAAGCAAGATAGGTTATAAATGCAATTTTCTCAGTAGCTGATCATATATTGCAATGCTTTTGCTATCCTTACAATTTTTTAACTGTTTTGATTAACAACAGTACAAAAATTGAACTATGAATGCTAGTGGATTATACTCTATCGTCCATGCATTTAGCTATTCACTCAAGTAACTTTATATCTATTAGGCTTCAATGAGTTAAAAATGAGATATTTGATTCTTTTTGTTATGTTTTAGGAAATGGTGTAATAAATAATAAATGTGAAAAATAGGTTTCCAACAACTACTTGAAATTTACAAAATGTCTTACCTCATATGAATACAGCTAGATTTAAGTTATTGCATGTAGTGTCTAGCAGGCAGCAAAGGGGGTGTAATTGTGGCTGGTCTACAATGGGCTGGTATCTCAAATTAATCAAATTAATACAGTTAAATTATTGCATAAAGCAAAAGTAATTTATTATTAAATTATTTTAAAGATTAAATAAAAGACATTAATAATAATTTTTATTATCTATTATTAAAATCTGAAAAATTATCTATTTCAGAGCATGCTTAAACATTTGAAAGAAAAAAAAGATGTTGGCTTTTTCACCTCAATTGCTGGTTTAATGAATTCCTGCAGGTAATCTTAATTTTATTTAATTGATCTAATTCTATAGAGATATCTGTATGATAATTATAATTCTTAAAATAAATATATAGAATTCAATGGCACAAACTGGATATGTGTAATTAAGCATTACAAAAATAACCAAAATTTATCAGGAAATACAAAAATCTACAAAAGCAAACATTTTCAACCATGTTAAATCATCAGGCTAAAAGACCTTTGAAGTTTGAATGCAACTGTTAAAACAAATGCTTTGAAAAGATGAATTTCTTTAGCACACGGATGGCAATCATTAATCCTAAGAAATTCATCCTTTCAAATTATTTGTTTTAACAGCTGTGTTTGAACTTCAAAGGTCTTTTAGCCTGATGATGACTATTTAACATGGGTGAAGACATTTGCTTTTGTAGATTTTTGTATTTCTTGCTCGAGTTTGATTATTTTATAGTTCTTGATTAAATACAGTTTATAGAATTTTATGAATATCAAAAATATTAAAACTGTCATCATCAGTTTACAATAATGAAATTTTTCATTATTGTAAATAAGAAACATTATTTTTAGAAAGAATTTATATATTTCAGCTATGAAATCTAACTTATATAATTTAAAATAAGTGTAAAAACTACTTATAGCAGTAATTTAATTAATAGCGAGGTTGAGGTTGAAGTTTTAAACGTGAAAATGTGTACTTCAGACATTCAGCGCCACTTTCCTGTAAGCATAGAAGTTTGACAATGGCATTTGGAATGTTAAGCTTGATTCCACTGACTTTCCAAACACCATTGTTAAACTTCTTTGCTTACAGGAAAGCGGTGCTGAACGTCCAACGTACACGTTTTCACGTTTAAAACTTCGGCCTCAACCTCGCTAATCAATAAATCAACTGAAAAACTTAACATTAAGTTTTTATATTTTTAAATGTTTATGATTAAATGTAAAGTTTATGATACAGCATTTCAAAATAATATAATCATGTATAAAATAACAACATTTTTTACTATAAAAATTAAATATAATGCCATAAATTTATTTTATTTATTTATCAACATTATCATTGTTGATTTAATGCAAATGCATTTAGATTTAATTAAACTACTACAGTAATATTTCTAAATTAATATGTAACATTTAAAGTTCATTTAATTATAAGCAGTTTCATTAAACACTTAATCTTCTAATGATTAAAAAGTGTCACTGTATTCTAAGTTTTTTCTTTGTGATGTAGTTGTATCATTAACATTCTATTTCGAAAATCTGCTAATATTTATAGATGGAAGGAAAGACTATTTGTAAAATAGATTAAAAAAGCCAAACATTTCTAAAAGGTGAATTATTTTTAGGCTGAAAAATAATGAGGATTTTAGCTGTTTGGATATTAAACAATCAAGCTGTGATTTATTTGAAGATTAGAAAATTTTTAAAAGTTATGTCCAGATATTTTATTGACAAATATTAATTTTATATTAATCAAAATTATCATACATATTTATATTAAGTATATACATTTGTAGTTTTGCAAACCGTTTCAATATATTTCTTACAAATCTTACCAATAATAATTTAATAAGTTTTAGTCTTTCTTATTAGTAAGATTGTTTAAAAAATGAATAGTTTTCTAGAGATATTTTTTATTTAATAACTTATTTTATCTAAGTTATTGCTAGAAAGAATAGAAATTAGATCACACATTTAATTTGAAATAAATTAATTTGTAATTTGTTATAACACAATATCAACTGCCGTAAATCATTGGGTTACAGCCCAATGATTTACGGAAGTTGATGATGTGTTAATGCAATGTATCAGGTTTAGTAAAGTTGTTTATATTTATATAATTTGTTATAATTATAAAATAACAAATAATTATTGTTTGAGTTAATTAATTTAAAATATAAACTATGGAGATATCTTCTTTTAAGAATTGTATTATTTGATGATGATGTTCTTGATTACAAACTATTCTGTGGAGTTTTTAAATAATTTAAGAGTTCTATTATTATGATAACTGATTTTTTTTTATTTAAATTTTTAGTGTATTAGATTTAGATGCTTTTGAAAGAAATCAAAAAGCAGAAGGACTTGGTGTTGGTTCAGAAGGCACTGCAGGTCAGAAAAATATGCATGATGCTGATTTTACTTGTGCTCTTTTCCGATTTTTGCAACTGCTATGTGAAGGTCACAATCTTGGTAAGTTATTTGTAACTACAGTATAATGTATTTGATATGATTATATTCAATAATTAAAGGATGACCAATTAGTCTATTCAGAAAAATCTCAGAATCCTTATCCTTCAACTTATATCCCAAACAATTTGCTTAGAAAATTAAAAGTTCCAGATTTTATAAATGAAATTTTAACTGATATAAGGAAAAATATGTCATTCATAAATAAAGGAAGTTATTTCTTGCACCACACTGTTACGAAACAGTTATTTTCTTTAAAACTGAACCATTTTTGTATCAATTCCCTACAGCATACTTTTTATAATTGTAGTATTTAACAGTTTGTTTTTTATCTTTTCTCCTTTTCAGTAATGAAGAAACAATGCCTTATTAGAACAGGCATTCAAAAAGCAGGCTTGACCTTTTACCTTAACTAGTAAGCTTTAATGTTTGATTAACTGTGATATTTTACAATGTGTTAGAGTCAAGAATCCCAGAAATAATACTGTACACGAGTTTTAAATGAGTTGGTGAATTTTCAAAATTTTTAATTTCTGAACAAACTGAGAGAAACTTATGATTTGGCATGTTATAGTTTAAGAATTTTTTTGTTAAATTATTCTATAAAATATCTGAATTCAGTAATTTATTCTTTGATCTTATAAATTCATAAATTTGATTTTTTAAGTAAATAATACTAACTAATATTAATTTTTCAAGCCTGTTTTATTCTTTATCCTCATGATTTCAATGTAAGTGATAATTAATTAATCTAAAAATAAAAACAAAATTTAGAAATAAAAAATTAATTTGATAATTTAACACAAGTACACCACCAAATTTCCAGCAACTTATGGTCCTGCACCTATATCAGTCCAGATGAAATTATGAGAGGGAACTTGAAATTCCTGTGACCATTAGACTAGTTTACTGGGAGATCATAGATGGCATTGTTTATAGGGTGCGATTATTTACGTTATTTACATTGCACTTGTTTGTGGTGATTGTACAATTTTATGATATTAGTTTATTTTGCTTAAATTGAACCTTAGCTGTGGATACTAAGAGACATGCATATGTCAGTGATGTTATCAAACATAAACACCTGTCCATATCAATCTAAGATAAAATATAACTGTTGAAAGAAATGGACTGTGGTGTTTCAGTGCATAAATTCTAAGTAGGGGTGTATGGCAATGATGTCACCTGATACTGAATTTGCCAGGAAGCTGAACCCAAGCAGGATGTGTGAGAATCACACACCCTGCTTGGGTTCAGCTTCCTGGACCCAAGAAATCATGTTTGTGGGTGCTAATGGATTCAGATTCAAGACACTTTTACAAATTTTCCTGTTTATTGATACCAGTAGTGTAGCAAGGGGGCATGAAGGTAATACTAACTATTTGTAATATATTATAGATATTTTAAGGTAGGTACTACATTCTATTATTATTTGTATTATATTCTTATTAAGAGTAAATTCTATATATTATATTACTATATGTGTTTCTGGAGGGGGGCACCAATAAAGTGTCATGCCCCAGGCACCAGTTATATTTGCTACTTTACTGATTGATACATACAGGGTATATCAGTACAGCAGTTACAAACTTTCAGGAGAGACAGAGTACACCTAGATGATGGGAAATCACATAGCAGTGCATGGTCGAAAATGCTTTCCTGGCACAGTAGTGATGACACAAAACACAAGAAAGGGAAGAGACGAACAGGGTGAGAAAACATGTTTATTATTCTTAGTACAGCAAAAATGCTGGAATGTCTTTGGCAGGTGTAGTGACATCTATCGCATACACCAGCCATGATTTACAAATAGAAACTTCTTGCCTTCACCCAAATCCAAGATGCATTTCAAGATAAAACAACATTCAAAAGCATTATTTTTGGAAAATGCTTGTAACTTACTGGATTTTTGAAATTATTTGAAAGAGATGAACTCTTTATTTACATGTTCTTGGCAGTTATTCAAACTATAGTTCAAAGCTATCCATAAATTACCCAGGAAGTAAGTAGTTCAATAGTATGGTTACATTCCTTTGCTATTTTATTAGCAGAGAACTATTAAGACAAGTTTAGAGACACTTGCTGGACCTCACAAACCTAATAATTTGCTACATAAACATGAATTCATGTAAACCAATCCCATATAAAACAGACCCTACTGTAGTAATATTCAACTTTATAGATATTTATTACAAAGATAATTGATTAATGTATATTAATTATATTGAATAGTTTAAAATATTTAAATATGTAACTTTTTGATTTGATACATTCTCTGTATTTAGAATTCCAGAATTATTTAAGAACACAAGCAGGCAACACTACAACTGTGAATGTAGTAATTAGCACTGTTGATTATTTATTAAGATTACAAGTAAGTATTTAAAGATAGTTTAGATTTTTTAAAATGTTTGAATTTTCATAACAATTTAAAATTCACTTAGGAATCTATTATGGACTTTTATTGGCATTATTCAAGCAAAGAAGTCATAGATCAACCTGTAAGTAAAATTTAATTAATTGTTAAGATATTCTGATAACATTTTTCTATTTAATTTTACTAAGTATTTAAATATCTGCAAATATTAGATAAAGTAAAATCTTGGTCATACATTTTTTATGAAACTAGAAGCATAAATGAAAAAACATATAACTGGACACTGCCTTTCTTTACAAATGAGCCAGACCAGACAGTGAATCAGCATTTAAAGAGTGGCTATATCATTCATGTGCATGTACAAATCAACTAAATGTTGATTTTAAACATCTTTGAATAAAATATTAAATATAATTAGAATTTGACAAAAAAAAGAAAAAAAAATTGGAAAAGAAAATACAAATACAGTAAATGAACTTATTTCATTTTCATTTATTCAATTTATTAGCATGTTCATTGCCAGCGTAAGATCCAATTTTCCTACCAATATGACAAAAATTTTTTATTTTTTATTTAATCATAATATTTATGTTTAAAATGTTAAAGGAATTTTTGATGTTGCATTTTTATTTATTTTTTACCAAAAACATTGGGCCTAATGCTTGGGTTTGTACAGGTAGAATATTAATATACAGAATACTAACACAAAACCAATGGATGAAACATATTCTTTAAAATGTACTATAAACAATAAAAATAAACTTCTTATAAACAAAGGATAAAATTTCTCCACACAATAGTATAATCAAACTGAGGACATGGGACACACATGAGCATCCTCAGCATATTGGGCGAGGC
Source organism: Centruroides vittatus (assembly GCF_030686945.1). Taxonomy (NCBI): domain Eukaryota; kingdom Metazoa; phylum Arthropoda; class Arachnida; order Scorpiones; family Buthidae; genus Centruroides; species Centruroides vittatus. The sequence continues at coordinate 540,812 of NW_027120744.1, forward strand.
AGTATAGCATCTTTGGCATTGAATGTGTTATGCTGTGATGATCGTTCACCATGTTTTTCTGTTATCAGACAATGCCCTTTGTTTGTTGCTTTCCCGTGTTCCATCGTCCGTTAGACCTGGAAGGGACGATGAAACAGCAGGGGGAGGCAGGAGTGTATAAAAGGGTGATAAGGTTGACCGAAAGGGACTTTTGGACGGACGACCTGGGCAGCGAGTGGGATGAACATTGAGGTAAGCAGCGAGAAAAGGTGATCGACGATCGAGCCAGAAGATCAACAAATAGCGGTAAGAGAACTTCTAGACAGTTTCGCCCATATATAAAATTGTATACTATATGTATGTATAATTCATGTGTAACTTACGCGTGTTGGGAGAAATTAATTGTCACGAAAACCGAGAAGTTATTGTAGTACTTATTGAGCCAGATGTTAGCTTATTTTCCTGTTGAGAAAATAAATCTTACAATGCTATAAATATGCATGTAATAAAAGCCATTGGGAATACAATGACAAGTAAAAACTTTATTTATTATACATATAATGTAAAGCTAAAATAGCTGATAAATACACCCATCACAAAAATCAGTTTGATTCTGCTATCAACAGTTAATGAATTCTAACTTAAAATATAAATTACAAATAAGTGAAATTTGATGACAGTTTATATTTTCAAAGTTTAGACTATGTATTCATAAAAACCAATCAAAGGAACTGGATGTATAAGTAAGAAATTACCACAAACCAAAAATCCAGCAAAAAAAATACTTTTAATAAAACTAATATTTTCAACCAATTTTATTTACCCTTGTTAGGTTTACAATGAAAATACTGACAAACATAGGATAGAATATACAAATTTGATTAAAGAACGACTATTTGATTAAAAGTCACTTGTGTATTAAGAAATTTGAAATAACTTGTTAAGTTCCTTAATATGACACAAGAGGCAACTTCCAATGGGAATAATTATTTTTTTTAATCAAATTTGTAAATTCTGTTCTATGTTCAAACCTGACAATGGCCAATAAAGTTAGTTGAAAATCTTAGTTTTATTAAAGATTTTTTTTCTGGATTTTTTGTTATTGTGCTGATTTCTTACTCTGTACTCATACAACTTATTTAAACTTCCTACACTTAAAAACTGCCGATTGCATCTAATTATTCTTGCTCCTGTAGTAAAAATGGTAACCTCTTCCTTATGCCCACCCACATTTTTTACATGAAGGAGGACTGCTTTATGAAAAACATCAATTATAAATTGGAGGATAATAAACATAAACATATTCAGAACTAAATTTTTCAATTTACCTTTTAATAGATATTTTATTTTAATCTGATAAAAGTAAAAATCAAGAAAAAGTATAAGTGAATTTTTGTATGGTATTGGAACTTACAAATTAAATGTACAAGGTAAAGGAAAATGAATAAGTAAATGAAAGAAAATAACATTAGATTATTCAAGAGTTAGCCAGGATCTGTTAAATAAAACATATAAATGTGAAAAATGCATAAGTGCAAAACTATAACCAAGTTTTACTGTATTTATAGGTCTTATAAAAAATATTGTCAAAAACTTCTGGAAATATAGTTAGTTTAAAAAATTTTTTTTACATTATTTCTGTTACACAGTGTACACATAAGTTACACAGTGTGTATATATTCTTCCAAAAAGAATGACAACATTAACATTTTAAATTGTTGTAACTATGTTAATTATTATCTGAGAATGTTGTAATGTACATTAAACCATTTGAAAACTGTCCAAGTTTTACATTAGTCCCTTACAATTTCTCAATGTGCACCTCATGTCACAATTCTAAGTGTTACTTAAATTCTTTCTACACTAAGTACAGCATATCCAATGTCACTCCTTCCACAGCAGCCACAATTCTGTAGTTCTTGCAGATTACTCATGTTGTATAATGATAAGTGATTCCAACTTTGTGAACTGCAAAATAAAAAATGCCTTTTCTCTTGTCACAGTCACCATTATTGTTCATGGTGTTTCCTAGAAGTAGTAGACAATGTTTGAATGCAGATAGGAAATGAAACTTGGATTCTATTGATTAGTGTATGTCATATACTTCTCAGATAATAATTAACATAATTAGAATGATTTGAAAGCATAGCATTCATTGTGGAAGACCATGTATAAGTTGTAGTAATGTAGTATTTAAAATATTTGTATTTAATGCAGGTTGTGTATTATGCCAAAGAGCATATTAAGAAAATTTTAATGTAAACAGAGAAAATATTCTATTTTTATATTATATACTTGTAATATTAAATTTCTTTGTAAATTTCCATTTTTTTTTTTACACTAAAATTTTCATTTCTTTTTAATGGTGCTATTACTAAGTTTTATGAACCTTTTATTTATATCATTTAACAACTCAGGACAGATGTATCAATGTATTTATTTTTTACAGTAAAAGAAACCAAAATACTCTCAGGATCAGTATTTGACTTTTATTTTGTAATAGTTATTGAATATTAACAAACTTTTTTCTTGTTAATTCAATTTACTAATCTTTGAATAGTTGTAATTTTTATATAAAGGAACATTCTTCATATCCTTTGCCTGTATTTTTTGATTATTTTTTTATCCCTTTCACTTATCTCATTCTCATTCCATTACTAAATTTAAATTATATCAATCTTATTTTCACATTTTACATAATATAGCTCTTGATGAATTAGATAATATCCTATTAATTAGAATTTCATATATACTTTACATAAAACAATAATTAATCAATATAACAGTGAATATGTAAAATATTTTATCTTATTTTTCAGGGTAAAGATAACTTTTGCAGAGCAATTACAGTAGCAAAGCAAGTATTTAACACATTAACTGAATTTATTCAGGTAAAATATTGTTATATATAGTTATAAGTTTTAATAATTAATTCAATAAAATTTTATTAATTTGTAAATCTATATTAATACAGGGTCCATGTTCTCTCAATCAACAAGCACTAGCTCACAGCAGATTGTGGGATGCTGTAGGTGGTTTCTTATTTTTGTTTGCTCATATGCAAGACAAATTATCTAAGGTAATATCTTTATATATAAAAATATGCTAAAAGACAGAATAATTACATGATATTTGATTTATTCAATATAACATAAACATTTTTGTTTTATACAAATGTTTTTAGTAGGATTTATATTCCTGTAAGACTATTTAGCAGAAAGCTTTATAAAAGAATTTATGCTAAATAATAAATTGTTGTAAAGACAGTAATATATCTTATTGACCCAAATATTAGTCAATGTTTTTTCCAGTTTTAAAGGAGAAAATAATCACTTGATCTGTATTCAAGTCCAATTAAAGTTTGCTTCTATTTCAATAACATTGTACAGAGTTAAATTAATTCTAAAATTTGGTGCCTTTATTGCTTAATTATGATAAATCCCATCTAAGTTGTGACCTGTCGTGCTGCAGCTCACAAACTATGTTAGGCACCATCTCTTAATGGAAGTAATAACTATATTTTAAACTTAGAATTTAGAGTAATCTGGAAGAAAAGAATCGGGCAGATTCTTTTCTTCCTGATTCCATAATTCTTGCCCAATTAATTTGGTTGTTGGTTGGTTGATTATTAATATATATCAGGTTATTGAGATGTTTATATGAACCATAATATAGACAAATGTTTTTGATCTATGAATAAGATCTGCATCAGGTCTCAGATGTGTTCCAAATTGCAATGCTAGCTTAAACATGATGTAAGGCCAAGGCAATGGTGTGTTTCTTATTTGCTATTTCTTATCTATGTTCAGCCAGTTTCTTATGTAAGGAACATTTGTTAGAATTGAAATACTTAAGATCTTTTTGGAAGCTATTGTCACTCTTAGGAACCTTGTACGTATGGAGTTATCTTAAGTTACAAAGTTTTTTAAATTATATTCTGGCTGTAAATAGTTTGATTGATTTATACCATTATACTTACTGAAAAACCAAGTCAGCCAACAGTTATATTAAGAGTTCAGGCACATTCATTGCTAGGAATAGTTGATGATAAAAATAACAGAAAAATCAGAATTTGAAAACATTTAGATTAGAATAGAATAATGTTTTAACAAATTAGTTAAACTTGTATCTGAATCTGTTGGATTCATTTAATTTATTAGACAAACTAAGAACAAAACAGAATAAAAATTTATATAACTGTCACTTATGGAAGATCGGTTAGAGAAACTTGTGAAACTATCACTTATGGAAAAAAGGCTAAAAAATGGCTAATGAAGGTTCTCTAAAAGATAGTAGTTACCAACAGAATTGCCTGTATTTTGTGATCCAAAATAACTAGAGTAAGTAGCCCAAAATTGCCTAAATTAGAATTTAATAATTATCACTATTATAAAGTTGCTATAATAAAACTGGTTATAACTATTATATTTCTTAGTCCAAACATTAAAGTTTACTTATTTTAATAGTATTTTTCCCACACTAAGAGAGAACTTTTCATTTTCAAGCTCATTATAAGTTTGACCAGATTCACAATGAAGCAGCTGGGTCATGTGGGATGGAACCAACATATCTAGGACAAACCATCTTCAAAAAATTTTTGGGTTATTTGATTTGACTAGATTTATTCCCAGGTTCCCTAGAGGAATAGGCCTTAACCTTCTTGGCCATTTAACTATCTAATTTTAAGTTTGTAACATTAAAATTTAGTTTAATAAAGCATAAAAACAAAACAGTTTTAAAGTGAAAATAACATTTATTACAAATCAAGTGTATATTTTTACACTAAGCTCTTGTGTTAGAATTATTTCCTTCCAGTACAGAAGTAATCTTAAAATAATAATAAAAAAAGAATAGGCTGAAGTAGCACAAATTCACCTTTTTGGATATTTTTCAGAGCACAAACAGTCTTCAGTTCTTCATAGCAAAATTTTTAGTTGCTTTTGTGTAAAAAAGATAGCCCAAACAGTGATAAATTACTCATCTGAACCTTGATTATCAACACCATTGAATATTTATTACACACTCACAAAGTATAAAAAATACAGTCATCTAAATTTATAGATTTCACAATCTATTAATAGATTGTTAAATCTATAAATTAGTGTCTAATAGTCTATTAATAGATATTATGCTAATAGTTGATCAGTTTTCATTGCTGCATTCCAACATTTTTGGATCAGACTATTAATATTGGAAAAAGATATGACTAAAATGAATTACAAAAAACTTTTTTCATATTTGAAAAATAAATTAAGTTTAAAATGATTATATGAATAGAAACACATGGCTTCTAACTACACATAATTTTCTATTTTTTTATTATAATTTTAAATGCTTATAATAAAGAAACAAAATTAATTTAGATTTTTTTTCTATTTAGAATTCAAGTCAATTGGATCTATTGAAAGAATTATTAGAACTACAAAAAGAAATGGTGATTATGATGCTAAGTATGCTAGAAGGTATGATTGATTAAATTTTTAATTATAATAATAATAATATGACTTTACTCTAAAATATTAATTAAATGGCATACTTAAGAAATCTTTGATTCTAATATATAATTTTAAATAATATTAAAAAAAATTAAACAGCATAAATATTACTCTAAGATTTATTTAAAGCCAGATGTGTTCTTTCACATTTATAGTTAATTGAAGTAATTGTTATTCCAAAAGGTTTCCTCAAAATAAAATTTTCAATATTATTAAGCATTTGTTCAGTCATCTATTATAGGAAAATAGAGATTTCTCAAATTAGAAATAAATATCACAATAACTATCATTTTTATATTTCATATCTTACGTGGTGTGTCTAAAAAGTTTGGAGAAAGTTAAAATGAAAACAACAAAACAGAAGATACATAGGAACTACTTTTAATGGCCTTCAAAGTACTCTCTATGAGACACAACACACATTTTAAAACATTTGTAAAGCTCCTGGAAACAGTTGTAAATGTCTTGTTTGGTGAACTGCCTTAGGAACTGTTGTCACATGGGCCACAAAACTGAATCACAAAATTGTCAGCAAAATGTGAACCCTTAATGATTTCTTTGAGGCAGAGAAACAAAAAAGGTGTATAGGCACGAGATTGTTTTGATCAACATTTTCATGTGTCTCCATCACTGTTTCCCCCAATTTCATAGTGTGATTTTATGAAAGTTAATAAATTATTTATTCAAAATACTTTTAAAAATTGAGAAATTATTTTTTTAAAATATTTATTAAGAAATATAAAAAATAAATGCAAACATGAAAATCTTTGATAAATATTTTTCATGTAATGATTAAGAAATAAATATTTTATATAGTACAATTATATTTAGCCTTCTGATAGTTTCAATATTACACATTTTAAATTTTATATAGGTAATGTTATGAATGGTACTATTGGCAAACAAATGGTTGACACCTTGGTTGAGTCTGCTTCTAATGTGGAGGTGAGTTTTCTGTTAACTCCTGAATAGTATAAGGTAAAAAATAATTAAAAAATTTATTTTTTAAAAGTTGTAATAAAATTTATGTTCCAAAATTTATTTTAATCATTGCAAAATAATGTAATTCAAGTAAATCAAGAAAAATATCAAATTATATAGTGAAATAAAAGAAATGGAAAAATGATAAAATTATTTAATATTACAGGAACATATACACTGACTAAGAATATCAAATGATATCATGTATAAAAATATAAATCAGTAAAAATTTATAATTGTTTTTTTTTTTACCTATATCATAAAATTCCAAATTTTTTTGCAATAGGCTCACATTAATAAATAAGGATTTTGTAAGACAAATTTAACTAAAGTGTTATTAAATTTTTACTTTAAAATTAAATGAATTGAACTTCACATCAGCAATTAGTTGTAAATAATTTAATTTTAATTGCTCTATCAAAATTTATTTATAAAATATATAATAGATTGATGTAAGATTTTGGACCATAATTTATCTTTGACAATCAGAAACACTAAACACATTGAAAAAATTCACTTTGTACTTTTAAACGTCGTTTAGACTCTAAATTCATAAAAGGAATCTATCTCCAGACATTTTAGACTATAACCATAACAAGCTTGATTGAATTAAAAATCAACAAAATATTCAAATAAATTTGTATTATTATTAAGATTAATATCAACATTAAAATTATAATATTAATTTTAAATACATATGTCAATTTTATAAGATTTTTAAATAAAAGGTTAATTAATGTATATCTATTAATCAAAACAAAATTTTGAAAATGATCCAAAAATTTGCATGATTTCATCTTATTTCAATTTAATTTTTTAAGTTCAAGTATTTTTTATTAACCATTTTACATTGAAGAAATCATTTTTATTCTTTACCGTTAACAATACTATGGATTTTGGCTTTTCTTATAAATCCATATTTTTCTTGATAACTGAAAATCTCCTTTTACATATTCTTTCTAAAACTTAAACTTTATTCCTGTTAGGAAGTTGTAAATGTAACCCTTAAACTTGAAATTGTCACACCTTCCACTCTATGGTCCATGCCATGATCTACAGAAAGTGCATTCCTTGTGCTTTCTGTAGAATAAATGTATGTTGTGTTTTTATTTTCCTCCATCTTGTATCCATTTCTTTGTGTTACCGTCGATATTAATTCACATTCTAAGAATTCCATTCCAAAATTTAAATTTTTTTTACTACTAATTTTATTTTGTTTTCTTATCAAAATTATTCATTATAACTTTATATAATCTTTTATATATAATATACCATTTATAGTCTGAATGTTTATTCTGAGATGTATTTCTTTGATGAAGTTAACATTTGAATATTGTTTAAAATATAATAGTTTTTAATGCTTTTGCTTTAAAGATTTGAAAATATTTGGATTATTCTGTTTTAATTAATAAATTCTGATAAAGCAATTAAAAGTAAAATTGTAGAATTGAAATTTTAAAAAATTGATACTTTTGTAGTATTTAAGATGTTAGCATTAAATGGTCATATTAATAATGTGGGTATCAGGTTTTAAACTATATTGTCATTATTTTTAGAAAAGGAAATAAAATTGAAAAATCAATAATAAGCAATTTAATCCTTATTTTTTAATAAAGTAGCATATACTTTTGTATAAAGTAGCATATACATATATGGAAAACATGCTTTTATTCATATATTAAAATTTCATGGAAAATTAAAATCCACGCATTTAATAACAGTATATGATTACTGAAACAAATTGTCTAACATAAATGTTAACAAAGTATGATAACTTAATAATGGTGTTTATTAATTGATTATCAAAAAACTACAAAAAATCATAAAGCTAATTAAGTAATTTAAGTAAACTTTGATACATAATCTTCAAATAGGATTTGTTGATTTCACAGTTTTATTAAACAATTAAATTTTATATACAATATGTATTGTATAACCAATTATAATTTTTACTTTTTGTGCCTAAAATGTTTGGAATTACTATATATGACAAAATTTATTAAATTAAAAGTATATTTTGAATGAAATATTGTTTATGTACAGTACTTAATAGTTTGGTCTTTAAAGTAGTATCAATAAAAAATATTAATATTTGATAACAGTTCTGAAAGCAGAATTTTGTGAGTTTTGTGAATATGGTTTTTTAATTTTATAAATCTGATTTTAGTTGACATTAATAAACAATCAAAAAGTTAGTAACATTATCTACCTGAAATAACAAATCAGAAGACTAGATAAAATACATTAAGCTTATTTAAATTTATTAAATAAAATATATAATTTTTTTTTCTTATTTCACCCAATAAATTAATGACCATTTAGTGTTTTTGAATTACAAAATAGATTTTGTATGATATAATTTATTGAATTTAATTATATTAAAATTTTATGTATTTAAAAATGTTTAAAATTATTTTATTAAATAAAGCTCTTGAAATATGTTGATGAAATGATAAAAAAAACATAAAGTACAAAATTTTTTAATATGAAATTAAATCTACTCTGATATATATATATAATGTAATTAATATGTACTATTTATTGTTTATTAATTAATTGCAAATTTAAAACCTTGCTTTACTATAATATAAACTTCATAGTTCATAAATGATAAACTAAATAAAATTCATGTAATTTCATATGAATTTTAATCAGTTCAAATTTAAATTATTTGTAAGTTTAACTTAGTATTTGTTGTTTCTTAAATTCAACTGTACAACTAACTGTTTCAGTACTAAAACCATTTCAATTATTAAAATTTATTAAAAATTTACTAAATAATATGGAAGATAAATATTCTTATAACATATAAATCGAACTCACTTGTGCCTATTGACCGGTGTGAAATAAATAACTTCAATTCAACGAACGTTTTCTGGACGCCTTCCGTGTCCTTCTTCAGGTTAACTGCTGGATTCTATTATTTTTAAAAAACTGCGTTCCGATCTTTTAAGAACAAATTCAAATGAAGATAGTTCGAAAGCGCGATGACCATCGCGCATGCGCTATATCTGTCGTGTTCCTTGTCGTACTGTATCATATTCTTTTTAATCTTTGTATTCTTTTTTATCTTTGGGTCACATGATTTCATTATATTTTATACACCCCGGTGTGTAGGATGATGATATTCTTATAACATATTTTTTTAAAATTCAGACTGTAGTATTTAATTTCAATATGTAAAAAATTATAAAAATTAAAATTTTTTTATAGTTATTAAAATCTAAACTTTATTAAATTATGAAAATGTTTATTAAAATAATGAATAACAAACTTTGGACTGTTTGTTGTTGAATTTTTTACTAATAGATGACAAATTGTCATTTAGCAGTTTATTTAATTGTTTAAGTACAGTATAGCAGGGGTGGCCAACTTTTGTGCACATAAGATCTACTTTTTATCGTAAAAATGTGTCGCGATCGACTTGTTGTCATAGGCATAGTCTAAGTGGGGAGGGGGAGTATGAAATACATACTATGTTTATACACTGTGTTTTCAGTACGAAGTGCACTCACTGCTTATGAGTCGAGTCATAACTGCATGCATACAGTTGCGTTCGGTTACAAATATAATACATTAAGTCAAGACATTGCTAGCGATCGACCAAAATTGGCTCGGCGATTGACCGGTCGATCGCGATCGACTTGTTGGCCACCCCTGCAGTATAGCATCGATTATCCGACTTAATTGGGGACTGGGGTTGGTCGGATAACTGAAAAGTATGAAAAAATACATTATTAGTATATCACTATTAACCTATTGCATGTTGAATTTTTCTCCATTGTGCGTTGCTTTGCGTTGAATTTTTAACGATGTTAAGCCTAACAAAAAGTTTTTTAAAAATAATAATCGTCGCTATTCTATGGTGAAAAATTATTTCTTTATTTTCCACAAAATAAAGACAAAATAAAAAATTAAGCATGGTTTAAATACTGGCCTCCCTTTCATGGTCGAGCCAGTGCTGTCAGCTAAAACATGCAAAAATTTAACAAAAATAATATTAAAGTAGCCAAGACATAACCAAATATTGTAGCGCCACGTCACTAGCGGACATTTGAATTTGTCGACTAGAACGCGGTCGGTTAACCGATAAGTCAGTTAATCGGGGGTCGGATAATGGATGCTCTACTGTAATTTAATTCATGTATTAAATCTAATCAGAAAAGTCTACAATGTGATTCAAACCTGCTATCAAGTAACTATATTATATTAATCAACAAACTGAAAACTGGCATTATTTTATAAACTACTAATCTACTGTATGAACCTTTTTGATCTATTTCAGCTATTTTCAGCTTAAAATCGCAAATGTTTGAAAATAGAATTACAATGTCTTAATAGTTAGTCTATTCAAACAATTAAAATTAAATATGTTTGAGTTATTTGAATTTTTATTGATAGCTGATTATCATGGTTAGTGATTTAACAATATCAATTTAAATTATTTTTCTTATGGTCAATTGGTATTTTAAAGAATGTGTAAGTTATGATGGATTGAATGATATATACTGTATATGATGCATTTCTAATTCTTAATAAATGCATCTTCAAGCAATTATTTATTGTGACATTGTCACAATGCTGGGCTGCAATTTTTAATCATAGTTTTTTTCATTTATTTAATTTAAAATATATGCTTTCCACCTCAAATTAGTAGTGTTTTGACCCTGTACATCATACCTTTCCTGTTAGCAATAGAGTCATGCCAGTCATCTATCTAACTCTTTTCAGGGAAAAAGTTTTGAATTGAAATAACACAACTTCTGGTTTGTATCAGAAGTTCGTATATAGTTAATTGGGGGCTTCCTATTTCTAATCTTTCCATATCTGGTCTCTACTTTCACCTATCTAACTTTATTCTCAAGATTAAGGACAGACAGACAAAAGTGAGAATTTATAGATCTACATTTTTTTCAAATTGCAGCTCAATAATTATTATAAATAAATAGTTAACTAATTTCATGCATAGAATTTATTTACTTATGATTAATTATAATAGGAAACTTTTAATTATTGCCAATGAATGAAAGAATTCCATTGATTATGATAAATATCATCTTAATTATAATGATTAAAAATGGTTAAATTTAGATTATTTTTTAAAATTATTTATATGTTGTCAACTTATAAATTGGTTAGATTGCATTAGAGGATCTATAAATGGTTCTCTTTAAATTAATATTTTATTCTATTTTTGAGTTAAAAACAAGAGAAATCTGGGGATTGTCTCAGACAATCCAGGATGTATAGTTACCCTAATCATAATTTATGAAATCATTGACAATTGAAAATGATAAATGCAAGTATTTATTTACATTACAAAAAAAAATCTGTAGAATTTTTTACTGTCTTTGCATTAATTTACCATTATTTCCTACCTATAATCCTTTTTTATCCCTATATTTCCACAGGAAAAATTTTTGCTGAGAAAAAAAAATGTGTTGTTATATAATAAAAATAAGCATGTGATACAAACTTGTGCTAAACATCATTTATATGCTTTCTTAGAGTATTAACGATGAAATGTGAAATATGCAACACTTACCTTATCAAGAAATTTTGATATGATTAAAAATAGTTCTAAATTTATTTTACTTTTATTTCAAGGAAAAATTGTAATTTTAGAGAGAAAATTAGCAATAAAAAGTCCAATAGTTTCTGTTTTTCAAATTTTGATATAAGCCTTATCATCTTGATGTTACATAGAAATATATTAAACTTATAAATGCTTTTTTGACACAGAGTACAAATATTTAAATCTAATCAAATATTGTTTGTTAAAAATTCAAAACTTCTGAAATAAATTCAAAATCCAAAAATCAAAAGCTGATTCAGTTCTTATTGCCAAATGTTTCTGTATTCTGAAAATTTAATTTTTTCTATATGCTTTTATTAGTATAGTGAGATTTTGTATATTAGATATCTTCATGTTTCTTCAAAAGACTTTTTAATAAATGCATAGAACTGAAATAAAGTAATTTACCAATGTTAAATATCTTTATTATAAGCATTGTACAAGATCAATAGACAAATATCTTCTTATCTGTTTATTTTTATTAGTATTTTCTCATTTTCCTGATCAACTGTTTCAGCTCTCATATGATTATATAAAATTCCAAAGCTAGCAGCAGCACTTTTTTTCTTATTTATCAACTTATCCTTCTAATTAAATATTTAAAGTTTCTTTGTATTCCGTCTGTATTCTCTCTGTCTTGAATAGGCCTCATTAATTGTGCTAACTATCCATAACTTTATGCAAACAGAAATCTAACCTCTTCTCCAATGCCTACTGCATCTCTCATTTTTAACCCAACAATGAATATTAGTAGTCTATTATAAATATTTTGTTGAATTTATAAGGTTTGTTGCTGCTTATTTGCATCATTTTTTATACCATAATTATTAATTTTCCTTATATTCAACTAATTTTTATATATCGAAATAATAATCATCTCTATATATATCTTTATACATTGTATCTTATAGAAGATTCTAGTGCAAATATCATAATATGCATTTATAGAGATGAATATTATCATTGGAAGTTAGTTATAAGAGTATATATTATTATTATATATATAATAATAATATATAGTATAATATAATATTAAACAATATTCTGTATAACATTAATATTAGAAAATAAGATTATTTGTTTAAATTTTTAAAACTCCATTGTTTTAAAAATGAATATTTTAATCATATTTCAAGAGACCTAATTTTAAATTAAAACTTTTTTTAAAATTTGATTATTAGAATTTAATTTTATCAATAATGTGATGACTGCCTTGCTGACATTACTTTTTTATTTTATTTTATTATTTATCTGTTTATTTTTAGCAGATTTAAATGATTATATTACATTTTCTGATAACCTTACACTTTCTGAGCTTTTATTAAGCTGAGCCTTACACTTTCTGAGCTGAGCATAAGGGCATTTCCTCCTATGGCAGGATAGTTCTAAAAGTGGTATATTATTATGAATTGATTTAAAAAATTATTCAATTTTTATTAAATTTTCTCATTTAATATACAAAAAATTTTTAGCTTCTCTGGTTAATTTTTTTTTTACATTTTTTTTTTTTCAGTTTTTCAAAAATCTTTATAATCAGAAACATCAATTTATTAAAATATAAAATCTCATACATGAGAAAAAAATATTTTCTAACATTCTAATAAAATCATTTTAAAAAATTTTTGGTGGGGGTTTTTTTTAAGTGTCACAGTGACTTTAAAGCACCCCAAAAAACAATTTCCATTAAAATCTGACAAACACAAACATCTATGTTAAAAGTGGCCTACTAGAAACAATTATTAATCTTCTTGCTTTTATCATTTATTAAAAAATAATCTAAACCTAAAAATTATTTCATTTAAAAAATTACTAATTTTCTATGAAATATTTTAAAATATTTTTTATATCTCAAACATGAAACTACTATTAATTTTTTCCCTCTCTCTCTCTCTCTCTCTCTCTCTCAAGCAAATATTTTTTTAGTTAGATATAACCTCTCAAAGATTTATTTTACAGCAATTGTTAATGTAAGTTTAAATAAACTTTTTATATGTTATTTAATATGGATGTTTTTATTACTGAAGTATCAAACCATTGAATATGCTTCAAAATTTAGATATGTAAGGAAACATTATATTCAAATTTAGCTTGTAGATTTTTATTAAAATCCTAAAAATAAGGATTACTTTATTTGAATTATAAAAATAAAGATGATAATTTTATAATTTTACTAATTGCAAAACCATTATGTAAAAAGATAAGCATATAATACAAAAGTGAAACATTTCAAATACGTAGAAAAAGAATTACAGTTCATCCTTGATGTAACTAACTATATGAGAATGGTGCAATTTGTTAGTGGCAAACGTCTGTTACACTAAGCACCCCTCTAATATATATGTTGTTTTAATTAATATAGCAGCAAAGTAAAAACAAAAAAGGCTTAAATTAAAGCAGTCTTAATTATAATAATATTTTAATATAAACCTGGAAAAAAGTAATAATAAATGGAATGACAATAATAATGAAGGTCTCTAACATGTGCAACATACCAGTTTTATTCAAATAATAGCCACGGCTGCTGTATTTTAAACTGGACATTTTCTCTGTGGTTAGTGTTCAAGTGCAATTATTATTTCCTTTGCACATATCAATTTGATGTTCATTATTAATAAAGTATTCAAACTTTCATAATGAATATTTAATTTTTAAAACAAATTATACAGTCAAACCTGTTTTTGTGCATTTTTTTTTTGTGCGGTATATGAAAATTTCAATCAAATTGGAACATAATTGACTCCTGTAAAATTTTTTAAAACTCTATTGGATGTTTACTATGACATCAACAGGTTTTTTCATTTTTTATTCAGTAAAATTTTTTTCTCATACTTTTTTTCAGTCCTCTCTTATTTCAATAGCATAAAAATCATAAATATTATGTTATATTTGAACAGATACTGTAAGTTAGCTCCCCTCCAGCTTTAGACTGCAAGTGTGAAATTTCATGCCTTGTTAAATGAAATAACACTTCCTGCAGCTATATTAATCAAATGAAATAATTTTTTAACCATTATTTTTAACTTTTTAATGTTAGATTGGTATTTAAGTGGAAATAATTAATTAATATAAAAAATAAAATTCTTAGAGGATTTTTTTCCCCATTAGGGATTGCACAAAAAGGCCCAAGGAGTTAAAAAAGCAATTTCTAGTTATTTCGTACGGTTTTGAGTTATTTTCTACGTGAGACTTTTTTTATGTGGTCCCTATTCACTGCATAAAAAAAATATTTTTTTAATTGTGTTGCGAAAATTATTTTTTATAGCCACTCGTGAAGTTTCTTGCGATTTTTTTTTTTTTTTTTTAATGCGTTTTCTTTTATGCGGTCCCTATCTACTGCACAAAAACAGGTTTGACTGTACTTGAAATAGTAATTGATATTTATTTTATAAGGACTTACTTTCAATATACCAGTAAGAAAATCAAAAAATACGTTTACTATATTGTTCATTTTACATATTTCATTTTCTATTAAATTTTTTTAGTTAAATAAGTAAATATGGTACAGTACCTACCTATTGTTGTTTATGGTGTTTACTATTTTTACATTGTTTCACTAAGTTTTCAGAAATTCATGAATAATAGCCTTGGCTACTATTTGAGGGTGGTTGTTATTAGAATAAAACCAGTAAACCAGCAACTTCAACCTTTAAATTTCCGGTACAAACGACGAAAATTAACAGAAAAAACTAACGTTTTCGAATCTCCATCGAGATCTTCTTCAGGTTCGTTAATGGAATGTCATGAGAATAGAACTCTTTTGAAGTTCAAAAATCGAACATCTCCAGCGTGCGATGACGATGCAAAACATAAGATTGATATAATAGACCTGAGTCTACTAACGTAACGTCGCAAAATATCAATGCAGGAAATAAAACCATGTCTACCATCGTGGATTGACCTCCAAGATGTATCGCCACGCGTACGATAAAACGTTGCTGTCTTTGTAATTAATGCATTTCCCCGATTTGGTAGCTCTGTAAATCTCCAGGGTCTCCAATGCCCTAATGTGGTCCGTTTTGAACGACTTCTTAATGAGGGTGGCGTTATCGAAGTCCGCTTTTACATCGGGGTCCGTGGCATACGTCGACAGGGCGGTGGTGTGCCTTTTTTTGGCAACGTCATTCTTATGTTCAGAAACCCTTTTTTGGAGGGATCTCTTGGTAGAACCAATATATACTAGGTCCCTTTGGAATCTGTGGTCTCTTAACGGGATACTATAAACGCCCGGTGCCCTTAAAATGCTCGGTTTGTCCTTGGCGTTTCTGAGAAGCGAATAGATAGATGGCGTTCTCGTGTACGCTAACTTGGTGCCCTTCCTTAGCGCTATTTCCCTGTACAAGGAATGGAGGTCTTTGTTGTATAGTACAACCGTGTGCTGGTCGGGGCTCGAGTTAGGATCACTTTGCCCTGCGGAGGTGTGATGCGCTGTGTTTATATTACAACACTTACGAGCTAAATTGCGGATAAGGCTACTTTTGTATCCATGGCTAGTGGCAATGTCTTCAATGTGTTTTAGCTCTGCGATCGTGTCTTCCCTTTTAGTATTATGGGTGAATGCCCTATTTACTAACGCCCTGAACGCCGCAATTTTATAAGGGTACGGATCCTCCGACCCAGCGGGTATGTACCCTTATAAAATTGCGGCGTTCAGGGCGTTAGTAAATAGGGCATTCACCCATAATACTAAAAGGGAAGACACGATCGCAGAGCTAAAACACATTGAAGACATTGCCACTAGCCATGGATACAAAAGTAGCCTTATCCGCAATTTAGCTCGTAAGTGTTGTAATATAAACACAGCGCATCACACCTCCGCAGGGCGAAGTGATCCTAACTCGAGCCCCGACCAGCACACGGTTGTACTATACAACAAAGACCTCCATTCCTTGTACAGGGAAATAGCGCTAAGGAAGGGCACCAAGTTAGCGTACACGAGAACGCCATCTATCTATTTGCTTCTCAGAAACGCCAAGGACAAATCGAGCATTTTAAGGGCACCGGGCGTTTATAGTATCCCGTTAAGAGACCACAGATTCCAAAGGGACCTAGTATATATTGGTTCTACCAAGAGATCCCTCCAAAAAAGGGTTTCTGAACATAAGAATGACGTTGCCAAAAAAAGGCACACCACCGCCCTGTCGACGTATGCCACGGACCCCGATGTAAAAGCGGACTTCGATAACGCCACCCTCATTAAGAAGTCGTTCAAAACGGACCACATTAGGGCATTGGAGACCCTGGAGATTTACAGAGCTACCAAATCGGGGAAATGCATTAATTACAAAGACAGCAACGTTTTATCGTACGCGTGGCGATACATCTCGGAGGTCAATCCACGATGGTAGACATGGTTTTATTTCCTGCATTGATATTTTGCGACGTTACGTTAGTAGACTCAGGTCTATTATATCAATCTTATGTTTTGCATCGTCATCGCACGCTGGAGATGTTCGATTTTTTGAACTTCAAAAGAGTTCTATTCTCATGACATTCCATTAACGAACCTGAAGAAGATCTCGATGGAGATTCGAAAACGTTAGTTTTTTTCTGTTAATTTTCGTCGTTTGTACCGGAAATTTAAAGGTTGAAGTTGCTGGATTAGACTTTATATGTACCGGTAGTCATGAGTGAAGTTTGTTTTCAAACCAGTAAACACAAACAAATTGATCAGATGGGTTTTCTCTTTAAATCATACTGAGAGTATATAAAATACGGTGTTTAAAATGATTTTATGAATTACAATGTTTGCTTATTTTTTATAGGAAATGAAAATTGGCTAAAAACTTGACATTTTTTCTTATGCTTACAATAAGAGTTTTTGTAAATTTATAAATATTTTTATTTTATTTGGTCTAGTCCAGTATATCCAAAGCTTAGTACAACAAGAGATTGTTATATCTACGATGAACTGTGTAAATTTTATTACTCTGTCAGTGAAAATACAAATATACAATGTTAAAATGAAGGTGTAAGTTTTTATCCCAGTGTAGTTTTCAGTTTGAGGCTTAGACATTTATCATATGATTTTGATTAATAATATATTTTTTAATAAAAATGCTTAAAATAATTTAATTTAGTATAGATAACATATTTTGCATCATATTAAAAATACCTTTACATATATGTTGCATAATATTCAAAAATAGACTTTTTAATATAATGTAACTTACAAATATATATGATATCTATCATTTAAATAATTCAAAAAACTACATTTAAAAATGAAAAATATTACAATAGTATTTTTTCACATAAAATTTTTTTTATAATTTCATTTTTTTTGTTTTGTTTTGTTTGTTTTGAAAAATTCAAATGTATTTAAATATTATTAAAAAGCCATGAACCTCAGTAAAATTTATAATGGCATTATATTTTAAAACAGACCAGAAAGTTACATTAAATTGTATTATTGTATTTATAATAAATATATTTTAAATTGTGATATTACATTAATTTGGGTTTATATTTCGCATCACTAATGATATTTTTATATACATTAATGAATTTTTAGAAATTACAGCATTTTTTACATTCTAATATTTGAAGATTTCAAAATATATTTTTAGGAATTAATTATATTTTTTATATTGATGTAAATTTTACAATTTATTTGTAAAAAAAATGCTATAAATGCCAAAAAATTAAAATTGATTTAATGAAAAAAAATTATTATTTTGTATATTTTTTGAATGATTTTTCAATATTTTTCAGTATTTTTATTTGTTTTCATATAATTTTTAGAATATTTTTCAATATACTTTTTTAATTTTTTACTTTTTATACCAGAGAAATATTTTAAACTTTTTACATATTTTTTTCATTTTTTAAGTGAAATAAATCATAATTTGTTTATAAAATAAAGATTAGTAAATGATCATACATTTCCATCAAAAATTCACAGAATATTCTTCGATTCTTCAATATGTTCCTGAGACTGAAGTCACTCATTACTTCTTCTGCATTTGTGGTGAGAAAAGATCTATTAATGCACTGCTGTTTGATATTTAATATCCAGATACTAATATTTCTTTCCCCCTGCTATTCACACTTTAACATGAGTTTACGAGGATTTTATTTTGGTGTTTTCCAATTTATGTTTATTTTCTCAAAATACTACATGCATATTATGATCAATATATATTTTTAAAATAATCAAATAAATTTTTATTTTACAATGCATAATTATAAAGTATTTTCATTTTTAAACTAGAATAATTTATTTACAGTACAAAACAAATTATTTTGATTAAGAAAATAATTACCATAATTCTATGCAAAATTTCTTCATTTGTTTATTTTAACTAAAATAGAAAACTAAATCAAATTTTAAGTGTCAACTTTCATAATTCAATTTAATCCATTATAAATACCTTACATTTAAAGCATTTTAATAATTTAATTTATTGAAAACATCAAACTTTTGAAATATTAAAGTATAATTTTGATCATTAGTATTATTAAAATGATGTTACAGATTAATATGAATTTTTTTAATGTCTGTAAATTTCTATATAAATATGCATTGTATATAAAAATATATATTGCTTAAAAATGCAGCTCAATTGTACAATTTGGGCTCTGTTCAGCAGGCAGCATCACTCGAAATTTTTTTTATCTTGCATCTTACCTTTCTGTTCCTATTACTTATCCTCATTAGCTAATTCTCAAGTTCTTTGATATGTTCTTGAAATTGAAGGAATTAACAACTTCAAACAATTTCCAGGTAAGAAAATTTTTGTTAAGAGAATTTAATTAATGGAAAATTGTCAAATAAAATTTCTTCATAAATAAACATATTATTTGTTACATAAGTTACTTTTAAAATTAACCATGTATGAAAATATAGTAATCATTTTTCAAAAGAAGACATGCAGGTAGACAAACTTTAAAATTAATTATATTATTTCTTATAATATAATTAATTTTAATAAGGGAGTCAAGAGCTAGATAAGTATTCATGTGTTTTTCTTATAGAATAAAATAAAATATTTTTTATTTAATTACATTTTATAAGGAATTAAATAAATTAAAATTTTAAATTTAATTTTATAATTTATTGATAACAGGGCTGTGGATTCAGTAGATCAAACCTTCAACTCCAATTCATAGAATTATAGAAGGTCTGACTCCAACTCTGCTTCTAAATAATAATTTAATTCTAATAATACTTTAATTATATTAACTTATAATGGCATTTCATCACCACTAAGTGAATCATCAGGCATCCTAATTGAAATCAATAAAAGTTTATTTTTTTCCACAGTTTTTCATTATTACACTTGTTATCTTGACACCAAAATGTTTTTCATCTTTGGTTACAGTAAAGTATTCAGAAACACTAGATTTAACTCAAGTTTTCTTAGCCATTTTGTACAGGTTTTTTGACAAATGAAAATTTAGCTAACACATGAATTAAAATACAAACTTCTGAAAAGAAAATCAACAGTAATTAGTGATATGCAAAGAAACATCATGATGTAGGAAAATCATTATAAAATAAGATCTTGCATTACAGGAGACTCCTATAATGCAAGATAGGATATTATTGCTTCTATTAGAAGCTTAATATAAAGTACAGTACATAATAACAAAAAAAAAAAATAGGAATCAGAGCCAGTGAATTTTAACTGACTCTGCCTTCTCTAACAACAAATTTGCTTCCGACTCTGACTCCACAGCCCTGATTGATAATCACTATTTTTGATTATTAGTCTACATATAATTTTTAAATTTTTAAATGAAAATAGCAGCAAAAATAAAATAATATATAATTTTAAAAAATGTCAAGATAGAAAAATTTTATTTATTTAAAAGTTTTAAAATTATTTAAAAATTATTTTCAAGCTTCACTACAATTATATGCATTTATATCCTTAATTTCCAGTACTTACTTGAGGTTATATATGCCATTAGGTATGAGAAAAATTAAATATATTTTTGGTAGATATTTACCAAGAATACTTTTTCTTTGACGGGTATGAGAAAAATTAAATATATTTTTGGTAGATATTTACCAAGAATACTTTTTCTTTGACGGGGAAAAACAAGACTTTTTTTGATATTATGTAAAGTATGCTGAATTGATTTGGATATAATACTTAAGCCTTATAGGATTTGTATATATGTTATATCTACCATTATAAGTAATAATGCAGGAAAAATTTTGTTATATACATTGTGATGCAAGACAATAAATTTAAGCTAACAAAATCCAAAAGTAAAGAAAAGTATGACAAATCAAAGAGAAAAGAAATAAAACTGTTGTGGCTTAAAATCAGTGAAAAAAATACTTTGTTTGGCACTTGTAGATTTTCAAAGTTTTTATTACTTTTTTTTGGTTTCTTCCTTATTAGTTACAAAAAAAGAGAGATTGTACAATATAAGCCTGTTCTCTGTCTGGCTACCAAAAAATTTTAAGACATCCATTTTGTTAATTATTTGTTTTATCTCATGGATTTTTTGAACCAGATTTAATGTCTGGCTCCCATTAGAAAAGCAAGAGCTACAGAAAGGAAATGTATTCTTTTCTTCTTTTTGTTCCATAAAAAATTGGATACATTTAAATACAAAGATTCAAGGTAGTTCAAAACACAGTTGCATAATGGTAAAGTTGGCATAATGGTGTTATCATGGTAAATTAAATACTGTAAATTTAAAATTAAATTGCTTATAAGCAGGTGTACGGTAATAAAAACATAGAAGTCTGAAGGGAGTTCAAAACATACCTTCCATGCTGTGGAAAGTGTATCCATCTCACTAAAGTTGATCATCTTTTGGTTTTTAAGAGCCCTGTAAATTTCAAGCACTTCTAAATATTTCAGATGTACAGGATCCAATGTCTTATGTAATAGATGTGCCTATCAAAACAGATCTGCACACATATACAAAGAGTATGTTGCAAGTGTTGTGTTGGGTTGTTTCTTACTGAGGTCATGTACATGCTCTTCTAATTTTAAAATGAGGCACTCTGATGTGTACTAAAGAGTGGTCCACTCAAGTGTCATGTAATGGAATAGCATATACACTCAGTGTTAGTACTCATCTACAGGATACTTATCATTCCTAATTAACATAAAGATGGTTGGACTTCTTCTATAAACAATCCTGACATTAGCCACTTTGGCAATTTCCTTATAAATGCTCAACATTGCTTTATTATAAGTAATAACCATAAAGCCATCTTCACATTGATAAGTATGATCCTTGTGAAGTGTATGGTGGTATACCAGTTTATTAATGAGGGTAGTCAAATAACCACGTTGTAATGCAATAGATATTTTGAACCTATTTCTCTGTTAAATTGCATTACTATGTTCTCAACAGTAGCTCTTAGCATATCAGAAGGAATTTAACTTGCTTTCAGAAAATGGTGGATGCCACATTGTAAACATGCTTTGTAACATGTTTTAGAAATGATTAAAAACATTTTCAACCGATGTCTTCACGTCTTATTTCGTTTAACAATATTGCAGACAGTGCCATTCCCTGTTGGTGGTGAGTTTTTGAACTATTTTTTTTTTTTTTTTTTTGTGGGAAATAAAATTCCATGATGTCCTGTACACCATTACCAAGTTTGATAACATTCTGTCCAATAGTTTTCATTTTATGGCCATTTCAAAGTGGAACTTTAATTATAAACACCCTGTATATTCAATGCATGATTTATTTATTTTAATAATTTAAATTTCATAAGTTTCTAACTAATTTCAACAACTAGTGTTACAATTTAAATTTAGTATTTATAAAATTATTTTATCAAACTTTTTATTTTATTGCTTTAATTTTTTTTTATTGTGTTAGCAATTGAAGTTTTAGAAAGTTGATGAAATGATCATAATAAAATAATTCATAGAATCTAACTGGAAAAATCTAAAACCTTTATGATTACGGTACTCAATTGTTATCAACTTTAATGCAGTAAAAAAGATTCAAAAATTTTTTAAATTCCTTTATAATCGTTTCCTTTATAAAGAGAAAAGATTCTATATTCCCCTAAAATGAGAATTCACTAATTGAATTTATTTATTTTATTAATATTTATTTATTTTATAAAATTTTATTTTTGAAAGGAAATTGATAAGAAAGGAATTGGATGGATTACTCCAAAAGATTTCCAAAAAGCAATGGAACAACAAAAAATATACACTCCGTAAGCTTAAATTTTTAATAAATGATTTTCTTGTAGCTGTAATCAGAAAATCTTGTTAGGATTGTAAATATGATAGTGTATCTTTTAAAACTAACATCATAAGTTCTAAATTTTGATATTAAAGATTTAATAAAATATTTAAAATGAAAGTTAAATAGGTACAAACATTAGTAAAGTTTCAAATTTTATTCTTGACATATTTTAGTGTTTTTGAATTTATTTTCAATTCTATCTTCGGTAAATCTATTTTTCTGCCAAACAATTGTTGTATTTTAAGTGGGCTTCTTTACCACTACTATTAATAATTAAATTTTAAGTAATTTGATACTAAAGGTTAATACCAAATTACTTAGAATTTAATTATTAATAGTAGTGGTAAAGTAGCTTGATTAAAATATGGCAGTCATTTGGCTTATAATTAAAACATTGGGCTTTGAGAAATTGATATAAATCTACTTATATATTATAAAAATTGAAAAATCAATATTTCATAATTAAGAATAGATTTTTATTGGAAAGTAAACAATGTTATATAAACTTATTGTATAAATAAAAGTTTTAAATATGCCATTTGTACTAAAATCATTTTGTGTATTTAAAAATTGTTTATATAGTTTAAATATATTAAATAATTAAAAAATATATTTATACAGGGTGATTCAGAATGTATCAATAGGACTTAGGGAGCTGATTCTGGTATATTTGGAGGAAAAAATCCCATATGAACATGGGTTGTATATTTAATAGTATTTGAGTTTAAATGTAAAAACAGCATAGTGCTAATGTAAAATTGAAGTCATGTGATAAGTGTTGTTATCAATATACTAATATATATTAATTATATATTAATATATTGATAACAACAGATATTGATAATATTATATATATATATATATGTTGTTACTTTTTTATTTTAAAGTAACAAAACTGATGCTTTGATATCAGTGGAGGTGCTGCAGCACCAAAAGCCCCACCTTTCGATGTGCTCCTGCTTCAAATGCATCATAGAATCAGTTCTTTAAGTTATATTGATACTTTCTGAATCACCTTATATGAGGTCAGGTTAGGTAAGTACACCCACAGTTCTGGAGTTTGTAAGTTTTAGCCAGTGAGACAGATTAAAGGTTACCTGATTTCAAAACACCCAATTGCTGGAATAATTTACCTGGTTCAATAGCAACAGCTTGTAATATCACATACTCAAGTAAACGTTATTTGTTAAGCCAAGAATTTTTTTTAAAGAGAATATTAGAGGTGCACTTACCTTCCCTAGTGTAGTTAAGTACAGGGTGGTTATAATTAAAGTTGCCCTACTCAGACCTGGCTAGAGCCCATTCTCGTGGCGTATTTTGATAAAATTTGGTATATATGTTATATGGACCATGGGGAAAAGGAAAATGCAAAAAAGTATTTAGTTCAAATTTTTACCACTAGGTGAAAAAATGGCACATGAAAGACAAGAAACACAAAATGGAAACACACAAAAGGTTTTTATTCACAACATTTGTTCAATGTGCAATCCATTTGCATCAGTCATGTGTTCAAAATGCCTTGCAGTATTGTAAAGCGTTTTCAACATGTAATTGATGCAAATGGATTGCACATTGAACAAATGTTGTGAATAAAAACCTTTTGGGTGTTTCCATTTTGTGTTTCTTGTTCTTCATGCACCATTTTTTCACCTAATGGTAAAAATTCAAACTAAATACTTTTTTTGCATTTTTCCCATGGTCCATATAACATATATACCAAATTTCATCAAAATACATCCACGAGAATGGGCTCTAGCCAGGTCTGAGTAGGGCAACTTTAATTATAACCACCCTGTATACTCTTTACTGTAATAGCTAGGAAGATCCAAATAAAATCAAATGCCAAGACAAGTGTGTCAAAGCTGTGACAGTAATCTTTCATTTGTATCAGTACACTTCATTGCTAGTGGGACCCATAGCAAATGAAGTAACAATGGCACATTAATTAGCAGCAGTAAAATCAGTTTTATTTACTGTAATTTAGATCCCTAATTACAATAAAAATGTTAAACTGATTTACAAAACAAGATTAAATTGCTTGAAGAGTAACTTTCTCTTGAAAAGATAGTCTAGAACTACTTTTGAAGCACCTTACTCCAGGTTATACTAAGTGTGAAGTGCGCGAATACCATATACAAAGAAACTAAAAATTTTTTAAATCAGAATCTTTAATTCGCATAACAGGATACAAGAAATTTTGTGGGATGCCAGCTATAAAATCTCTATCCCCGACATGTATGTATATATTAGTATAGTGACCGACAATAGAAAGAGAATACCGACATAAGTTTAAATCTCGCAAGGATTCTTTCTTTACAAAAATAACTATTCTACTAAGGGTAATTAAAATATATGTACACTTTACTACTAAACTTATAACTAATTATAATTAATGTAGGACGATAGATAAATTTATAACAATAAAGTAAGGAATAGAAAGAAAAAGAAAGGGGTACCCAAGAATTTCAGCATTATTCTCAGTGCAATATATATAAGTTGGACGGATCACTTCCTAATCACGAAAAATGTTAACTCCTTTTCTAAAACGTGGATTATTTAATAGACTTTGATGAAAAAATCACTCTTGTACGTTTTCACAATCGGGATTTTCACTCCTTTCCTTCGCACCTCTTTGTTGTCTCCACGCGGTTCCAAAAATGTAGTGGAGAGCTCCCTTTCGCGTGTCTTTCCTTGTCCAGTCCTCTCAAAAGAATGAGCTCTTGGTCCCCGTTTTACCCTGAGGCTGCATATCGTCCCATTGTCCTTAAGAGACCGCCTGCTGTTACACTGTTAAGCACCGGTTGGGAGAAAATTCCAGGGAGGGAAGATAATAGTAATAGGAAGAAGAAAGAAAAGGGAAATATATTCTAATATAAAATTAAATACAACTGTACAATAATGGCATTTAGCCACATAAGACCTGAAATTGCAATGAAAAGTAATTAAATGATGTCTTTCAACATGGCATGTTTTGACTGTCTTAGGGTACATCCTATGTGGCAGCATCCAGCAACCGCAGACATGAATGTGCTTCCAAGTGGAGCAGACAAACTGATTCTAGCAAATGTTCATGTCTGGAGTAACTGCATTTAGCGTGCAGTGACTACCAGATGACGCTTCTACATGTGCATGCAGGAAGCAGCTACCAAGCAAGTTTGATTGCTGTTTCCACTGCTCGTGCTTCCAAAGAAGAAAATGGCTGATTTTGTAAATGAATGAGAACAGAATGACAAATAAATTGTGTATACACATTGTATATATTATAATAATTTTTACATAATTTAATAATTTCTGATTTTTTTATACAATTAAAAGACACAGTCACTCTAAAAACAGACAATCAACATTTTTACCAGGCTTAATCTACATTCGTCAGCACAATTCTCCAGTAGATAAAAGAAGCCAAAACCCCGAACAGATAAGGATGAACAACTAAAGACGTCGTAAGATTTACCATACCAATTTTAAGAAATTTTTAATTTTTATTGGTTTTTCTGTGTTTTAAGGAACCCTTTTTAAAAATGGGCAGCTAAGTAGCCTAAAAGGAAAGGTCTGGCTGTCTGATTTGTTCTGGAACACTAAGAAAATAAAAAATGGTGATCGTCTGTTTTTAGAGCGACTGTGTCTTTTAATTGTATAGAAAAATATTTATTCATCCGACGGAAATGAAAAAAAAAAATTTCTGATTTTGTAAATGCAACATTCTAAAAATAAAACTGTCTTTAAACTTATTCTATGAACATTCTTTATATTTGTTGTGAATCTAGTTAGTGATAACATTTACCTTTCAAATTTAATGTTTTGATGCTTATCATATTTTCCATAGCAAGCATTTGATGAAGTTGTCTCGCCACCATTTTGTATACAACACACGTCCACTCTGGACAGAAGTCGTTCACGAGTAGGAAGCGCGTACAAAGATTTTTTCCGCTTGCAGTTACTGGACACTGCCATGTAAGATGTACCCTTAGAAAAGAATGGCTTCTTAAGCTTCCACATCTGGCGATAAAAAATCATCTTTTCAAGAAGAAATGTAGGGAAAACATGTGTTTTCTCCCTAGATTTTTTCTTCACAAGGTACAGTACATAAACTTTACTCTGTGTTTATCAGAGACGATAATGACAACTTGTTCAACATAATGTCAAACACTTGACTTTTATTGGAAACTTTGCTATGACAGAGTAATCAACTGCTAGTGTGGTGCTTTTAGAGAACTTATATATAAAAAAACACACCTTTTCATACATTTCCAGCACTTTTCTAGTTCTATAATTGTAACAAATTTTTTCAGCTTGATTTACAGGCTTTTGTTACAACTATAAAGAAGTGCTGGAAACACATGAAAAGGTGTGTTTTTTTATATATAATTTATAAAAATTCCAGTTTATGGTAGAAATTTATCTTTTATAGAACATAAAAGGGTTGAATTTACCCCAATGATCATGGGATAAATGCACCCTGGTCTATTGTGACAAAACATGTGGACAAAATACTTCATAACTTTACAACTGCACTAATTTGCACTTATCATTTTACAATATTCATCTAAATATTTTATCTTAAAATCAAAAATAATGGATTTTAAATGCAAAAATTACTGTACCTGACTCTGTCAGAAAAAAATAAAATTTATATACATTTTTCAAACCACTGTTGCAATCACAAAAGCAACCAATCACAAAAACCTGTACTTATATGCTACAAATCCATGTATTGGTATCAGCTTAATTTTGATTGGCTGATGAGATTTATGTAAAGGCACAGTTACCTAACCTGACCTTATTTATAATTAATATGCTAGTAAGAAGAATATTTAATATGATTAAATTATTAATTATAGTGAAGAAATTACATACTTGATGAATTGCTGTGAGCCAAATCATGATGGATTAATTGATTATCGAGAATTTACAGAAAGATTTCACAATCCTGCAAAAGACATTGGTAAGTAATTTATGAAATTTTAAACTTTAGAATAAAAAGCCTACTCACATCTTGGTAAAAATACCATATCAACATCAAAAATATTGAAAATGATGAATTATCACTACTGAAATGATTTGTTTATTTCAAATAATAAAATGTCATGAAATAAGATTGTGAATTGATGAAGTGATTTTGTTGACAAACTAATATGAAATAGTAGCAGTAAATGATTAACCGTAAAAAATGCTAAGTAATTCAACTAACAAAATAGTTTTTAAAGTAGAAAAATATCACACACTCAAAGCATATAAGTATGAAAATCTTTTAATTATAGAACAATTAATATTTTTACAATACTTTCAATTTCATCTTCAAATCTGTTTGATATAAATGTTCTAAACTTAACATCCTAATCAAATATTTTGTTTAAATTTAATAATTTAATTTTTATAATAGTAAAATAAATTTTCTAACATATTGTCAACATAACATTTTCTAAACAGTAGTTGAATGAAAAAAGCAGAATTTAATTACAAGCTCCTTGCCTCCAATGAATCACTTAATTATCTCAAACCTCCAATTGGTAGAGATATAGAAGACTTATCAAACTGTATAGGAGAAACAAAATAATTAAGATAACATCATTAAAAGATTAATTTTATTCATGGAATGCATTTTGATCATGCATAGACCCTCTTCAGCCAATTTTATATAAATATTGGGTTAATGTTACCCTAGGATCCAAAATGGCGGCGGGGGAATTTTTCCCTACGTTGGAGACTGCGACGGGGAAAAAAATTTTCCCTCGATTTAAGATGGCTGCGTTTCCGGCCGCCATCTTGAATTTCTCTGCACACTCTGCGGATATTAACCGAAATAAACAATAAAAAAAAAGAATTTTTTTACTCACTTTTCGATGGTGGTTGCCTGCTTCTTCCTATCTTTTTTTCCTTTCCGAACGTATTTTTAAATATACGCCCTTTCTCGTACTTTCTTTTACATATTATGGTCGCGTCGATTTCCACCGTTTTATTCGGCACTCCTTTTTTAAACGATGTCAAATTACTCAAAGCTATAAGCAATACCAACCGTATGTGATTGGACCAATCGACTCCCGTTTTTCTGGATTTGCCCGCTGCAATCGCCGAGGTCGTCGCCGTACATTCCAGACATAGTTAGTGCCATATAAACGACAGAATGCAACTCCAAGAAATGTGGCCAAATTTACTTTTAAATGTTCCATCAAAGGCAGAGGTCTTCATTCCTCACTTACTACATCGCAAGAAACAGCTTTCTCTATTACTCCGATAGTATAATTTGCATAAAGAATCGCAATGAATGCAAACGGACTCGGTCGGCTGTATGCCTAATTTTACAGCAAATTTCAATGCGTTATCGATACTGGGAGGCAAACCTGGTTCCAAAAAGTCGTATTCAATTAACATGGAGAAATCACGGGTGGTGCATTTCGACCAAAATTCGTCGTTGCAACTCAAATCTGCAAAACTACTCATTATCGAACAATTGCAAATAAACTATACGTTTACCGATAATAAATTGTGCAAGAATGAAATATCGTAACGAAATAAAACAGCAATTATTCCAATACGCAATTCGTCGCAACACTACAGCAAACGATTCCAACTGGAAACTAGTCAATTTGCATAAAATTGCCCAGAATCACGTCGTAGATCATGCATTTGCATATTCGTTTGTAACACCCCTACGTATTTCCCGCCGATTTTACTCTCGCACAACGCTACGAAAAAGCTCCCTCTACCGTCGCAAATACACACTACCGTCCGTTTCGAGGTTACAGGAAACTCGGCCACATCGAACGCAGGGTTGAAACCGAACGGGGAAAAATTCTCAACGGCGTCGACGTCACGACTCTAGGGAAAATTTTTTTCCCCGTAGTAGTCTCCGAAGTAGGGAAAAATTTCCCCCGCCACCATTTTGGATCCTAATGTAACATTAACCAAATATTGATACCTATTATATTGCAAACCTATATGTAACATCCAACTATAAACTTCATATATATATATATATATATATATATAGATGTACATACATATATATACATATACATATATATATATATATATATATATATATATATATATGTATACAAAAAATCAATATGTATTATTTTAATTTAATAGCTATATTTAAAAAATTCTACAAAATAATTGAATAAACACAAATTCTTCATCTTTCTTCATATCACACCTTAGGAACAAACACTCTTACAGCTAAATCAATCTTTTATTACAGACTCTTATCCACGTCAATATGTAAAACATGTAAAAAAAAAATTTCCTTTGGAAATAGCTAAATCATAAGCATATACAGTGATACCTTGATTTATGAGTGTCCCAACTTATGAGTTTTTTGAGATACAAGCCATCTCTCAGTCAATTTTTTGTTTTGAGTTGAGAGCTAAAATTCAGGTTATGTGCCAGCTTCATATCCCACTGTTAGTTGGAGCAGCAAACCATAGATTAAGGAAAAGATCGAAAACTGCCATAATTTTGTCATTTTTACAGGCTAGCTTGTAGGAAAACACAAGATTGAGTGAGAGGCATTGGAATAGGCATTAGTTCTCTTCCATGTTGTGTGTGGCACCATTGTCTCGCATTTCTCAAATTTTCCATCTTTTCTTTCTTTATCTACGCAGCGAATATCGCAAAATCCACAAAACCAGTTTATTGCAGTACATTATATTGTGTTTTTTAAAATATTTGTTATTTATAAGAACATTTTTTAATTTAAAAACATGTAACAAAAAAATTGCAGTGTTTCAGGGGTCTGGAATGGATTAATGGCATTTCAATGGGAAAGATTGATTTGACACATGAGTAATTTGAGTTATGAATTCTGTCATGGAATGAATTAAACTCGTAAGTCAAGGCACCACTGTACTGTAAATCAATTTTATTAATTTTTATAAAATTATTATATTTACATTCTTTGAATTTGTTTCTTCAATTATTTTTCTTGTAAAATTTTGAAAATATAACTGTTATTCTGACTAGTTTTTATTAATATTAATTACTAAAGTTTACATGAGTATACACTGCTAACTGTCCAATAGCTATCAGGTGTGGTAGATACAAAGTGATTATTGGGTAGTTCCACGAACAGAAATACAAGAAGGGAGACAACACTGTAATATAGATATAATAGATCAATTTTATTCTCGGTTCTATAAAAAAACGATCCCAACTCACAGGTTTTCAGTTTGCATATACAATAATTGAATGGTCCTTTACAATGATCAGTTCGAACGAACATGCGACAATATTACCGCGGGAACGTATGCCTATAACTTAACCTAATTACACACTAAGAAGGAGATAGGGAAATTGGACAGATTGTTAAGGAAAAAGAAGGGAGAAGGAAAAACCTGGGAATTTTTGTAGTTATATATACCTTGGATGGATCATTGGTAAACGATACTCGATAGGTTTTTTTTTTATCAACTCTTATCTTATCTTATCAACTCTTTCATTTATTAGTTCACCTTGCTTGGAGTATCTTCACTAAGTTCTCTACACTGGACTCCTTAACTCTGGAAGCTCCTTACCTTCAACACCGTTGTTTCAAAAATCTACTTTACCTTGTTATTCTCATCGATTGGGATCACTACTAAAGCTAAACTCCCACGATATCAGAAAAAAAATCCTATTGTAATCTCAAGAAAGGTCTGTAGTCACCTCTGATTGTACTGGTCACAATCCCAAGCATGACTTGACTGCACCTCTTACTACAATGAGGTCTCCCCAAAATCTGAGCTTTCCTCTTCTTTTGATTCCCTAGCGAGTTGTTAAATCTTTTGTTTTCTAATGTCCATTCTGAGAACTGGTGACCCCACCCAAGGGGAAAGGGATTAAGAAGGAAAGTTCTAGAATAGTAAAGATAAAGGAAATACTAAGCCTAAAATAAAAATATATACAAAAATTATACATTAATATGGCTAACGGCCATACTGGTTACAAATTCTTCATATAATCTATCAACAGGTCACATG
The DNA here is from genome assembly GCF_030686945.1 of Centruroides vittatus. NCBI lineage: Eukaryota > Metazoa > Arthropoda > Arachnida > Scorpiones > Buthidae > Centruroides > Centruroides vittatus. The sequence goes on from NW_027120744.1 coordinate 572,983, forward strand.
GACAATTCCTCATGCAATCCTATATTAAGCGGATCTGTAACTATACTTGACAGTGACTTCTCTTGGTGAGAATTGCCAATGAGAATGTGTGAATCCTGGTTACCAATCAAGATTCATATACTTTTCTTCCCAAACTATCATTTTTCTTTCTTCCTATGTCTCTACCAATTTGAAATTTGAGATAAGTGAACAAAGCATCCTATTTGGATGGTCTCATATTACAATCTATGAATCTTTATCATATCAGGAAGCACATTTTTCTTTGAACAAGTGGACTGCAAGAGAGAGAGAGAGAGATTTTTTTTATTGTATAGCTCAATTTCTGTTTTTGAAAATTTTAATGTCTTAATTTTAAACTCAGTACAGAGTGAATTGCTTACACAAAGCAGGATGAATTGGATACTCCATCAGCAATGACATTATTTCTGGCAAATTTTTGTTTTGTAAATTGTTAATTGCATGTTAACATGTTGAACTTTTCCACTAACAAATAATATTAGTGGAAAAGTTCATAATTTCTCAAAATAAGAAAGTGAGATTTTTAAGCAAGACAGCTATGAAGAATGTACTTTAATTATATTCTTGTAATCATTATAATTAATTTTTAAATTTTCTTTTTGTTGAATAAATGGATGAAGTAATGCTTAAAAAATAAAATACTAGCCATATTGTTTTAACATTTGCCATAGTTCACATGATTGCTCATTTCACTGTTTTTGTTTTGAAAAATGTCAGTATAAATCAAATTTTCTAATATTTTTTGCATTCTATTTTTGCTTTATCTAGCAAACGTCTATTCAAACTAAGCTTAGAGTTTTGCACAGCAAATAAGAGCCAAACAATAGACATTCAAATTTATGTCATTGGATATTGTCAATATTAAAATTATTTTCTATTTAATTCTTTGTGTTTATTTTAACATTTATTACCATATTATTATTGGAATTTAATAAATAAAATCAATATGATTAAAAAAATTGTTGTTGTTTTGTCTTTCATATGAAGTTTAGGAGCTCCTCTCTCTCGCTATTCTGTTTTCTCATTTTACTTATTTATAATTACATCTATAATGAAATGTAATAGAAAAATAATGCTTTAATGTTTGCAATGGTAAATGTTTTTAATGACTGCTTAGAAGGAATGAGATATATAGTGTGGAAGTTATGTGAAAAGGTTTATTTCCATCTTAGCAATTTTTTGCAGAATACACACCATCATGGGTTATCTGTATGTGATTAAAATAATATAAAAACACTAAATTCATTAAAATTTAAATGAATTATTACATCACATTAATTTTTCTAGTAAATTTTTATTTCTTACATAATTTATTTAATATAAATATCATCAAATATCTAATTGAGAATCAACTATGTCCAATTTTTACATAATGCATTTTATATTAACATAATAGAATAAAGATTTCTATTATAATTGAATATTTAATTGAATTCAAATTTAATACTGTAGGATTAAGTTAAAATCATATCTTTATTAATATAATGAAAATCTATGATGTACCTCTATTTTTAGTGTATTTAAAATATTTATTTTGATGTTTTTAGGTTTTAACTTGGCTGTTTTGTTGACAAATTTATCAGAACATATGCCCAATGATCCAAGGTTAGTAATTTTTAAAACATGATTTTTTTTCCAATATCTGTTAATAGTAATTAAACATTGAAACTAGTATAATAACAGATCAAATTTTAAATAATTTAATAATAATCTGACACATTTTTATTGTAATTTTCTAATATTTTAAATTTTATGTTTTTAATATTAAAAATTTTATCAGTATTTCAGTTCAGTTTGTTAAAAGTTATGTTTTGAATTTGCTAAATCTGTATAGTCTGTAACTTCATATCCATAATCTGCCCTTTTTTAATGAGTATTCATTTATGTAGTATTTTTATGATATTAAGCAGTCTAATCATAATTTATTTTCAGTTTTACATGAAACAACATTAATAAAAAAAAGTAAAATTGTTTACACCTTTGCATGATTTACATATAATGTCATATAAACCTTAAACATACTTAAATAAAATAAAGTGTAAATTATCGTTATAATTCTGTTATTAATAACCAAAATTTCTGTCACATTAATTAAGTTCATGTTTCATTATTTTTTATATTATTATCTTAAGTTCAATAAATGTGATTTAATAAATGGTTTGAATGTAATCTTATCAGATTTCTTGAGAAGCACAGGTACAAAAGACAGATTGTAAATGCTAATCACAATATATACATGATTATATTACATCATCCAAGTAACATCAACATTTCAAACAGAAAAATGGCATCCTTCATTAAATGATCAAATTATAAAATTAAATTATAAAAAAAAGTTAGAAAATACTGTATAAAAATGTTCTGAAATACATAAATATTTTCTCAGATTATATTTATTGAATATGATTGTATGTTTATGTAAATATGATTATATTTTTCTAAACTTTTTATTATCTGTTTTATGTTTTTCATAGCTATTTTGTTATACAGTCAACTCACCTTAAAGCAAACATCAATAAAATGAATTCTCATGTTAAAACAAATTTTGCCATTGCCCTAGCAAAATGCCATTGTCACAATGTTAATTTTCACATGACAGAATTTTTTCTGGCAAACAAAAGTTTTACCAGAATTTGTTAAATTGAACTGTAAATTACCTTCATAACTCCCAAGAAATAATCATATATCCAATAATGATTTTATTATTCACATTGAAAAGTGTAAAAAGCAAAGTGGTACCGTAATAAATGTTCCATTTTGAGTAGAATAGATTTTCTTCTCCTAGTAAAGGATGCAGACATGTTCAACCTCTGATTGTTGAGCAATTCAAACATCTGATTTTAGTGGACCATTCTACTGTACTCACTCAACAGAAAATAGGAGTTAAAGTTTAAGGATATCCACTCTTTTAAAAGGATGCAGTCCTATGCAAACACATTGATTTGCATATCAGATGCATACAGTGATGCCAGGTTTGGCTACTTTGCACCAAATGGCTCCTTTTTTACTCTTTTGGCCCCAAAAAAATTTCTACTTTTTTAAACAATGTTTAACAGGAAAAAAATCAGATTCCTTTTAGCTTTGTTTTGTTTAACCACTGATATACTGCTCCACAGTTAAATGGTGAATACCCTCTCCTCCTTGTTTTGTTTGATTTGAAAATCATTTAGATTGTTAATTTATTTTTGTAAATAAATTTTAGTTTATTTTATTTAACTTTATTTAGTAAATTAATTCAAAATACTATAATTTAGAAATTTCAATTATCTATTAATTCTTATACAACCTTGACCTTGACCCTGAAAATCATTAATATGAATTTTTAATAAAGTGAACTAACTACTATTTCCCTAGTGATTTTTATTAATTGACTGTATAATAAAAAATATTATTTCATCAATTTTTAACTTTCAGTTTTTTTAGATCTTTTCTTGTAGCTTGCAAAATATCTTATTGAATTCTTCAGCTGAAAGTTAGTCTGAAGATACCTGTTTAACATGGTCGAAAATGTTTGCTTTCTCATAATTTTTGTGCTGGAAATTGGCTTAATTTGCCTTGTTTATAACTAGTTTATTTACAATAGAAAATAATCCAATTCAGTAGGATCAAGTTGTATATTCTGTAACAACAATATTAAATAAAATTATTTGATATGTTAGGAAAGAAATAATGTTCTAGCTAACATTTTTACCCTAGAGTTCTTGGAATCTAGCTACTATGGGAGCAAAAAAATCCTAGCATTCACAAAAACAGGTGTCTGAAAAAACTTTAACACTTGTTAATATATGAATCTGTGCATAGAAATAGAAAACCTGTGATAAAACTTCATAATTTATAGTTAATGAAGAAATAAATTCATTCCCATTAAAGAGTCATGAAACCTTTTATTATTTAATACATTAAACTTTATACACAGTTTCAGATTTACAGTATATCTAGCAATATACTATTACAAATGTATCGTACATTTTTTTTTTTTTTTGCTTTTGTATTTTAAACTGTTTTTCTAGGTTTGATAAATCTTCTGGTAAATCGAGCAAATATTTAAAAATTTGCTATTTTAAATTATCTATAATAAATTATTCTTAATATTGGCAATCTCATGGTTAAATAAATTGAAAAATGAATCAATTAATCTAAAATGATGAAAAATGCTATTTATGCAAGTTTGGATAAAACAAAATGAAAAAATTCAGCAACAAGTTGCCTAACTTTTCCAGCAACATTTAAAACTGTGTGTGGCTTCATCTGTTATGATATTTTATTAAAAAGACTTTTTATATAATTAATTATTATAAAATGGCAAAAGGCTTAATTTTGAGTGTAGAGAAGAGTTTTATAAAAGATTGCAGATTCTAATAATGAGTAAAATCATCATTTAGTCAGACCCTACTTGAGATATGACATATGAATTCCCTTTATCTTTTCATTCCCTTGACCTTTAATCACCAAAATTTAATAACATCAATCCTCCTACTACACAAACCTCCCTGCAAAATCTGATAAGCACAAGCTTCAAAGTGTGTGAACCAGGGATGTGGAGTCGGAGTTGGGAAAAATGCATTGATTTTGACTCCAGCATTTTAAATTTAATTTAGTTTTTTATTTAAATGAAAGAAATTTATTTTATATTTAATAATTTTTTAAATGTTTTTGTATTTTGTTATAATTCATTTATTTTAAATACAAAATGCAGCAATTTAATTTATTAAATATGTAGTTTTCTTTGTATTATTTGTGTTTAGTAGTTAAATTATTTTGACTTAATTGAATTTGAATATTTTTGAATCATTCTTTATTATACCTGCTCTAAATAAGTACAATGGAACCCCAGTTAATAAACTTAATCTGTTCCGCGAGTTTGTTCGTTAACTGAAGCAATTTTTCCTGTAGAAATTAATGCAAATACAATTAATCTGTTCTAGCCATCGGTATTTTTGTAATTTTATTTGTAAAATGGGTTTTCTTTGATGAAAATATAAGAAAACGTAGTATCTGTCATTACAGTAACAAATATGTAAACTTTATTTAATAAAGTAACACTGTACATACCTTTGTTTCTACAGAGCCTAATGCTTAGAAGAGGAATCTCCCTCCATAAAAATATTGGGTAGCACTGCATCGGGAGATTCTTCAAGTCGAGGTCTCTTTTGATAAGGAACAAGAAAGTGGTCTAAAGTTGATTGTCTTACTCTCTTAATCAAAATTTTCTAAAATGCACTAGCGCAGTGTTGTTCATTAAATTAATGACCCTATAGCCACAACTTTGTTAGGATGGTGCTTCTCGATAAATTCCTACACATCATTCCATTTTCTGCAAATTTCCTTGATCTCAGCACTAGTGATTTCTACCCTAGCCTCTTCCTCTGATGAATGCTCTTCTTGTAAGACTTTCATCTGTTCTTCCTGCATGGCAACCAGCTCTTCTGTTGTTAGTTCATCTTGATGGTCTTTCAGCAACTCCTCCACGTCTGCATCATCTACCTCTACTCTCAAACTCTTGCCAATGGACATGATTTCATGCACTATATCAGGAGAGCTCTCTTCTTCAAATTCATGAAAGTTTCGCTCTGGGACACAAGTTGGCCAATGTTTCCTCCAAGCCGATTGTAAAGTGCAGTGAGAGACCTCACTCCAGGCTTTGTCAATAAGGTTGATACAATGCAGGATGTTAAATGTGCTCCTTCCAAAAAGCTCTAAGAGTTAAGTCAGCATCATTGGTAACCTGAAAACACCTGGTGAACAGTGCCTTGGTATACAGCTTTTTAAAATTGGACTATCGTAGGACCAGCGATATGCTGCTCCTCAGTGCTGGGAGAAAATACTGTAGATAAACCATTTTCAACCACTTCAAATATGTCAGCATCTTCCCATTCTAATAAACGATTTTCATTGTAAAATACTTGTCATCTTTGTCTCTTCCACTACTACCAACGTACAAATGGACCCTAGACCATCACCAATGCACGATTAATTGATTTCCCCTAAAAGTTGGCAAGCTTACAACAGTGACACAAAAAGCCATTAAGTTTATTATTCGAATTTCGTTTGTTATCCGAGACAAAATTTTTGCAAAATAAACGTTCGTTAACCGATTTGGTCGTTAACCAGGGCATTCGTTAATCAGGGTTCTACTGTACTCTATTTTTCTGAATGAGCCAGACTAATTGATCAGAGTATATATTTTTCTTTTCTGAACAAGGGGCTGAAATAGCTAGATCACACACTTTTTAGTTGGACTAACTTTTCTGGGAGGGTGAAATTGAAGTGTAAATGTTGTAGAATAAAGATATGTACCTAGATGTAGAATTTTATCAGCACCTCCTTTCTCCTCTTATTAAATATTAAAAATACTAACTATAAAATTATTTGGGTAAATGCCCGAGGTTCCTTTTAGAGTTCAGAGTAGGGTACTCCTCCTATGAACGCCTCTGCCCCCATAAAATGACTTGGTTTTTAATTTTGCTGGAGTCGGAGTTGGCTTACTAAAATTATAAGGAGTCAGAGTCAAGTGTTATTTTACTGACTCTGCAACCCTGGTGTGAACAAAATCACACACACTCTAACATCCATACACACAAGAAACCCCCTGAATTTTTTGCATTTCTTGAAGTATCAAGATCCCAAGTTCAAAAATGTAAAATTTTTTGGGAGGTCATTTTTTTAACCAATCAGTGTACTTTTCATTGAACAGAGCTGGGAAAGTAATAAATCTTAACTTTAAAAATATTGGAAATTAAATATTTCATATCAATAAATTTTAACAATAAATTAAAATGTGTATCTTGTCTAACCATTGAATTTATTTCCACCTGTATTGTAATCATTTTTCTGTTATTTGAATATTTTGATTAGCCATTTTCAAAACAGATATAAAAAAAAATTATATTCTTCACATTTAAGGCATTATTTTTTAACTCCAAAAGTATTATTTTTTCCTAATTTCCTTAAACATTTGATTTTATCTCATTCTATTTTTAATTTTTCCAATTAATTCAGCAGAAATTTTTCTGTTGCAATAGTTTGTTTGTTCTTTAATCCTTTCTAAATCTATGTTGATGAATAGTTAGTAGTATTTAGTTTTTTTTTTCATTTTCACTGGAAACTAGGTTTATGTAAATTTTATTGTCATTAAAATATAAATTCAAAATTAAGTAAAACTGATAGAGAACACTTACTGATTTTAGACAATTTTTCCTGTTGTGTTATGGTAGCTTATACCTAACAGGTATAAGCTACCATAATACAAATTAAAAACAAATTACCATAATTTTGTGTGTAATCTGTGATGGTATATACTCTGAAAAAAATTGCTAGAACAAACATAAAACTGAAGATAAAGTTGTTTTTGTGTGGATGTATAAATTTTTATGTCGTCAGAGTACATGAGATGTGACAACATAAACTGTGTTGTTTTTTCATGTGTGATATTGTAACCGTATTGTGCATTGTTTAACATGTTGGATAATGGGTTCAGGGCTATGCAGAACCAGAGAGGACTTAAGGAATCTTCTTGAAAAATTTCTTGCCTAATGAATATTCGGTTTATTTGTATAGAAGTGTCATGAATCCTGAGATGTAGTGTTGTTCTCCAGTGCTGCATAGTGTTTTGGAAGAATGCAATGAGTAATGGATGTATTTTGTACAGTACATGTGTAGAATATGTAGCAGCCAACTGTGTGGAATGCTGATGAATGCTTTTCTGTAGTCTATATATGCTATGTGTATGTTTCTATGTTGTTTGTGTGCTTGCCATAGAATGACTGAATCCATGAGTAACTGTTTTTTCATCCCCTGTGATTTCTACAGAAACTTTTTTGTTGTTCTGTAAGAATGTTGTGCTCTTCAGCATGTTTGTATATTTTGTTTGTGATACAGAATGTCAATAATTTGTAGCATGTTGGAAGACATGTAATTGGTCTGTATTGTGTGGGGTCTATGGTACTATTGTTTTTAGGTTTCATGTAGGTGATGCCCTGAGTAAGAAATTTTGACATGTCTTGTGGATTGATGATGATGTGTGTTAGGTGTTTAACTAGTTTCTGGTGCAGTGATGTAAACTTTTTGTACCAGAAATTGTGAATGTTGTCTACACCAGGTGCTTCCAGTTGTGTGTTCTGTTAACAGCATGGTGAATGTCGTGTAGGTTTATTTCAACACAGTTGGTATGTTGTGCAAGTTTTTGTTCTCATCCTGGATCCAGCTTATTATTATTATTATTATTATACTTGGTTTATTTAACAAGTATTAAAATACAAATGTTATGTAGATATTATTCATAAGAATACTGCATAACATCTACATAAGAAATGCATATTGGACCACTAATGTATTTTGACAAAGCATTAGTTATTGGGACACCATAATCATGTTAAATCTATTATTTTGACAACAATTTGCATTTTGATACTTGTTAAATATGTTTAATAGTTGTTAAATAATTATGTTATTGTTATAGCCACTGAAGAGGATCATGAACTCAAAATTCATTTTGGCTTTGAGTAGTAGTATAAGTGTCTTAAACTAGTAACCAAAGTATATGAATCTGTTTTATGGGTCTTGCTAACTAAATATTAATATTAATATTTTATTTTAGATTGACAAGGTTTTTAGAAACAGCAAGCAGTGTTTTGAATTATTTTGAACCATTTTTAGGAAGAATTGAAATTCTAGGTAATATGATCTAAAATTTATTTTAATCATTGTTATTAAATTTTTAAAAATTATTGTTTAAATTTAAAATTGATTTAAAAAATAAAGTTATTTAGTTTGAAGGATCAAACCAATACTGTAGAAACTAATATAAATTTTTATTTATCTTCTATGTGTAAAAATGATTATGTGAAAAGAAATTAATTCTGATATTTAATTATAAGATGAATATATTTTTTTATTTTATTTATACATACTTGCACTTATTGCCATGATGCAAGGGGGAAAACAAAATTACAAACATTTAAACCCTTATAGTTTACATAAACAGTATATAAAATATACATACCCATTACAAAAATCAGAATATATTTTTAAAATATATTTCATAAAAGTTTCAATTTATGTATATATTTTTAATTTAAAATTAAAATGATAAAATTACAAAATTTTCATTCACAGCTTTATTTTTTAATAGAGAAATTTATTTCAATAGCTTTTTGCAATAATCAATTTTTATAACATTTTAGTAATTGATAATTATATAGTATAACAATCAAACCTGGTCAATCATCAGCTTTTCTTTCATTTAATTCACAAACTTCTGCAAATTGTTATTTATAATCAACATCTCGATTTACAAATGCAATTTTAATAAAATAGACAAACATAAATTCAAGTAAAATTGAATCTAGACATTTATTGCTGTGAAGAATTATTTTTGATGAGTTTATATGTGTATTTAGTAAATATTTTATTTAAGAAATTATTAAAAGTATTTATTATTTCTATTATTGAATAAATTTAACACTGTTTTAATTAATTTTATTTGAAAGGTGGCCAAAATAGAATAGAGAGAGTTTATTTTGAAATAAAAGAATCTACGATAAATCAATGGGAAAAACCTCAAATCAAGGTATTAATTTTAATGAAAATATTTTTAATTACTTTCTAGATCTCTCTTTACATAGTATTTTTATGCTTTATGCATTTTTATTATAAATTAATTAATAATCATTTGATTTGTTTTACATACACATAAAATGCAACACAACTGTAAAATTTTTATAATTAACAGAAAAATAATTTACTTGTTTTTATTATAATTTAAAAATTGTACTAATATTTTTTCAACTTTAAGTTTTTTTCCCCTTATGCTGTGTATAATGTGTTTTTTGGCCAAAACTTTCAGGAAAAATTGTTTGTTTTAATTTTTTAAATCAAATTTATATGAATACTTGTAACTGCTATACTTACTTAATGTAAAGTTTTTGATCAATACCTAGCAACATAGGAATTGATGTAGCTGAATATCCATAATTTGTTTTTTCTTTTAAAATTGATTGCAACAACTAACAACTCTGCTTTTTTTTCTGTATTAATTTCTGTTTAAGTTTGCTAATATGTCACTCTTCATTTCATTTTGTGAATCATTGACTGTAATTGCTTTAGTTGCAAGTTTATTATAAGTTCAACATAACTGATTATCATATTCCAAAATATTATTTTGCATATGGATAGCATTATTGATTTCTAGAGTTACTTTTTTAACTCATAAGCATAAATAAAAGGATTAAAAACATTTATATAGATACAGAATTACTACTACCTATGTATAATGCACATCCTTATTTTTTCCTCACAGATTTGAGCAAAAAAAATTGGTATTAATAACAGAGCATCCAAATTAAATATTGAAAATTCTGTTATTAGTGTCTTCAGATGTAAAACATTGGCTCTGCCCAGATAGATAGAGCTCTCTGTTATAAATATTGTCCTGTGACAATAGTGTTACTTAAAAATATTTAAGAATAAATTTTTCTGATTTTAGAAGACAAGCCATTTGTCTCATCATTTTATAAAATTCCTTATTTAATACATTGATTAAAGATAGACAAATATGATGAAAAGTATTTCTGAATTTAAATTTTTTATATAAAATCGTTTCTATAATAAAAAATTTTAATTTAAATTTCAGGAATCAAAACGAGCATTTTTCTACAGTATTGTAACTGAAGGAGGAGAGAAAGGAAAATTAGAAGCTTTTGTTAATTTCTGTGAAGATGCTATATTTGAGGTAATATAAATTTTAATATATAAAAATAAATATATTAAATTCTTATGCAATTTTTATATGATTATAAATAACATATTTTAATCATAATTTTTAACAGATGCAACATGCTAGTAGTATTTCTAATGAAGATACTGATGAAGTTCCAACATGTGCCTCTGCATATCCATTCCCTGGTTCTGATGAACAGCCACCGTAAATAGTTTAATACAGGCTACAATAGAATAAAATTTTAATGATTTATTATAATATGTAGATTTGAATTGAAGATAGGAAGATAGTTTAGCAGTCATAAACTTTGAAAAATTACATATATTATTATTATTATTATTATTATTATTATTGCATTTATTCCATTTGTGTAAAAATTTGATTTCAAATATTTATTGACAATATTTTTTTTTATGTTCAACAACTAACAATATTAATTAACATTGATAAAAAAAAAAAAAAATACCATATTTACTCAAATATAAGACGATCTCACATATAGGACGAGGTGTTACTTTAAAGATCAAAATAAAGGAAATTAGATTTATTAATACAATTCTAATTTTATTTCATTTAATCCCAAATGAAATATAAAATGCACATAAAAGCACACATTGTCCTGCAAAATTACTGGCATTTTAAACTTTAAGGAAAAATCTTGTAAAATCAACAACATAATTTGTTCATGTAAAGCTGGACTATCCGGAACTTTTTTTTGCCAATTCTTAACAGTTGAATTCATTCTTTGTCGATTACACTTATGAGTTTCTTCAAATTCTGATATCTAAATAATCATCTATTTTCACATGGGAATGAATTAAAACTTATATTGGGCTCCCATGTAATTTGAAATTCAATTCAAAAGCTTTGCTTTTCCTATTGCTATTTATCTTTACTCCTGACAATACACAAGAATGATTCAAACGACCCAGATAAAATACTTTTGTTTCTAAACATCAGAAAATGAGAATTCGGTAAAAAGTGCGAATACAGTAATCCCTGACTTATGCGAACCCAGAGTTATGCGATTTTCAAATCTCGTCAATTTGTCTTTTGTTTGAGTGCCACGCAACTCTTGATTACTCACTCCCCCAACACTATTGTTTAGCTTACATGTTTGGACATGTCACGTGGAATCGACGAATAGCTATAATTTATTTCGTGTTATTTATTTCTGTGTTTGTTATATCTACGGAGACTTCAGAGACTCTACTATGTTATCCAAACGAAGTAGAACTGATTCTTCTGCATCAAACAAGAAAAGAAAAACTTTATCTTTGGAATGTAAAGTTATTATTATTAAAGACTTCAATAGAAAAATGAAAATTTGTGAATTAGCAAAGAAGTTTGATCTATTGGAATTGACAATCAGAACAATTAGAAAAGGTAAAGAAAAAATTCTCGAAGCTGTGAAAACGTGACAGAAGGCCTCAGTTCAACTGAAAAGGGATTACAAATTTTAGAAAATATAGACTCCAACGAAGAGCAATTTTGTCTACAAAACGAGAAATAAAAAAATTATTAGCACGCTACGAGGAAATTTTGCGGGAGAAAAAAAATCTTTGAGCCGTCAGACGAATTTGTTAGATTTTATGAAGCCTTCTACATCAAAATAACTTTGGTTTACGATTTTAATAATATAATTTGTTATACATATGTATTATCTAAGATTTTATTAAACATTTTTTTCTAAATTATTGTTTTCTTTAGTTTCCAGCCTCAGTTAAAAATAATTTACATGTATTTATATACGAAATTATGCTCCGACTTACGCGGTTATCGCTTGGTCCCACCTATTGTGTAAGTTTGGGGTATTACTGTACACAGTTTGCAAAAATTACACAAAAACGAAAAGAATCCTTCACTTGCTCGTATAGGATGACCTAGGTTTTTGAAGCAGTGAAAAATGGATAAAAACTTCGTCTTATATGCGAGCAAATACGATAAATTTTATTTTAAATATATTAAAACAACATACAATAATATTGACTTAGCTATTGTAGTGATAAACAATTTCAATTAATATTTAATACATTTTACAGTTAAATTTGTATGATCACTGTATAAAAATTCAAAAAAAAATGTTCAATTTAAAAATAAATTAGTTAATTTGACTGTATTTAAAGTTAACCTATAAATTAGATTATCCAATAATGTAGCTTTTTACATCTTTTCCAGAAGAGAAAATAGACTTTTTACAGAAATAATCACATGCTGTCATCTAAAATTTATTGATAATTTTCTATATACAAAACAGTTTTCAACATGTAGATATATTAGATAATTAAATAATTTTTAAAATTAACATAACAGGTCATTCAAAATTAATCTAGAATTATCTAAAATTATAATAGTTGATAAACAGTTATTGTTAAATAAATATTTCTTAATTGAAAATGTTTAAATTTTTCAGATCGGCTTTTGAACCTGTGAAGCGAGGTCTTCGTTATGTTTTTAATTTAATTGTTTCATTCTTGTGCTTATTCACACCATCAAATCTTAAAAAACAATATGCAATCATGTGTCAGAAAACATATCTTGAATTGATAAAAGGTTTCTTCTTGATTATTTTTAACACATTTTTCTACACTGGATGGTATATATATTTTTCAGTTAGGTATGTATACCTTTTATTGTGTCTTTCTTTTTGAAAGAACAGGCACTCTATAATAATATGATAATATTTTTATTTCTTTTATCATGAATATTCTAATTATAATTTTTGTTAAATTATTTTTATCCAGAATTGTTTTTCTATAGTATTATATAGCATGAATTCATATCAATGAATTTTCTATTTTAAAATGATACAGAAATGATAAATTTATTTAATTAATTATTTTTAATGAATGATAGGCTCATAATAATAAATTTTAAAATAAATGTCATTTCAGAGCAGTAACAAAATTCATTATGTTGCTGATGGGAGGTCAACCTTTATATCCTGTTCCTGAAGAAGAAGAAACAATGAAAGTAGACTTATTTTTCAAACCAGGTGTAATGGTTCCTATGGGTACACCTCTTGCAATAGAGACCATGCCAATGGGTGAATTAGCACTATTAGGAGAACCATCAGAAACAGTTGCTCCAATGCAAGCATTTGGTGTTGATATTACTAAAGAAGAAGAAGATGGTGAAATTAGGTTAGTTATTAAACAATTCATAAAACGTTAGTAAAAGAAATATTTGTTCTATTAGTAAAGAATTAAAAAATTAATATAGGTATCACATGGCACCCACTCAAACACAACCTGAAATTACACCTCAGTCAAGTTTGGAACTTTCAGAACAAGAACAGACAAGTGAAGAAGAAAGCAAAGCATCACCCACATCAGAAGCTAGTCCTGACAAAGCGATAACAGATGGTACTACACCTGAAGTAAGCATTTTAACAATAATATTTTTAGAATTACAATAATAAACGAAAACAATTTAAAAATATAGAAAATTTACTGAATTTTAAAATGAAAATTTATATTCAACTAATTTTTAAAATTAATAAATTCTTGGAGTATAAATTTCTGTTGTTTGTTATAAATGATTATCAGATAATTGGGCTGAAATTTGAAAAAATTGTGGACCTATAAATTTCCACTGTTGTCCATCTGGCTGTAAGTCAGATGGACAATATGGTGGTCAGATGTAAGTCTTCCTTAATCTTAAGAACAGTGTTAGATAGATGAAAGTCAAGACCAGGTATGAAAAGCTTAGAGACAGTATGCCACAATTAACTACATACAAACTTCTGGTCTAGACCGAAAATTGTATGTTTCAATTCAAAATGTTCCTCTAAAAAAGGGTTAGATGACCAGCATGACTCTTTTGTTATCAGGAAAAGTATGATGTACAGGGGCAAGACACTATTTGAAATCAAGAATATATATTTAAAATTAAATAAATTAAGAATATGATTAAAAATTGCAGCCTGGCACTGTGATGATGTCACAATAATTTTTACTTATGTATATATATTTTTTTCTATAAATAATATTAAATATTTAATTTGCTACACTATTTTTATCTTAGTATTTATGACATTTAAAACTATTTTGACGATAATAAGTTTAACAAATAAAAAAAGTTTAATATGCAGACATTTTAAATTTAAGTATAAAAAAATTGACAATAATCTTTAGGTATTATATAATACTGGTAGCAGAATTAAATAAAAATAAAATAATATAAAATTTTGAATTCATGTAAATAATAATTAAATAAAAAAGATGAAAATATATACAAAAAATGTAAAGATAAAAATTGTTTTAAAAATGTAATAGTAAAAAATATTATGAAATATACATTTATATATGTGAATTTAAGCAGTAGAATTTTTCCTTATGTTTATGGCATAAATAATATAATGTTGATAATGTGTCAATGCTATCATGGATAATACATGTCTTATGCTTATGTTACATACATTTGCATATCAATTATATCCTGTTGTTATGATGTGATGGTAATATTGAAGTTAAGACAGTTTTACTTAGAGAAATCAAAATTAACACGACTATTCTCTAAATACTAATATATAAAAAATTATTTTATTTGTATCTTATAATTGAGATGGGTTAATAATAATAATAATAATAAGCACAGAGCTCAAACGGTTAGGAGTTGAAAGTTGAAATTTTGTACACAGTTAGGGTACATCATGAGAATGTACAATAAGAAGGGATTTTTCAAAATTCCCCCATGGGGGAGAGGGAGAGGGTTAAGGATTACTCTGAAGAACTCGGCTTTGGCTGTTCTATTTCAGATGTTGTTTTTTGCATTTTTGCAGGAAATCGAACGTATTTTTAGACCCATCTAAAAATTTTTCAATTACTCTTGGAAGAGGGGGACTGAATTCTTGCACTTGGTGAAAATGGGTAATGTCGGCTATAATTTAATAATCTTAATCTTTGCTATTGTTACTTTTTGCTCAAGCAACACAGGGTTCATTTGCTAGTATAAATATATTTAACAAACTAACCTTCTTCAATTTATCTATGCAATATGCCAAGATGAAATAGTTGAAAAAATCATAATTTTAAAATATATTCATTTATTCATTGTTATATTTACATTGTATAAATTATTCATTGTTCAAAAATATAAAAGTACAAAATTTCAGTCTAAAAATATTGTACCAATATATTTTAATTCATTTAAATAGTCTTTTCCTATTAAATAAATTATGTAAATAATTGAAGAAATCTTATTTTTTATAAGTAAATAAATTACTTTGATTGGTTAGCATTGTAAGCTTTTTGTTAATGTAAGTTTACTATGAAAGATTTTGTAACTGTTTCGAGTAAACACATTATAATGGTACAGAAAATATCTATATTCATATATATCTTGTTTAATTATTATGAGGTGTTATCTAAAATATTCCAGACTAATGATGTAAAATCTTGAAAACTTTAACTTCTATTGCTCACCATCATCCTCAAAGTATTTTCCTTGTACATTCACACAACAATCTGTGTTTCTTCATGACAAATGCTCCCTGAAAGTCATTGGCATCTGTAGGTTCAATACCATGTGATTCTTTCTGAATATCCCTGTTATGCCTTTTCAATTTTGTTTTAATTTTTGGGAACAAAAAGAAATTTCAGGGAACCAAATCTGACAAGTAAGGAGGGTTGGGGTGACAACTATGTTGTTTTTGGCTAAAAATATTCAGGTGTTCAGTGCTGAGTGAGTGGGAGCATTGTCTTGGTGAGGTAGAAATTGTTGCATCAGATATTGGGGCTTCATCTTCTCACATTTTCAGACAATTGCCAAAATTTCCAGCCAAAAGTTTTCACATTTTTATAGCATTAGTCAAGAATATTTTGAATATTTAGATTTTAGGTAAGTTTTAATGAAATTTTTTCAGAATATCTTAAAAACTAAATTAATTCTTTAAAATAATAAACATAATATAGTATAAAGTAATATAATGCTTGAGATAGTATCCAGATATAAAAGTAATAAGTTATAATAAATCTAAATTGCTTATTTATTCAAATTCATTGAACTAATCCAATTTGTAAGTTCACTAAAAAAATCTAACTTCAAATAAAGTTTTTGATGTAAAAGACTAAAAATATATTCATTGCTTACTAAAATTTAACAAAATTTGGAGAGTATTTTCTTCTTTTAAAAAATCAAGGCATTAAATTAAGAGCTATCAAACCTCTTAATTAAATATTTCCATGCCGAAGGCAACCCTTCAGCATCCCTGGCATTAATGCAGGCATTATGTAATCTGCTCTTAAATATTTCAATTTTTTCGGCGCAAAACGCTAAAGTCGGTGAATGTACAGGTTTAATAACGTCTGCTTCACCCCACTTGACTACCGAGCCTTCAACCTGTGTCATCTGAGATAGAATTGTGGCGTTAGATCTTTTGCTGATGTTGTATTTGTGCTCCCTCAATCTAATTCCTAAGTTTCTATTAGTAACTCCAATGTAGTTTTTATTAATGCCTAGTTCTTGGTTTTCATAAGGAATTTTGTACACTCCAGCCATTCTTTCTTTATCAATGTGGTCTTTGTCGTTCCTTAATAAATTGTACAGGTTGGGAGCCCTCTTGAAAATTAACCTGGTATTTTTGCAGGCTGAGATTTCCTTCATGATAGCTTCTTTCTTTCTGCCATACGTGAACTTTGTGAATTTGCGGAAATCCCCTCTTTGAGCTTTTGTTTTGTTAATCTTGTAGTTTTTGATTAGTGCGGTTATCATATCCGCCCTGTACCCTAGAGTTCTAGCGATATGCGATATCCTGTAGATTTCTTTTTGTCTATCAACCACACTACTGCAGTAGAGAAAAGCCCTGCGAACAAGGGCACGGAAAGCAGCCATTTTGTATTGGTAAGGATCATTCGAACGCGACGGAATGTACAAAGGGCTATGCGTTGGTTTTACGTACACTTTAGTGATCAAATGTCCTTCCTTGAATTCAATGTCAATGTCTAAAAAATGTATCCGTGAGGAACACGTCTGTTCAATCTTTAGCATGAGGCTGTCATCGTTGTTGTTGATTCTATTAATAAATTCCTCGATTTTCTGGTCATTCTTCCATATTACAAGGACATCGTCCACGTATCTTTTAAAATACATAATGTCATTCATGAAGCCACAAATAACACTCTTTTCTAACCTTCTCAATACAAGTTCACACAACAATCCTGACATAGGACTTCCCATTGGGACTCCCCTTTTTTGTTTGTATTGACGGCCATTAAAGGCGAAAAAAGATTCATAGCAGACAAGGTTAGCTAGCTCTATCAAATCATTATTGTAATTTGCCAAATCTGGGCTCTTGCTGTGCATGAAATCCAAAAGCGCTACCTTGCATGACTCAATTTTTATAGAGGGGTATAAGCTCTCGTAGTCCATTACGGTTCCAACCTCATTATCCATTAAAATTAGATCCTGTATCTCATTAACCACATCCCTGGGATCCTTTGCCACATATATGTTATTCTCGAGCTGAGAGGTGAGAAACTTATGTAATCTCTTTTCAAGAAAAAAGGTTGGTCTTCTGCATCTTTCAACTATGGGTCTTACTTCCTTGCCCTCTTTATGGGTTTTGGCAAACACAAATAATCTCGGCATACCTGGCCTAGGATTCCGACAATTTTTGAGAAAAGGTAATAACTTAGTGATTTTAGCTTTTTCAAGTTTCTTAACTCTTCTGTCGACGCTATCAATAACCTTTTCGTCAACACGCTCGCATTCGGTTTTCTTAATATAATCATCCAAAGCGTCATTATACATTTGCCTTTTCATTATGACTAATGTTTTGCTCTTGTCCGCTCTAGTAGTAACCAAATCATTTTCTCTAAGCCAGCATTTAGTAAGTTTGATGTATTTACCGGCATCACATCCTTTTTTCCAAGCCATCTGGTCTTTAATGACAGTTTTCCATTGGAGGTATTCTTTTTCTAAAGGATCTAGCCCAGATATTCCTCTTTCTATTTCTTGAATTGATGCGTCCCAAGAGTTTGAACTTTCAGGGACATAGTTCGGTCCCCACTTTAGAAACTCCATGATCTTCATCGGGACTTCTACCTTGTCCCATAATACGAATGTCGAAGGATTATCCTTAGCTACTCTTGATGCCTGTTTTCTAAGGATCCATTTCATTTTCTTAATGTACTTATTCCTTAAATTCACATGTACCGCATCCGTTAACTTAACTATTCCTCGGTTAATATCTACCAACATTTCAGGATCCTCATTGTATATAATATTTTCTAGATTGATGAGCTCATGCAGGACACCATATTTGATAGCTCTTAATTTAATGCCTTGATTTTGTTATCACTGTATATCTTATATTTGTCAGAATTTCATATAATTTATTGATAAATGCATGTCTTGCATTTATTAGAGTTTCATGTAGTTTATTAATATTTATTTATTTAACCTTTACATATTTTTTATATTTTTTTGTTATTTATATTTATTTTTTACTTTCTTATATGTATATTTTATTCGTTATTTTATTTGTTTGTATTTAAATTTTTTGTTCCATTTTGTGTTTGCATTCGAATATGTTTAGCCTGATGATGGCCAACAGATTTGGCTGAAAACGTTTGTTATTTATTAAATTTTCTCAGCAACTTAAGGTGTTTGGTTGTTTCTGAAAACTGTTTAAAATTGATTTCTGCTTCTTATATGTTGCATGTTTCATTTTATATTAATACTTTTCAATAATAACGTTATTCATCAATTTTTGAATTTATTAACTGAAAAAATATTGGGTTGTTTGGAAAGTAATTTTGTTTTTTTCATGGAAAAAAACAATTTTCTTATAATATATAAATATTTTATTGAATTATATATTGACCATTTTGGTCAAATACTTGTTGCCATCTTTCTGGTAGTAGCATAATTTCAATTCATAAAAGTTTTGATCTTTGCTTACAAAAACTGATTCAAGTGATTTTTGACATCCTCATTTGAAGCAAATGTTTTACTATTTAAAAAATTTTGTAAAGATCGGAACAAGTAATAATCCAAGGGTGCCAAATCCGGAGAATATGGTGGATGTGGTAGCACATCCCATCTAAGCTGTAACAGTTTCTGATGAGTTACCATACTTGTGTGAGATTTGGCATTATCATGGTGAAACACTACACTTTTTCTGTGGATCAATTCTGGCCTTTGTCTGATGATATCAATCAATTTGTCTTGTTGATGGCAGTACACTTTCGAATCAGTTGTGGAATTGTCTGGTAGGAGCTCAAAAAATAAATTTCCTTAAAATCCCACAAAAGAGAGCATCTCTTTCTTTAAGAACATGTGGAACCCATATATCAAGCTTTGAAATGAAACCAAGTCATTTCAAGTGATCATAAATGGTTCAATTTGACAAATTTAATCTCAGCAGTTTCTCATGTTATTCAGCAGTTTGCTTCAATCAATACCTTTATTTTGTCTTCATCAGCTTTAACTGGCATTCCAGAACATGGTGCATCTTCAATATCGAAATTGCCAGAATGAAATTTTGTGAACCAGTTTTGGCACTGTCGTTCAGTCAACATGTCTTCTCCATACATGTCACACAGTTTTTCTTGCTTGAACAGCAGTTTTATTTTTTTTATAATAAAAAACTAAAATATTAATATGTATGAAAATATATGCTGCTTTCAATTTTCCATATTTGATGGGGGACTAAAAAAAACAATTTCACAGAATCAAACAAAAGTTTTTACAAATAAGCCTTGAAATGTCAGCTGTCAAATTATATAATGACAATATGGTTTAAAATGAAATTAACAGATAAAAATCAACTAATTCCTCTGGAGGTAAAAAAACAAAATTAGTTTCTGAACAACCCAATATGTATTTTATAAAATTTTAATTTATTAATATTTATATTTATAGGTAAACCATATTGGTAAAGAAATAGTCCCTGTATCTGATGTTCCACAACCGTAAGTAAAATTTTATTCCATAATAAATTTTTTTTCTTATTTGTTATATTTATATTTATGTTTGTTTAATTGTTAATTTGGGGGCAGATATCAATTGTCCTTCAGTACTTTTTTGCTTATGGAAAAAAATAAATAAACTAGACACAGTTTGCTTAATTAAATCTTCATATGTGAAAGTTTTTATTTTCAAAAGATGCATTTGTAAAAATATTCACTCTTATTCTATGGTACCTACACAGAAATGTTAATATAGACTGATCATATTTCTTGATACCGAAATTAGACAAGGAAGCCACATCTAATAAATGCCGGCTTTCTCTTATTGAAATTTTATTAATAAATGTAGATGGGCATTATTACCAATTTGATAACACATTATTACTGATATTGATTTTTACCAAATCAATATCAGTAAAAATGTACTATCTTTGAAAAATTTATATATTCATAAAAATGAATATGTAAATTTCTCAAAGATTTCATTTTTGAAATTGTAATAATAAAAAAATGATATTTCTATTACAATATGATATCAAATTTAATAGTTAGGTTGATGTAGAAAGTTTCCTAAAGTCAAACCAAGCATATTTTTCGGATGAATTTATTTTGTTACATTAAGTTTAAGTTCTGGTTACTTGCAGTTTTATTTTTAAAAGTTATAAAGCAAAACTGATTTACAATGTAACTGGCATTGCTTTCATAACTTAAATATTTAATTTCTTTTTTGATCACAGGGAATTTGAGTGGAAATATTTTTTGGACAGAAGCTGTAGTTCCCAAAAAACAAGGATCTAATTTTACCAAATTATTAAAATCTTCAAATTCAAGATCTTTTTCATGCATTTTGTTAAATATTTTGACCCTTCTGTCAGCTAAATTGATTTTTCTTTCATTCAGCTTCTTCAATTGTTTCATTATTATTAGTGATGGGACAGTAATTAAATTTATAACTGAAATGACTTGCATAAATCTGCCAAATAATGTAAATTTATTCTGTTTTTATTTTGAAATGCTGTAAGTTGCTTATAGCATTTTAATATTAATATATTAAAATTATATTGGAAAAATGCAATATATGTATATAAGAAATATAGTTTATATTTCATGCCATTTCTTCCTCAATAGTACTCATTCAAGTTTATGACCTACATCAATGCAGAATAAACATTTTCTTTCTAACAAATTATTAGTTCAGAATACAACATACAAATGTGTTTAACATACAAACTACAGAACTGTGTTTTGATTTTCAAAAATGGACAAAAAGTGGAAATTCTATCAAAATGACAAGATGACCAGGATGAGCAAAGTAAACATTACTGTCTCAGTCAAAACAGTGCTTATGGATAGCTTATGTTAATATCATTATTTCTGTGTAAAGTTTTTAATTGAAGACAATTAAATTGGGTGCCATTTACACATATTATTGGATGTGTATCAGTAGACATGTAAATATATGAAGTGGTTATAATCTTAGTAAAAATGGAAAATGTATGAAATATCATGCACTTTTTTTAGAAGCATATTCAAGAATAGTGATTTACCTATGGTTATACAGCATATACTTTAACATTTAAAAAAATGGTTAACTTTTGTTTTAACAAAAATTAACATTTTTTTTAATGTTAAAGCAATTTTAATTAGTTTCAAGGGTTGAGGACAACTGGATCTTTGCTGACAAATGTTCACACAATTATACTTGAAATTATTGTGATAAATTATAAAGCTGTTTGTTTATTATTCTAGCCCTGAAGCACCTCAGAAAGAACCAGTTCCAGTTATGATGCCAATGGCAGCAGAACCACAAGCACCTGCTGAACCACCTCCACCAGTTGCAGCAATTGATTTAAGTGAATATACTCAAAAATTTGTGGTATGTTTTAATTTCAAAATTTGAAACAAACAAAATAAATAATTTATTATAAATTTAAAAATAGTATGCTGTTAAATAAAACAAATACAGTCAAACCTGTTTTTATGCGCTCCTTTTATGTGCGATTTTTATTTGTGCGATTTTTTTAATGCGAATTTTTTATTTGTGCGGTATAGTTGGCGACTAGTCTCGTGTGATTCATCATGTCTTACGTTGACTTATTATAGCTAAATAAACTTATTATAGCATAAATGCACTTATTATAGTAATATTATTGCATGAATATGCGAAAAATGAAATAATTTACTTTTTAAGTCAACAAAACACTACCTGGACAAATATATGTAAAACAGACGATAGACCAGACGATGCAGTCAAGTGCTGACATCTGTTGTCAATAAATTCTATTTCGTACGGTTTTGAGTTATTTTCTATGCGAGACTTTTTTTATGTGGTCCCTGTTGACCGCATAAAAAAATTATTTTTTTAATTGTGTTGCGAAAACTATTATTTACAGCCATTCGTGAAGTTTCGTAAGATTTTTTTTAATGCGTTTTTTTTTAATGCGGTCCCTATCCCCCGCATAAAAACAGGTTTGACTGTATATATATTTATTTTATTTTATTTTATGTTTTATTTAGTAACATAATTATAATTCTTTTACTAACTTAACAATAAAATAAATGAGATTTAAAACTCAAAAAATAAAGCTAATATTGTTTGATGAAATAAATATATAAGTAATTTTCAAATCATTTAATTAATTTAATTTACTTCATTGAAAACTTTATCTTTCTGTTTATGTATATGTTACAACTTCATTGTATTTTTGATTAACTTTTTATGACTGGTAAACCATAGTAATTATGATTTTTTGTACTTTATTTCATAATTTTTTAATAAATATGCTTTTTCTATCACTCTGTGTTTTCTTATTTCATTATATTTATATAAGATTTTAATTGCATTTCATTATTTTATTTTCTTTAATTAAGCATTTTTTTAGATTAATACCCTTTGTTTCTCTGTATAACCAAATTTTTGTTCTTCCATTCTTATGTTTAGATAATTTAAGATGATGTTAAATATAAAATGCACTATCTTGTATTGTAGCCAGGCCTTATTCTAAGGTTTTTTTCCTACTGTACAAATATTAATGCTAACCAAAACAAAACTTATAAGCTGTTCTAAAAGACATAAATGGAAAATAAGGACAATATCTGTATCTTATATCTGTAACCTGTAATTATTTATGAATTTCAATCACTATTCAATCTTAATCATTAGACTTGTGCAGTATGCACTGTGAACCTGCATGTGACATAATTTACTACATTATAAATGCACTGTCGTTGTGGATTATAGTTTAAATAATAATATTGCTATTGCAGCTGCAAAAAGTATATATTATATATATTCCATAAAAATGGTAAATCCTACCAACATTCCTTCCATAGCTCTTTTTTTTCATGGGTCAAATAAAACTACAGCAAAACCTGTGTAAACCAGAATTGGACAGTATTGAATAAAGATTCTGTTTTTGAACAGATTCTTTTTAACAGAAAAAATTGCTCTGTTCTAAAAAATTTTTTCTGTTTAAACTGGTTTCCTTTTTATTTAGGTTCCATTTTGGACAGGTTTCACCATACACTATAATTTAGGTAAATATTTTAAGTTTAACATAACCAGAAAAAAGAGATAGTTATAAAATCTAAATCTGACAATTAATTATTACACAAATATGGGATTCCCATTGCACAATTCAAAATTCCCATTTTGTATTCAGTTGCATCTCAGAATATGTACTGATTGTAGCCAAAAATAAATGACATAAATATATCAGTCAGCTCCATTAAAGTTGTATTCATAATTGTGTTATAGTTTTAGATTTTTAAATTCTGTTTTGTTAAAAATATGTTAGAGTGAATCTTAAATTTACATTATATATCTTACATTATATTTATAGCTATATATTTTGTTGTAAACCAATTGCTAAAACATTTATATTCATTCTGGTTATTCATATTTGCATTTAATCTGTAGTTTCTCTTCACTAAAAGTCTCATATGGATAATTCAAACATTCTTTTTAATCTGTTAATTTTTAAATTTTTTATTCTTAGTTTAATAACATATGTAGTCTCTTGAATGCCTTTCTCATTATTAAACTTTTATATCATAAGAAAACTTCTAGTATATAGGAAAGGATGTAGTTGGAAAATGATTCAGCTATATCCTTTCTACATGCTTCTGTAATTATATTAATAATCTAATTAAATGATATTTTTTGTTTTTTTTTTTTTTGTTTTTTTTTATTAATCTCCATCTGAAACTGAACTTTGTTCTGATTCATTCTCTTTACAAAATAGGACTAGTAGCTTTAAAAATATTTTTAGGAAAATATTTACATTTTTATTATGTAAGATATTTAATATGTTTTTAATGTTATCATTTGTAATTGAATACTTAATAAAGAATATACAAGTATATATCTGTATTAATACTGAATAAAGGATATAGATTTGTATATGTGTGTATATGGCATTCAAGATGATCAATTTGTATGCCATATGTAATTCTATACAGTCAATTAACTATTCAATTTAAATAAAAATTTTTCATTTTGAATTATTAATAAGAATATATATTAAGAATATATAACTTAATTTGTATGTTTATTTTTTCAGAGCTTCCTTGCCAGAAATTTTTATACTATGAAATATATGGCACTTGTAATGGCATTTTGTATCAATTTCATTCTCTTATTTTACAAGGTAACGTTTATATATATACATATACATATACATATACATGCAATAAAAACTCAATGTAACAGACCACATTATGAGACTGAAGAAATTGGTCATTTAGAATGAAAATCATTTTATCATAATTACTTGTCATTATTGACTTGTATGTTATATTGAAAAGTCCATTACTTTACAGATTAGACACATTATATTAGAACAGATCTCAATAACAACCATGAAAAAATACCTGCAATTTTTGAATGTTTTCTCCAGGTTCAGATGCCAAATCAATATTTTTTTATTTTGTTTTAATGGATGTTGTTACCGTGAATATAAGGGAATTCTACTGTATATAGTAATATTGACTTGTCCATTACTGTATGTGGATATTGTGGACAAAAGTCAATTACATAGTGTACAAAATTTCAGTTGTAAAGTGTATAAGCCAGATTTTTATTAAACGTGTAAAAATAATACTTTCATTCATTATTATGTTTTTAAAATATTTTTAAGAATTGTTTTAAGAAAAGCTTGTGATTTTCTTGTTGCTTTCCAAATGTCTGAAATTGTCTGCTTATTCAGAGACATTTACCAACTTCAGCTTGAGATTTTCCATCTTTAATCTTATGAATTATATCCATTTTTTGTGCTAACTCTAAAGCTAATTATTTTCTTCTATTATCAATGGCTTTGCTTCATACAAGTCCAAGACTCATTGACTATAGAGAAAATAAAACCAAAACTTAACAAAAATAGTCAATCAGAAAACGAAACAAAAACTAAATATAATATAATGTGAAAATCTATGCCAAAAAAATTATTAAAAAATGAATTTTATATTATTTTTGTATTTATTTTTTGCAAATAAAGTAAATAAAATGATAACTATGATGAAATAAATAAAAACAGTATCTGTGATGAAATAAAATGGTAACTAAAAAGGCCATAATAATGGAAGGACAGTGGTCTTTGGGACTTGAAAAATATCCCATAGTAGTGGGAGTCCGTTATAAAGGAGTTCATTACAGTGAATGAGTTTTCTTATAATTTTCTTATACTTTTGACTGGAGTGACATTAGCTGTCCATAGTAACATAAAGTCTGTGATATTGAGCTTTTACTGTATATGCAAAAATTTTAATATAATAAAAATCTTATTAATAAATTCAACAAAATTTTCAAAATTAGGTAACTAGTCCAGAAGTTGATGATGATGATGAAGAAAATGGTGAAGAAGAAGAAAATGGTGATATAATGGGAAATTTTACTGAAGAAATTGATGATGGGGGAATTTTAGGGGATGATGATGATGAAGATATAGAAGAATGGGTAGTAATAGAAGAAAAAGTATTTTATCTAGAACCAGTTATAAGAATGTTAGCACTATTGCATTCCTTGGTTTCATTTTGTATGTTAATTGCATATTATAATTTAAAAGTAAGTTTTTGCTTTTTTTATTTATTATAATTAATACATTTAATAAAATTTATATTAATTTTCTGTTAACAAATAACTTCATTTTTTTAATTAAAAGTTAAATTACAAAGAACAAATATTATTTATTATGATAAAAACATTCAAATAAAATAATTTCTGTTCTAAAAAATTTTTTTTTATGGTTTGAACACTACAAGTATTTTTGACTACATCATAAACTCATTTTTGTAAAGTAAATTCAAAGAAATGTTTTCAGAATATTTTTCCATTGTTCAATGCTTTCTAAATTCAAATTAAAATCAAAAATT